>NC_087267.1:8461224-8784948 GCF_015220805.1 Pogoniulus pusillus | reverse complement strand
TGTCGTTTCTCTAGAAATCACCCCCTTCACACCGAGTCCCGCAGCAGAGGAGCCTCCCAACACGCACCTGCAGCTGCAGCAGCCTTCGGCACCCCCAGACCCCTCCAAGCCCCTCTCCTCCTACCTGTTGGTGCCAGAGATCCCCACATGCCAGGGCTGCTCCTTCGCGACGACACAAAGCTGTTTTTATCCTGGCGGTCTTTTTTAGAGCCTTTTAAAATTTCCTCTGCGGTCTTTCATTCTTCTTTCGCGCAATCCTTTCCTTTTTCTTTATTTTTAATGTTTTTTCCCTCGGTACCTCGACTGAGAATCCAGTCAGTGGCTCGGGCGGCGCATGCTCGCTGCGCCTCCTCTCTGCGCGCCGAGCCCCGTCCTCCCCTGTCGCAGCGGCACAATCTCTCCCAGTAACGCAGCAGTGGCGGCCGCCTCAATGAGGGCACAGAAGCTCCAGAGCAGGCGGCAGCTTCTGCTGCCTCATGAGGGCAACGCGCCTTCCGCGGGCAGCAGCAGGCTCCTAGGCGATGGGTGGGTAGGCAAGCTGAGCACCAGCACCGCCTCAGTGAAGGGAAGGCAGCCTGAGCAGCAGCGGTCAGCCTCCTCGGTGAGGAAAAGGCAGCCTCGGCAGCAGTAGCATCAACAGCAGCAGCAGCGGTCTCAGCCTCCTCAGTGAGGGGAAGGCAGCCTCGGCGGCAGCAGCAACAGCATATTTAGTCTCCTCAGTGAGGAGAAGGCAGCCTCCGCGGCAGCACGTTCCCATTGCGATGCATAGCCGAGCTGGATTTGTTGGCGAGCCTGGGCAACCTAGCTTGAGAAAAAGGAGGGGGAAGAATTAGGTCCATCGCTCCTTGTTTATGCCTTTGAACTCCCCCTCCCGCCCCTTAAAATGGGGGCTAGGAAGCGGCCGCCGTTGTGCGCATCGCAGCCTGTCAACAGCGGGACCAGTCAGTTTCTTCAGCTGACGCTGCTCAGATCCTCCTGCTTGTGCTTCGGTTTCTTTCCTCACGATTCCCACCCGGTGAATTCCTTCTTCCTAACCCCCGTGCAGAGGAGGTCTCCTTTAAAAGTACCGTGGTTGAGGTGGTTTAGGGAGGGCGTATTGCCGCGGGACCGTTAGCACACCGCACCTTCCTCTGGCACCACTGCCTCCCCCTTCACAGCCAGTAAAGCGACTTCTCAACCACCCAAAGCTGGCGCAGAACTGTCAGCGCGCTGCATGGCGACTGCGATGAATTTTAATGTAAGCCTGTTCCATCTGTAGCGGGGACAGCGTTCTCCCTCAGCGCGAAGGGCGAGAGCCTGACAGCGGCAGTCACCCAGGAGAAGCGCCCGAGCAGTTAATCGGCGGAGATCGATACCAAGCCGTCTTGATGATGTCATACGGGCCGGTGGGCCGAGGCGGCGGCGCTGAGAGGCGGCCTATGGCCTGAGCCGCCGCAGGGGCCTGTAGCCGGTCTCAGCGTCCGCTGGCCCCCAGCCTAGCGGGATGCCATCGCGGTAAAACTGAGAGGCAGCGGCAAGGGTTTGGACAGAGCTTGGAAGAGCACGTCCCTCGCCCTCCCGTCTCCTTAGTTTGCCAGTGATATGCGGGAACTTAAAGAAAGGCATGCTCTAAAAGTAATCCGTTTTGACTGCAAGGCAACTGAGGAGAGATGTGGTCGACACATCTGGATCCAGAACTTCACTGGGAGCTTCTGCTTATCCAAGATCAGTCCTTCCAGTGCGTAGATTTATCGGGTTGATTCATAATGTGTGCCACATTGTAGAGACTGTTAGTAGAATACAGACATTTTTAAGGCTGTTGTCAAAGTTTAGATTCTTTTTTTTTGTCACTTTCTAAAAGTCATTAGCATTGGTGGCCAAAGCAGAAGCTTAGCTTCAGTAACAGCCTAATCAAGCCAAAAGGTCTGCAATCACTGGAAAATACAGTTCCTTTGAACCAATATCACACTCTTTCAAGCGTGTGAGTTGCTCAAGATAAAATCCATTTTTGAGCAGAAGCCTCACAGCTCTGGCTCAGGTACCATCCTTTTTAAAAGAAAAAATATTTGGGTTTATTTATTTTTTTTCTTGGTGTGTATATGAATTCTGCACTTATGATGACTTTGTATTGGTGCTCATCTTTGGAGTTAGTTTTACTTAAAAAAAAAAACACCATTGTTTTGTGTTGGTTTTTAAAGTTACGACTCTAAGCGGCACTTCTCATGATCCGTCAGCTAAATTAAGCACACATCTCCAGCTGTCCTTTTTCTGGTTAAATTTTGTTACCCACAGTGACAGAAAAGGCTTCTCCCAGCAGCATGGAATTTAAACATGGTGCCAGATTAGGAAGCAGATTTATCATGTGTGGTATGGGATGGCTAGCGTATGTTCATGGTCAGGGCCTGTTTTTACACTCTGATATATGAGTTTTTGTTATAGTGCAACACTATCATTGATGTAAAAAAAAATCCAGTGCAGTAGTTTTAAACTTTCTCTCTGCTTTCTCCTACAGATGTTGTAGAAGTATATTGCTATGTACCTTTTAAGAACTTGTTTTTCTTTTAGACCTGTCACAAACTGTTTAGAAGCAATCTCTAGACTTCAGAATTAATTCAGTGTTTAACCACTGGTTCAGCATAAATCCATTTTCTTCATAATGTAATCTGAGAACCAGTGCACTGGTTTTGTTCAATATAATGTAGACATCTAGACTGAAGTGACATATAGCTAAGCTAGATTCCTATCTTAGTCAGTGGTGAGAAAAAAATACTTTAGGGAGTAGATCACCCCATTCTGAATCACAAGCCTAAAATATGTCAAATGAACTATGCTGTATTCTCTTTTGTAGAGTTATGCAAGAGAAACCCATGTTACAGAGGAAGACATTTCTGGTGGAGTATGGCATAATGCTGTGTTAAGTTGTTGTACCACTAGCAGGTCACATCCTCCATGGAGGAAAGCAATCAAATCCAGCAGTCATGAGATTGGGAATGTGGGAGGTAAAGGCAGATATCAGTTAAAGATGGCTCCATGAAGTGAATGTGCAATTGGAAGGGTAGAAGAAGAGTTACGGAAGGACAGTTGAAGTGATCTATGCTAACTAGTTCTTCAGGATGGCTGATATATAAAAGATTCAGGAAAAAAAGTGTAAGGCAACTTTTCTTGCAAGGTGTGTGGATTAGGGGTCACCAAGCAGAATTTCTTGGGGCTTTGCTACAAGGAAGGATGCTGAATCTTGAATAAATTGCCCATTACACAGTGTAAGCAGTGTGAGGAGTCAACACTAAGGGCAACAGAAGGTTCAAAAAACCCAGAGAACCTGTGTGCTGTATAGGCATCTCAGAGGAAAGAAATGATTGCTCTCAGAACAGTAAATCTCCTTCCCTGTTGTTTTTTTTTTTCTTCTTAATTATCAAGTCTCCTTTTCCCAAGAAGAAAGGGTAAAGCAAGAGATTAAGTGCAAGAACATTTATGTACCCCATTAGACTTAGCAGCAAAAATTATTGGATCTTTCCCTAGAAACTGAGAGAGCTGAAACTGTTTTCTTGATATTTTGATCAGAGAAAAGATGTGAACCATCTCCAGTTTTGGACAATCCCATTAATCCCACTGCAAAGTTATTGATAGTTATGGTGCAGAGATCTTTCATTTTGTCCTGTTGGATTTATTTAATAATAATGTAGAAAGTAACTGGTGAAGTACTCAGGTTTGGTGGTGGTAGCTGAGGATCCCATATTGTCATTCTTTTATGATTTAGGTACCACCTTCCAGCACCTGAAAGGCATCTACAAGAAAGCTGGATAGTAACTGTTTATGAAGGTCTGCAATGATTGGACAAGGGGCAGTGGTTTTTAAAATTCTTTACCGTGAGGGTTGTTGAGCACTGGAACAAGTTGCCCACAGAGGTTGAGGCCCCGTCACTGGAGATAGTCAAGGTGAAGCTCGACAGGGCTCTGGGCAACCTGAAGATGTCCCTGCTCACTGCAGGGGGGGTTAGACTAGATGACCATTTGTCCAGAGGTACCCCAAATTCCTATCTTCTCCCTCTCACTCCCTGGGTTTGAATGAGAGAAGAAAGGTGCAAAAACCTGCTTCTGCCTCCTCCCCCCAGCCTTGCAGGCTTGAAGGCGAGCCTGCATAGCCAGCATGACATTGTGCCAAGACTGCACATCACATTGCATCCTGCCTGTCCCTCTACAAGGCTTCTGCTGAATCGACAATCAAGAGGAACCAGGTCAGAGTATATGCTGGACTCCCAGCTTCCTGGGAAAAGAACCTGGGAAAACTCCAAAGCGTCTAACAGCTTTGAGACCACCGATGGCAACCCCTCCACGTGCTTTGGGTACTGTCTGATACTGTTTTTGTGAGTAAATACTTAAAGTGTCTTGTAATTCACTAATTGCCTTCTGCCATAAGCAGGAAGAAGCTTCCTGCATCCATCTAGTGGGTAAGGGGTATAATTAACCACAAGCAGTATACTGACCGCAAGAACCTTCTCTTCCAGTATGATGTTTGCATTTGCTAGTTATTTAAAATGTTCTAGTTTTGCCTGTTCCCTGTGTGTATGTCTATTCAAAGCATGCGTTTTGAACCTTGTAAATAAGTTTTCTGGTGAGATTGAATGTTAACAGACAGTTTTTGTAGTTATTAACAATCTTCATCTGGATATCAAAATTAATACAGATTATTAATTTTCCATAATTTGTAACAGGTAGTGATGATGCTTAGGTGCATATGACCAAGGTGCCAGGAATTGAGGCACTGGGGTGAGTGACAGCTGAATGCTATTGCAGAGAACCTTTTTGGTGACTAAGTAGCATTTTAGTAGTTGGCACTCAATTTCTTTGGGGGATATGTATACTGGAATCCCCTACCACAGTTGTGAGCCAGATGAAGACACCAAGTTGGTGATTTTCACTGTTTTGAGCTTTTTGCTTAGAATGGGAGAGGTTTTGAGGAAAGTTGGACACTGAGAAATCTCACTAATGGAGTCTGAGGTAGACATTGGGCTAGAAGACAAGCTGGGGATGACAAGTTGCAAAGATGAGGTGCAATATCAGCCTCAGCAAGGTCAGTAACAACTCTCAAAAGTTTCAGTGGAATGAGAATTTCAGCATAGGACAAGAAGTTGTGAATAGCTAAAAACCTAAAATACTCATGTCTCTATTTTGTTAATCATTTCAGTAATTAAGATGTTTACTGTCCTGAAATTTGTAGATATGCAGTGTCTTTACAATGCAAGTTCTGAATCACTGTAGTTTGTGACATTTCTACAAACATGGGAAGGTACTTTGCAAGGTGTACCCAACTCTGTGGAAAGGCCAGCAAAAGATTTATGTATTGCCTAAGCAACTCTGATAGATGTTTCCAAAATACATCCTTTACAAATGGCTCAAGGAGTTCTTCCAAGGGAAATTTCTTACCTGTGCAGTAGATTTGTGCAACTTTAAAAACAGTATTTAAGTAGGACTTATGTAGTAGAGAGACCTGTGTAAGACCCCTGCACAATGGAGAAATATATTTGTCTCCCGTGCTCTGTAAAGTATCTGCAGAGTAAAGATGTTTGTTGGTAGTGTCTGGCTCCTGGGCTGGCTCTCAACACAACCATAAATTTTATCCTACATTGAAAATCTCTCTAAGTGGTCTCTGTCTCAGTGATGAATGTTTTTACCCATAACAAAATTGCATTTATGTGACTGTAAGAATCCCTGTAGATAATAATTATTTTTTTATCCTAATCTTTAGCCAGATCCTGTTTTATAAAGGTTTCACAAAAAACATTTAATTAGGTGTTTTAAAAACTGTTTCGTAACTTGAAACAGTCTTTGCTCTAAAAAAAATATGTTCCAGGTTTACACAAGGAAAAATGATAGTTTAAAGGCAAACAGACATAATTCTATGTGCTGAGTGTACTGAAAGTGCTTTGTCCTGCAGAGGAAAACCTCTGCTCTGTGTGACTCTAACAGGTGTAAGGAACCAATATTCTGAAGATCTCTTTGGATACTTACAGATTTCTATGCATCTTTCACCTGGTCATTTGTTAGGACTACATTTGAAAGCCTGATCTTTTGCATCTAGGTTTGGAGACACACTCTTATTTCAGTGCTGAGGTGTTGAGTTCAGTTATTGTGCAATACATGTAGTGTGGACATGTAATTACTGGACTTTGCTTGCATATCAAGTAGTTAGAAATGTAAATGAACTTAACTGTGGCCATGAATAATTAGCACTGTTAAACTGCACTGCTAATTACTTGTGTCTGCTAAAAGATAAGCTACATTTTAAAATTGCTAGATTTCACAAGTGGCCTTTTTATATATATGATTTAGGGAGAGAGAGAAAAGAGAGAATCAAAGAAAGGTTCACATGTGGTCCTTGTTTGTGCTCCATATGCGTGTTGTCTTGTACTGTAGAAATACCAAATTACACATTTTCACATCCAAGGTGGAGTGATGACACATAACTTTAAAAAGACAGAGCTTGTTGCATCCAGTGCCTTTCTTCTTTCTCCATTATGAAAAACAAAGCTTGTTGATGGGATATGTTGAAGCAAGTGCACAGAGACTGGGCATAGACTTAGAGAAACCATGATTCATTTATTTAATGTATTTTTATCTGGAGCTTAACTAATTTCATTGTACATATTATAAGCTACATTACAATATGTCTTTCAACTGCTGTAAATACCTTTCACTGATTTTTTCATACATGACATACAGTAATGTGAGTACATCATACTAGTACAATTCAGAAACCAAATTAGTTGGAAGGAGCAATGCCGAGCACAGTTAGGAATTCATAACTAAATCACCATGGGTGAAAGGTGTGATTTTTGCATGAGACTTGTCTAACCAATAATAGGAAAGCAATCCAGAGAGAAATGGATAGACACTCCTTCAGAATTCAGAACCTGAACTGAGATCACTGACTCAAGGCCATGCTCAAGGCTTTCTAGCTCTGATAGACGGCTAAGCATTCTTGGCATCTTCACTGGCTATTGTTCTCATAACTTACCTTCTACCAGCAATGTTTGGGTAAAATTGGAGCATCCCCACACAACAGTAGATACTCATCCAACACAAGTCAGCACATGAGGAACTCTAACACAGAAAGCTATATTAACTCACTCAAGTGGAAGAATCTGTTACTGTGATTATAGAGATTTGTCTGTTTGCTTTAGAAACCAATGGTAGACAAAAGCTTGCAGATTCTCTTTAAAAAAAAAAAATAAACTAAGAAGGTGTTTGGTTTGTGTTCTTTGTGCATCTCACACTTTCTCAGATACTATGTTTGGTAGTCCTTTTGTCTATGTTATTTTAATGCCTGCATTTTCATAAAATACTTTCCTGCAGGTTGTGTAATGCTCCTGGTTACTAAATGGAAATTCAGGACTTGAAATCTGCTAACTGTTTCTGAAACACAATGATCATTAACAGTGCCAGTCACAGCATTCAAGAACACTTTTTTGCTGTTCCCATTACAGACAACAGTGTAACACCATGGTGCAAAATCAATGGGGTTAGTGACATTACCAGAACTGAATGCTTGTCTTGAGAGAGGAACCTGAGAATGCGTACGAGACAAAGGAAGGATGACTTCTTCCAGCTGAGCTGGGACATTTTTGTAGATGTAGATAACCTCATGTCCAAGGTGCATATAACTACACAGGTTATTATAACGTGTTGTACCCCAAGGTCTTGCATAGTTTTCCAGCATGCATGGACATGTGCAGAATGCTTCTCTCTGGCTGACTGGAGAGACTGCCAGGCTGGTAGACTGTTAGGTAGTTCTCCCATGTCTTTTTGTGCTTTTGGCTCTCTGAAGGTTATTAGGACATGGTCAGGGCCTAATGAAAGGAATGATTATGGTTCACTATTTTTTGTACATATTCTGTCATGAAGCTATATAATGACTAAGTGAATTTATGCACATTTCCTCTCCTTCACTGTCTTTTAATCCTAGAGGCCGATTTTACTGGAATCAGTCAGATATACAAGCAGAAAGATCTGAGGCAGGTGAGGGTCCTATACGTTCTGTGAATATAGGTACTGGCTGTTTGTGCTAGAGTTTACTATTAGTTTTCCCTTGCTGTTCTTACAGGCGAGCCACCATTCCCTAGTGACCCTCATCCATACTTCAGTTTACAGTGACTAGTGTGCTGATTAAAACTGGCTATGGCCTAGAGTCACAATCTTTTCTGAGTTTGTGCTCTTCTATGACCAGGCTTGTGCAGCTAAACAGGACACTGGATATGTCACTGTGGTTTCTGAACGCAGGGGCAGCAAGTCAAGTAACAAGCATAGCACTGTGTTAGATCCAAAGACTCTGCTGGTTCTGTGCCAAACTACACACATCCTGTTCATCAGTGCAGTATCAAAAAGATCAACAGCCACACTGCTTAGCCTCTCCATACTTCTGTTGCAGTTACTGCTCCACTTCTTCCAGTGCTTGTAAAATTATTTGCATGACTATTAGTCTGTAGGGATATATGTCAGATCAATCGCTTTTGTAGAGCTAAGGTTTATAAGTACCTCCACTTTCTTCTATCTTTAAGGTTAGGTTAGAGGTGAACCATGAATGGATGGTATGTTGTAGGATTAGAGAGACTATTTTGCAGTAGTATTTCCTATTTCTAGTGATATACTGAGAGCGGGATTTAAAAATAATAGGATAAAACAGGATCACTGTCGCTGACAGCTTTCAGAGGACTTTCAGGTTGTGCTCAGGGACAAAATTTAACAGTGTCAATGTTAGAAGTACTTAATATCCTGATATTACCAGTCCACCTGTAGGCATTAGACTGCCAACTAATTTATTGTTCAAATTTTAATTTAAGGTAATACATATATCTACATTGTAATAACTCTGGACTGATTTAAAGTTCTGCAAAGAAAGTATAAATTGATTTTAAAAAAGCATATGGCTGAATGAGAATGGCTTTGAATGTGTAAGATTGAGACAATGGAGAGTTAAGTCTGTAGTCTCTGGGATGGAGAGTGAACACCAGGTTTGCAAGCAGCTAGCATGAATACACTAGTGAGCCTCTATTTCTACTAGTGAGCTTCAGGTCTTAGGATTTAGAAAGTGGAAACACTCTTGGATATTCCTGTGGTATCTCAGCTGGTACCTATTCAGTGCAACTAATTTGGCATCTAGAACCTAATGCCATGGTCCTATTTTGTCAGTTTGTTGGATATTAAGCATGAAATGTTCTTATTTATATGTAGAACAAAGTGAAGCAATTTTGAGTTTTATACTTGCAGGGATGCAGAGAACAAACTGTCTCTGGATAAAGGTAGGTCATCTGTTTAAGAGAGTTTGAATTCTGCAGATGCTATCAGAACAGCACTATGATGGCACAGTAGGAAGAATTGCATGACTCTGGCCCTGTGATGCAATAAATACAAACTGTAAATATGAATTTATTACTACATTGCCTATTTCATGGAGTCATGAAAGAATAAATGTTTTATTGAAATGTCACCTACAAAACTTGCCAAGCCAAATGTTAGCAAGTGGCAATATCTTTTGCTTAATTGGGTTAGTATTTACATAGAGTTAGGCAATGTTTGAGTATGATATTTAAAGAAAAGGGTAAAAAGCTGAGCATGAACAGGATGTCACACTGTACCAGGTAAGACACAGCTCTCAGGAGAAACATGTGGGAAATGGTTCCTATTACCTAGATTGTTTAGTGCTGGTTTTGCTTTCTTTTCTGATTTACTGCATAGTGTTGTGCTAGTTTGAGCCTAGCTAAAATGTTTTGGTGAGAAGAACTAGATTATAGGCTGTGTAAGGAAAACAAAGCTGATGTCTTCCTCACTCATTGGCTTGCTGAGATGTATAGAAACAAGAATCAAAACATAGATAAGGCACATCTTCTTCTGCTGGGGAACTGGCTGAGCTGCATCTCTAACCTCACCCCTCTCTGCTGTTTCTTTGACTAATCCACTTTGCTTCCTAACCCCCCTGGCCGAGCCTCCATTCTTCCATGGGACTGGGGTAAGGTTGAGAGGGGTAGGGGGAAGGTGAAGGGGTGGTTGAGAGCCCCTCCTGGGGACTCAGGTTTCTGGGAGGGGAGTTGTGTTTCTGTATTACCTTTTACCTTGTATATTTCTGTATATAACTGTATATACTGTAAACATCTGCTTGTATATTGTGCTAGCTGTAAATAATAAGCTTCATTCAATTTCAAGAACCATCTGAATCTAGTCTGGGTGATTTCCAAAGTGGGGGGGGGGGGGGGGCGGGGAACACCCAAACCATCACAAGTGCCAGTCCATGGAGCTGGACCAGGACCTAAGTCTTGCTATAAGAGACAGGTATCCTAAGTAGCAGACATGGACATCAATTTCTCTTGTCCGCATCCCACTCCCTCATGCAGTTGCTTTTGCATTTTTGTAGAGTCCAGAATAAACAGAAAGCATGCTTTTCAGGATTGTCTCTCTTGGTACTCCAGGAAACCTCTTTTGGATGTAGGAGAATAGGCTTAAATTCCAGACCATGTGTTTTGTGTGATGTAACTACTACGTGGTTATGGAAAAGGTGGGCTTATGCAAGATTTGTGCATTCACTGGGCTCAGCAGTGCTGATGACGTACCTTACCTGAACACGCCACTCAGATTAGAGTCTTTTAAAGATGTTGCTGGGAGTGAGACATCTAGGTTGTGCTCCATCTCACACCTGGATCACAGAGAATCTGCACTCTTGGCCAGCTCTACACAGGAATGGAAAGCTTGTACCATTGGGTCCAAAGTGTAAATGTCAAATGCAAAATGAGTGCTAATAAGTCTTGCTGCACTGAGGGATTTCTGGGTCTCTTTTTTGGAGAGTTTGTGTCCTAAATTCTCTTCAAGTCATGTTTTAGATATTTAAATCACCTCTTAAGCTCTTGCAGTTCCACACTACATAATTTTATTAAAATGTGGATGCAAGAGATCTAAATAATAGCAATCCAGTTTTCCTAATCTGGGATATGTACCTGAACATAAAAGCTCTGAGTGGACGGACACACCAGTTCCTCACAGTATAGGATTGGCAGTAGCCAAACTAAATGTACCTATTGTGTAATTCTGCACTTCATTGTAAATTTGGAACTGATGTAATGCTTCAGAAGCTAAAAGAACATTTAGTTGATATACTGTATCTCTTTATTATGTGTAATATGTCCTCATAAATATGCATGCATAACAAAACTGTGGCTATCTGAGGAATTTATGTAAAACTTGTAAATTCTCTTTGATATCACCAGTCCTCAAGATCTATCTGCTTCAACCTGCATGCTCTATGTTGAAAAGAGCAGCTTTTTCTTTCTCTTTTTTCCCTAACCTTTTCAGTCCGTTGAATTTTCCAAAGACATTGCTACAAGGCCAGCAATGGAATGTAATAAAATGCCTACAACCTGAAAGAATATAGAAGACTTGCAGAAAGAAAGAGCTGGCAATTGCTCAGAATTATTTATTTGCCCAAATGGGTTAGTTACCAAAACTTGTATCACATCTTGGAAAAACTTGTGATTCTGGAAGAGACGTAATAGTTGAAAAAAAAGGAAGATAACTCAATGGGCATTCTAGAGTAAGGTGGAAGAAATTTGGAAGAAAAAAACTTGTTGCAGGAATCTTAAGAAGTTGATTTCTGATGTCACAGGCAGACAAAGGCAATGGAGAACAGAATTAGTGCAATCACAACTGCCAAACTAACACACAAGGGTATATTTAAGTGCACTTTTGACCAATTAGGGCAAAACTAGTCAGCTAATGAGTGGATAACCGTCAGTAGTTAGAATATGAAGGTTGTGAGAGCTAACTATAGTTGTAATTACACAAGTTTCAGACTTCTGCACCACTCTTGGAATACAGTTGTGAACTTGCTTAAACCAAGATTATTTTAAGTTGAGGTAACTTTTTTTTTTCAACCCTTTAGTTCTTTAACCTTTACTGTAAGATTTGCTCAACTGGAGATAATGGACATTCAACTCTGGCTCCTAATGAATGAACAGTAAGATATCTGTCAAAAAGGAAAATAATACTAAGTGCTTCTTTTTAATGTAAAAAGCTTACACATTAAATCATGTCTAGAGGTTTCAAAAGTGGAAAAATACAAGAAAGAGGATGAAAAATTACTAGTACTAAGAACACACTGGAATTTTAAGATTTGGCTTCCAAGTGCAAAAATGAAGAAAGACTTAGGAGTCTAGTAGATTCTGACTCAGCATTATGGTTTAAGGCTCAGCTATGGTACAATGTGAATAAAACTGCATTATACAGCAGTTTTAAGGAAGGATTTCTGAAGGGTCTCTACCAGAGTATGGTGAAAGATTTGTTCTGGTCTGCTTAGTGCAGGAAGGAATCTTTTGAACCAGTGTAGTTTATGAGCTTTTATTATTTCTGTGGTAAGTTTAGAGAAACATACATTCTTACAGAACTCTTTTAAAATACCCTATTTCCAGGTCAGCCATATATTTCTCAGCCTTTGTAATAACACCAGAAATAGTTACTGTAAGCAGGTAGCAGGGACCAACTGGCCCAAAAACGAAGTCTTTCACTCATGAAGTTTACTTCCTTAGCATTTATTTCTTGTGAAACCAGAGCACAGCTTTTGCAAGCACAGGGCAAAAGGAATGTGGGTTTTCAACATCAAGTGAAGACCCAAAAGCTTAGTCCTGCAAGAAGGCATGGAATTCTTTCTAAGCAAATTGCTCAGCTACTACTGCATGAAAGAGAGTGTGTTTAAAGTATGTCTGCCAGTGTCTGTTCACCATTTTTCTATGTCATTTGCTTCCCATGGCCTGTATTTTGCACTAAATCAGGCAATTTTCATTGTATGGAGTTAAGACAGTTTGCATTACAATATATTAAGGCTGACAACTGTTATGTATAGCCAATTTTGGATTACTTTGGTAGTGTGCATAAAATAATCACATGCTCCACATTCACTACTGGAAGGCCAGTATTCCCTTTAGAAGGGATTCTAATGGGAGTTAAGCAGAGAAACCTCTGGCAAAATTAATGGATGTTCAGATTTCCATTTTTGTCCACAGCTACAATAATCTTGCTGGTACTTTTGAATTTGAAAGCATGTAATCATTTTTACTGGAATTTCATTGTAACTTCTGAATAGGAAAAGGAAAGTTCCAAAATGGTTCTCATTTAATATAGAGAACCTCATGCAGACTAGGTGAAGGGCCCTAGTTTGGCATAGACACAAAACAGATTGCTCTTTGGAAATGAGAGCAACAACAAGGCAGAAAGGTAAGCTGATGTACATCAGACATGTATGACACACTTGCATTAGAAGTGTGTTAAGAGGCACTTTGTATTAATGTGGTGTCCTTGAGAGTCTGCTGTCTTGTGGATTTCCTTTTGTCTTGGTCACAAAATCTTGGAAGGGGAGAAACAATGGAGTATAAATCAGATATACAAGTTTTGAAGTGTATTTGTGGAATGAGAGTGGGGAGAATATTTTTTCTAATATTTATTAAGATGTAGGTCAAATAATTTACTGGTAGCAGACTGAGAGAAAAAAGAGAGCATCTATTTTAAGAACCAATTTAGATTTTCACATAAATGGAAATCAAGAATAATTCTACTGCATTACACAGAAGTGTAAGGGCTGGTGCAAGGTCAGAATGAAGCCTCTTGTGATTTCTGTTCAAAATGAATTTAAATCAGGATGACTGTACTGATTTCAGCAACTTCTGGCTGGTTTTTATCCAGATAAAAACATTGCATTCAGTTATCACAGTAAATAATTCAGCTACTATATTCCTAAGGAAAGAGATGGGGATGGAGCCTAATGTGGCTGCAGTTCCTCATGAGCACCATCTGGTACAAGGTGCCCTACTCGTAAAATGACAGAGACCTCCCCATCCTATTGATGTAGCTGCTGCATCCGAACCTATATTTTGGTTTTGACCTTGTCCTGAACTCTCCTGGATGCCAATGGAACTCCCATGTGCAACACAGTTCTTTATTCAGGATGTCAAAACTTAATATTTTCAAAATATTGACTCAGGCAGGAGTTGAGATAATTCGTATTTGAGACTTTGCACTGAAGCATTTGAATTCCATTTGGAGTACAGTACTAGCCCCATAAAAACCCATCTCTAAAAATCCCACTCTGAAAAGAGGATTACTGTATATATGCTGTATTTGCTTCTCTTTTTCCATAACCTTTTAATGCCTCAGGGACTAAGTTTCACTAGACACAGTGGGAGAATCCTGGTACATCTGGTTTCCCTGTGGTCTTACATGATGACTGAACAGCTTCACAGCTATTGTGGTCAGGTTCCCTATGGGCTCACACTGTGATTAGATTTGTTCACATATGTATCCTTGTTTGCCATAAAGATACGAGTGAATCGAGCTGCTGGTTCATGCATCCCATTCAAAACTAGGATTTCATAGAATCATACAGTAAATTAGGTTGGAAAGGACCTCTGGAGGTCACCTTGTACATTTCCTGGCTCAGTCTCTTCCCAGAGATGATCTTTTTTTCCCCTCTTTTGTAGATAGACCATTTAGAAATATTCTTTAATCTCACAGTGACCTCTGCTTTCCTACTTCTTTCAAGTGCAAGCATTCATCCCAGCCCATGCTCATTCCATATTTAAAACAGGCAAACAAACAAGCCCAGACAACAACAATCAAAATCCCAGTGTTTTTAAAAATAAAGTATAACGTGCAATACTAAATTTTCAAATATGAAATCAAGCACAAGAAAAGGTTAAAGAAGCATGAGCCACACAACTATTCATGAATGTCTAAACAAATATTTGATCACTAATCTGGCTTTTGTCACAGCAGGAGATGGATCTGTGGAATGAGATGGTAGCAGTGTCCTGGGCAGGCATTTGGCACCTGGAGAGACCCAGTTGTCTGTCAGGATTTGAGGTTATGCAGCATGGCTTGCATCAGGACAGTCTGCTGCCACACCCTGGAATGGGAGATGGTCATGGCAAAGTTGTATGGGGTTCAAAAGACACACTTTGATCATCTCTTTAGGAGAGCTTGATTTCATTTTAGGACAATAACATTTTTTGGCTGACTTCACTGAGATAGCAGAGCCATAATTATTGCTGGATAACACTGACTTGTATTTTGGAAAAGCACCTTTTGCCTAGTTTTAATGCACAATAGTTTCTGGGATGTATGTTTTCTTTCTGTAAATACAACATAATAAGAAACATGACTATGTGACATTTATTGCTGAATACTGGTTTCTCACTGGCAGCTGCTCCAGATATAGGATCAACATCTTTAATTTTATGAAGAGATGAAAAGTGACTTAGGTAAGGCCTGTTGCTGTATTACTTTTTTATGAGGAAGATTTTTTCTTTTTTGGTTGACTGTAGTCTATAGACTCAATAGTTGATATGCTGTCTGCAAATCTCAGGTAGATTTTTGGAAGCTGACCATAAATGGCTTTTCTGAAAAAATTAGGCTTTTTAAAGGTGTATTTTTTTCCATGCAGACAATGAAATAAATATGTGCTTTCAATGAAAAACAGTTTCTGAATCTAAATAGATTCAAATAAAGTTTATAACTACTACCACATGACTTATGAACAAGCATGTTAGCTTAAAGGTTAAGAAATAGGTGCAGATATTGACCGTGTAACTTCCATGGCCATGTGAGATCAGAAAAAGCTTGGAAGAATATGTCATTCAGCAGTTCTAGAGTTAAAGACATTTTTTTCCCCAGGTAATTAGTGACATAGAAGGTGAACATACTTTGATAAGAGCAGCCATTTTCTTCAGTTTAATTGTGCCAAGATTAAAACTGGTTTTAAGAGTGCTGCTTTTCTGTGAGAGGTTAGGGAAAGGACATGCAGTTCTTTTATTTATTATTAGTATCGTTGCAGTGTGTGCAAAGAGCTGCCCGAGCAGAGCAGAAGAATAGAAGAAAAAGACAGACCGTTCTCTAGCATGTTTTATGGAACTGTGCCATTCTGCAGTGTTTTGACTCCATTCAGAAGGCAATTTTCATGGTTTGATACTTGCAAAGTAGAGAACAGCAGTATGAAGACTTGTGCAAACATTTTATTGCCTTGAATGAAAGGTACCTGGGAAAGCTGCTGGTAGTGTTGATTCCAGTTAAAATTTCCAAGGCAAAGACTAGCAAAGGAGAACAGTGAATACAGGAAGGCTCAAGTGAATATGAACTTTAACCCAGCCCAACAGCAAGCTCTAGTTTTCTACAACAGCATGTCTGGGAACATGCTTCTTTCTTCCCTGGCTCTAATGGTTACAATTCCTAGGTCTGCTTTAGGGCACTCCATTTTCAGGCCTTCACTTATACTGAGAGCTTATATAGGTATCTTGGCTTAGCACTCTTAAGGGGATATTTTTTTTTGCTTTGTTTTTCTCCTGAAAATATCTTCCAATGAGATGGATGGTCCAGAAACAAAAAGCTATGATGACTGTCTAGTGTGCCCACCCCTTAATGTGACAAAGCCTCCCACCTATATTAAAATTTCATTACAGAGAAACCAAGTTGTCTAGACCAGTACAATGTCTAGAAATGTTTTTGATATCTATATAATTTTATTGCTTTTTTGTTTTTAGTTGAAAGTAGGTGTGCTTTTATGGAGCTTACTGTATTATGGCTTGGTATATAAATTCCAGCTGCTATGCTAGAAAGCTTGCTTTCTGAATACTGGAAAAGTAGTATTTAGGTGCTATTGTGTAATCATGTGAATGGAAAATCTTAATAAATTCAAAACTAGCTACATTCTTTAACAATTCAACACTTAGCAGTCTTGTTACTATCTAATGTATGAAAAACTTGTCACTTACAGATTGATTTCACCAGTTGTTGTTTTGGGTCCTGTGCATCTTTAGGCACACCAAATCCTGCCCACTATGTTTTGCAGCATTTGATTCTGAAATAGGTGTCTTGTTCTTCTGATTTGGTGGCCAACTCACACTTTCTTTTTACTTCAGATCATTTACTAACAATTTGTTCAAGTGTAAACCACAAGGATAACCAGACCCAAGCACCCCTTCCCACCACTCCTAACAATCTCTTATTATTACTTCAGTTTAGACCTGCTAAACCTTTCATCAGAGGTAAACGGAAAGGTTACTTTTGAAGTATAATAGAGCATTTAGCATGGTAACAGACCTATTATGGTTCATCCATTTAGTCAAGTTTTATTGTATTAGAAATAATTGAACTCCATACTCCATTCCACAAAGCTGTGTCTAGTCAGGAAACAGTCTCTGAGCTAGTCGAGGGACAGCTCCCACGGCTGGGACATGGTGGCTGAGAGATGCAAGCACAACACACTTCAGTTCAGGAGTCTCATTGAGCATCCTGGAAATACTGCTGACTTCCTATGACATCACTGCAAGTCACTGTCTCTCCTTCCACTTGCCTCACACATCAAAAGAGGGATGCAAACAACAATTGTAAAGATACGAGGTTTCTCAGATGGAAGATGCCATAAAACTGCCAAGTCTCTTGACAGTATTAATATTACTGCCAGCTGCAGGATTTACATGAGTGGGAGAAAGAGTTCACAACAGTGTTTTTTTCTGTTTTCACATTGCCAGAGAAGCAGGAACATTAGGAACTGAGTGAAGTGTCCATTTCCAGGTACTGCAGAAAGGTAAGCTTGCGTGCAGCACTTGAAGTACACCACAAGCAAAGGACTTCTGCCCATTCACAAAGAGACCATGTGCTGGTCAGTGTAGGATGGCTAGGTTTGTGCTACACCATTCCTAAAAGCAGATGAAAAATCAAGGCAGCGAAAAGCTACTCTTTCCTGGCTTGCAGTTTTCTTGCACTGATTAGCAGGTAAGCATTGTCAGGATAGTTTTGCATTCTGCTCTGAAGACAACCACTAATGGTATTAGTTTAAAGAACTGCTTTGTGCATTAGATGAAGTCCCAAAGAGCAAGAACCTTGTTTTCATAATAAAATGCTGGCATAAAGCAAGCTCTTCTGTAGCCTAAAAAAGAAAAAAAAAATCAAATAACTATAAAGCAGTAGAAAATAAATCTTACTTCAGAAAAAAAGAAAATGGACATTAATATCCTTGAGTCTTCAGCTAGAAAAGTATCATAAAAGCCTTTTCTAGTATAAAGGCAATTATGTAATAGGAACATTGAAAATTCGTAGTCAAAAGGAAAAACAAATTCTTCCAGTTTCTTTTGTGCCAGAGAAACAGGCTTGTTTGGAACTGCAAGTTGACAAAATACGGAGACCCGGCCCCTGAGGTGCTCTCAAAGTGACTGATACTGAAACAAGATAAACAAGTAATACGACCAGGAGACGTACACTGACTGTACAACTGCTCAATTGAAAAACACAACTCATCCTACATTAGCTTATAAAGTCTCATAATGTATAAAGGAAAAAAGTATAAGAATACTTAATATAAGGAACTTCAGCAATGTCAGTCATTTCTGTTATTACAGTTTTGCTTTTCATAAGAACCACTCCATGAAGCTGATTACAAACCATACATTAAAGTTTATTAAGACAGAAGAAAAAACAAAGGTATTTGATTTTACAATTGAATCATTGACAAATGCAAGCAATTAACAATAAGGTTTCTGTCAAAACCCAGGAAGCAACACCATTATACTGTGCAAACGTGTTTCACCTTCCAATGAATTACATACAGCTTCAGGCAAAGAAAACAACTCCTCATATCCCTATTGCCTGACTGAAAGGAATCTGTGAAGGGTTGCTTGTGATAAAATTAATTCCACTGAAAGTGTAGTATGTGATATTCTACAGAAAAAAAATGGCAAAATTGCTTAATTTGTGGAAATATAAAGTGAACGGAGTTGTAACTTTGTGGTTTGGATTTTGTTTGGCTTTTAAGGATAGCAGTGGTTTAGCCAGGCTGGAACACAGAAGAGCATGCTTGGTGTGGGTTCTAGAACAGCTACCTGGCAAAACTTCAGTTCCATAACTTTGTGATCATTACTGTCCTTGTAACTTGGGAGAAGAAACCTACGTGCTTGTGGCTTGCTGGGTCAAGACCTACACTTTCAAGAAACCCCATGCAATTATGGAAGGTTTTGTTTTACTTCCCTTGTCAACCATGACGGAGGGCCATAAGTTGCAAGACTGAAACAACCAGAGCTTGTGTCTCCTCAGAAGTTGCAGACAGAAGTCAAACCAACCAAACAGCACACAGAAATCTTAGAATTTGGAGAATATGATCTGCCCATCCTATTACTTATATAAAACCTGCCTGACGACTCTTTTAGTTATTGCTTTGTGCTCTACTGAACAGACTTACAGAGGAAGGGGAGCAATAGTTACCAGAATATAGAGCTCTGCACTTTTTCACCCCCAGCTCTGAATGATAAAAGCCAAGATTTCTAACAAGAGTAGCAGTGTCCACAGCACAAGATCTGAAGAAGTAAATTCTGTGAACTGTGGAAAGCTCACCTTCCTATACTCCTTATTCTGCTGTTGTTTCAGACTGTGCTCCTTGACAGCCAGAAAATCCTATTAAGACAAGGCTTGTGGCGGACATTCTTGGCTATGTCATTTTACCTTTAGTACTTGCAAGTACTAACAAGACAGGGCTAGGTGGTACGTTGAACTAGATCTTGGAGGTCTCTTCCAACTTGGTTGATTCTATGAAAGAAACAGGTCCTAGATGTGTTACTGAGTCTTTCAGTCATATCCCATACAATATAACTGAGCATGAACAGAGTAAGACTATTTACATCTCACATTTTACATTAGGATTTTTCACTTTGGTTTTGGTCCTAATCTGTGCAACTCGTATCCATCAGTTAAAATCATAGAATCAAACAGGTTGGAAGGGACCTCTTAAGATCATCCAGTCCAACCTATCACCCAGCCCCATCCAATCAACTAGACCATGGCACTAAGTGCCTCATCCAATCTTTTCTTGAACACTCCAGCAACAGCAACTCCACCACCTCCCTGGGCAGCCCATTCCAATGGCAAAATCACTCTCTCTGTGAAGAACTTTCTCCTAATATCCAGCCTATAAGAAGCCTAGACACTTAGCAGCAACAAAGTTTGTCAGAAGGCAGACACTTGAGAACAATGGACCTGTTGATTAAAACTACAATTTTAACAAAACGTGTTCTTCCATATAGCTAAAGAAGTAGTGCACAACTCTCTTGTAATTCTAACAACTCTTTAATGCAGAAATACTACACTTAAGTCCACATTAAAATTAGATAAGTCTTCAGTCTAGGGGAAAAAAAATGCAAGTACCAAATGAAATAAGCCTTAAATCTAATGTGCTTAAAGGAAAGCTGAGTAGAAAAAAAATAAACAAGGGACAAGAAAAACAACCCTGATTTGATTTACATAATCTTACATGTACTTTCCTGTGAAATACACGTTAAAGAAAAATAATGGTCATATCCTTAAGCATATCTACTTAGTAACAACACAGGGTACAGGAGAAGTACACTTTAAAATAAAAATAGGTAAGAAAAAAAACTTTTCCATGTTTTCTTAGTTCTCTCAAGTCTCATCCCCGTGACAGCAGAGGTAAGCAGTTAGGTGGTACCTGTCATTAGAAAGAATATGAGCATGTGCAGACAAAAAAACTCCCAGTCTGCTCACTAGTTATCTACTTAGGAGTACTTCTAAGTATCTGTTATCCTGACTGGAATGTTAATAGTTGCTTCTTCCTGATTAACCCTTGAATCCAAAATTGTGGAAATTTTTGGTGGATTCCCTCACATGTTGCATTTATAAATATTTAACGTGAACCACTCTCTGTTTTTTCTTCCCCATTCAGAAAGTTCTTACCCTTTGTCTAAGGCAATATTTAATTGCAAGCAGTATAAAATCACTTTGTTGTCACAAGGACAGATCCTACAAATCCCTTTTACTGGGTAGTTCTTGATTCTGTTGTACTGCACAGTAAGAATGGCTTACAGAAATAACTACTGCATGGTTTTTTAAAGTTATCCAGAAACTAAGATCCGTTTTACACTCCACATCTCAACTCCAAACCGTGTTGGAAACTCAATCTAAGCATCTCTTTGAAGTCATTGCTGCCCATTCCTTTTCCTTATCTCTTTGAAGTCATTGCTGCCCATTCCTTTTCCTTGCATACAAGCCAAGGCAGGCACAGAATCCGACGACACTAACAGCAAGGCCTAGTAGGAAGGCAATGACATCTCCCGTGTCCAGAGCTTCAACTCCTGGCAATGCCAGCAGCAATGAAACAAGGACCAGGAAAAGTTTTGAGGTGTTCTCGGTAGAAGGCATGCTGATGACCAGCCGACCTCAGGGGAAGGTTAAGCGAGGAGAGCGGTGGGAAGCAGGTGCTGCAGCGGTATCTGTAAGGAAAACAGAAGTAGTGTGATTTCCTTTACTTCCCACCTCCTGGAAGTGCCTCGCCACAAGGCAGTCGATGTGATCCCAGTGTTACGGATGTCTGCGTGAGCCACCGGAAATCTCATTTCTATCCAACTTCGGAAGGCTCCCGAGAGGCGCACGCCGGCACCGCGCTGCGCCGCAGCTCTTCCTGCAGCAGTGCCTCGCTCACCGCACACACACGGCAAAACACCGCTCCCGCACACTCCGCGCTGGCCCTGGCCGCCTGAAGAGGCTTTTCCGCCAGCTCCCCTCCGGCAGAGGCACACCGGGAGGGCTGTGGCCCGCACCCCCGCCGGTCCCCGCCCCGCCGTGAGCGGGCCCGAAGCGGGGTGGCGCCGCCACCGCTCTCCCGCGCCCTGCCCCGTCCCAGTGCCCCGGTGGTCTGGCTACAGGACCGCCGCTCCCTCGGGCAGCCCCTGTGCGCACGGTGCCCCTTAGTCACCTCCTGCCGCCGGCTCTGGGCTGGGGGACGACCCCGCTCCACGCCTCCCGGCAAGGTTCTCAATTGCTGGGGACGCAGGACCACCCCGCTTCGGCGGACTCCGGCAGCCCGGTAGCGGCCATGACAGGAAGAGGCGGTGGCGCGGGCAGGGGCGGGCGTGACCCGGCCAGGGCGCCTCCTGCTCCCGGCACGCACCGCCGCTGAGCGGGCCGCGCTCGCCCCTTGCGCCCGGCGCCTGGCGCTTGCTGCGATCAGGTCGGGGCTGCAGAGGCTCCCGGCGGCCCGCGTCCGGCGTAGGGGACGGGGCTGTCTGCAAGCATGAGGAACGCCGGGGGTGGCGGGGCCTGGTACCGCCGGAGAGTTCGAGCATGGAGGCTACAAGTGCCTCCCGGGAGCAGCCGCCAGCCAGAGCCGTGCGATGCCCGCGCAGCCTTATGATGAGCCGCAGCCTAATGAGAGGCTAGCTGGGACCGCAGCTACGCGCTACGGTTTCTTGAAGCCAGGCGATGAAGATGAATCATCTTGGGCTGGTTGTCTGCTCTTTTCTCTGCAAATAAACCAGCAGCGCAAAATACTTTTAGTCTGGTTACAGGTAGTGCCTGCTTCGTTTCAGAGGTGGGTTCTCATGCAGCAGTGATAACGAGTACTGATCATAACCAATTTCTACTCTGAGTGTTAAAACAACTTTATGAAGTGAGCAGCACGGTGCCAGGAAAGCTGAGAAGGATGTTAACAGCTGGGATCACCCCCAGAAGCCAAGTCGGACTTGTCCTGATTTGTGTATTGTTTTTGCTTTGGACGAAGCTCTTTGTAGAAATCCTGTGTTGCTCTGTTCAGTTATATAGAATGGCTTTAATGCCTGTAGGATTTGCTAGCCAATTCCTACTTAAAGTTTGCTTTTTATTGTTCAGTGGAAAACTCCTGTGCATAAATTGAGATTAAAAACTTTTACACAGCTGTTACAGATTCAGGGTATGTGTGTCTTTGGAATGCTTGCAGAAATAGCCAGGACAAACTCTTCTAATCCAGTGTCAGAATCAACCTAGAATTTGTAATCCATTATCTCAAACATTAATTCATGAGTGGAACCCATGTTCTCGTGCTGGCCTGCACTTATGCAAAACCCCCACCGACTTCTGTAAACGTTTCTCTTTACAAAAAGTTTGTGATGAGCTTCTTGAAGAGTAGTGGAAACCCAGACAGATTGGGCAGCATATATGTAGCTTTGCCTCTACCCTGTGTAATTTCTCTGTAATTGCCCTTAAACAACAATCTTTTACGTTTATAGGAACTTTCTGAGTGGAATGTTACTACTGTGTTCGTTATTCTTCTCTTAATACATTTCCCCATCTGTCTGGATCTAGTAGCTGTCAGTTGCCTTAGATGATGAACTAACAAAACCAGGAGCAGTCTCTTCTACCAAGTATCATGAAAGCATCTTTATGAGCATCAATGTCTAGATAATACTCAATAAAAATCAGTGTAACTCAAAAGCATTCTTTTTACTCATGATACACCTATTTCACTGTTTTTTCAGGTCTGAAGTATTTGCTGCTTCATGTTCAGTTCTGACAACATTTTCTCAAGAAACTGATGCTACATAAAGTCACTGAAGAAAAATCCTGGCATTTTGGAGAAAGTTGACATGGCATGGAGGGGAGTGTGCAGCCCATTCCTTAGTTAATCAGAGATAAATCATAACCCCTACAGAACATTAAGAGTGGCACATGAGAGGTATCTGAGGACTGGAGGAAATCCAGTGCCACTCCAGTCTTCAGAAGAGGCAAGAAAGAGGACCCAGGAAACTACAGGCCAGTCAACTTCACCTCCATCCCTGGAAAGGTGATGAACCAGCTCGTCTGGAGGTCATCTCTAAACACACGGAAAAAAAAAGGTTATCAGGAGTAGTCATCATGGATTCACCAAAGGGAAATCAGGTTTTACAGATCTGACAGTTTGCTAGTTTGCTATGACGGAATGACTCTGTAGATGAAAGGTGTTGTGTAGCTTGACTTCAGCAAGGCTTTTGATGCTATCTCCCGTAACATCTTCATAGGTAAACTCAGAAAGCATGGATTAGATGAGTGGACTCTGGGGTGGACTGAGAACTATCTAAGGAACAGAGCTCAGAGTGTTGTTATAGAGGTGCAGAGTCCAGCTGGAAGCCTGTGGCTGGTGGTGTTCTCCAGGGCTCAGTACTTTGTCCAGTCTTGTTTAACGTCTTCATCAGCAACCCTGATGAAGGGACAGAGTTTATGGTCAGCAAGTTTGCTCATGATATGAAACTGGGAGTATTGGCTGACATGTCAGATAGCTGTGCTGCTTTTCAGCAAGACCTGGACAGACTGGAGAGTTGAGTGAAGTGGAACCTAATGAAGTTCAACAAGGGTAAGTGTAGGGTGCTGCATGTGGCACAAACAACTCCATGTACCAGTACAGGTGCTGGAAAGCAGCTCTATGGAAGAGGAGTCCTGTTGGACAGTAAGTTGACCATGAGAGAGCAATGTTCTGTTGTGGGCAATAGGGATGGTGGTGTCCCAGGGTGCATTAAGAAGGCTCAGGGAGGTTCTCCTGCCCTAGTGAGGGCTTATCTGCAGTATTGTGTCCAGTTGTGGGCCCTTGGTTCAAGAGATACCTAGGGAACTACTGGAAAGAGTCTAGTGGACGGCTAGGAGGATGGTTAAAGGAATAAAACATCAGTCTTGTGAGTAAAGGCTGAGAAACCTGGGGCTGTTTAGCCAGGAGAAGAGACGAAGGCTGAGAGTGGATCTGCTCAATGTTTACAAATACCTTAAGGGTGAGTGTCAGTAAGCTGGAGCCAGTCTCTTCACTGGTGTCCAGCAATAGGACAATGGGCAGTGAATACAAACAAACATAGGAAACTCCACCTCAGCGTGAAAGTTCTTTACTGTGAGGGTGATGGAGAACTGGAACAGGCTGCCCAGAGAGGTTGTGGCAACTCTAGAGATTTTCAAGACCTGTCAGATGCCTTTCTGTGTGGCCTGCCCAAAGTGGACCTGCTTTGGCAGGGTGGTTGGACTAGATCTCCAGAGGTCTCTTCCAAACCCTACCATTCTGTGGTTCTGTAATTTGGTGTGCACTGTTGTCATCTCAGAAAGAGGGCCTTGGAGTTCTGTCCCTCATAGTTCTTTGCTTGGGCTATTTACTGTGTCCTGAATCACTGACAAGAGAATGTAATCCTGTTCTGCAATGTAAAAAAAAAAAAAAAAAGCTTAAATCATCCCTGTAAATTTTAGTGCTGTTTTTGCTGTCTCCACCACTTTCCAACTAAAACTTGCAATAGTTGCCATATATTCCTGTAAAACATGAGAGGGGGTTGAACAATGACTTTCAAGTTTTGTCTTTGGTAACTAGAAATTTCAGTACTAAAGAGCTGTGGCATCTTTGAACTTAAGTGTTTTGAAGGTGAGGAGTGTAAAATCCAAGGGTTTCAATATACTCAGTATGATGACAAGAAGTACAGTAAGGATGTGGAAAATAGTGATTGTAAGATATATAATTTATTAGTAATAGTGGAATTGCCATTTAGAGGTATAAAGCAGTGCCATTTGGGGATATTTCTTTGGCTTATTAATTCTTTCAATACCGCTGCATTTTGTCGCTTTGGCTTCAGAACCAGTGCTGCTTTGAAAAAGAGCCAAGAAAATCTAAACAGTGAAGGAAGCTCTAGTGGGTTTTGTGCTGTCTGAATAGTAGAAAAATGTGTATTCAGCTTCAAGCTCTGCAGTCAACTTCCTGCATCACCTCAGGCAAATCTTCCTTTTGACCTATCACTGCTTTGATTGCTTAGCTCAAGCTATTATGTAACTAATATTCAGAGGGAACAACACAAAATTCCCAGAGCTGACAAGCTAAAGCTTTGTAAATTTTGAGCACAAGGCTAAGGAGGTATGCATGAGACTGGAAATCAAAAATAAAGTGTGCTTTCTGGAGAGGAAAAAGTTATAAGATAATCAGCAGAGCAAGGCTGCGCCCTGAAGGGAGTATTCAGGATTTCTTTTCGTCCTTGTACTAGGTTCATCTTATTCTGAGAGCTGTGGGTTTATTGCATGACCACACTGATCTGAGAAGCTTTCTGATAATTTTTTGGACTTCAGTTATACTGCTGTAATGAGAAATGCTAACTCTGATTACTGATTACATTGACTACAGGGCAATGATTATCACTTCTACATCAACATGTTCACCCTTGGGCTGCTTTTCCCTGCTGATACTTAATCTTACATTGTAGCTGTCTATCACTATGTCCTTGTCTCTTTGTTCATAGATCTACATTTTTTTTTTCTTACAGAAACCATGACTTGCTTTATTTGGACTTCACTGGATTCTTCTCTGAGAAAATGAGCTCTACTGCAACCACCTCATCTGTTTCTGCAGAAAAAAACCAAAGATAAAATACAGTGTGTATTACTTCTCTCATTAACCTTTTCCTCTTCCGTGTCTCAGCCTGCTGTCACACAAATGTTGATTCATCCTTTCTCTTCCTTCCTTTCTCATTATCCCCTCCTATTATGTATGTCTACTTCATCCTGCCTTTTTTCCCTTCTATTTCTCTAAATCCTTAAGCTTTCTCTCAAATAAATGTGAGTAGTCACAGGCCTCCTCTGCCATGAACCACCCAGTTGCATTCTTTTTCTGTAGCTGTCACTTCATCTGCTTCACTCTTGTTACCACTAACCTCTCCAAATGTGCTATCCAAAGATGCTATAATTATGTTCTACATCCCCTTCATTCTTTTCTCCATCAGCTAGAGCTCACATTGCTGTCTCTAGTTAGTACCTCAGACATGAAGGCCTGTGTTTCATCGTTATCTGTTTGACTGGTGGACTGCTAATGAAACTTGCATTCCTCTTCTGAAATCCAGTAAACACTTAAACCCCCCCATGTTGCTTTGTTTAAAAAAAACACCTCCTTTCCTGATCTTCCCTTCTGCTTCTTCTGTCCATGCTTTTTCTTAACTCTCTGGTCATTCTTGTCAACAAATACAGCTTTGAAAATAATTCTTATGTTTGTCTTTTTAATTTCTACTTGATGATGTTTGGGTCTTACTGCATGTAACGCAGCAGCTCCAAGGCCTAACAGTTCTCTTCTGACTATAATCTGAAGTCATGTCTTGACAATTATTCTTGTCTCTCACTGTGACTCCTGCGGCTTTGTTTATTCAAAATGCTGCTGTGAAGGGGCCTTTCTCTGATTTGTCATTTTTACTCTTCCCTCACTTCTTAAAGTCTCTAGTTTTACATTTCCTCTTTTACCGAACCAAAGACCATTTTCTTCTCAATCTTAGAAGGTATTTGCAGTATAATCTTCCTTCATACTGGCTTATCCTATTGCCATGTCAGGAGGTTAACTTATACCTTTCTTTTGTCACCCCTAGCAGACTCCTTTTGATCCCTCTGAGAAGCAAAAGTTACTTCTTTCTGAGAGCATGGAAAGGCTTTCAGAAAGAATTGCACAGCTTTTTGATGGAAAATTCTTTCCTTTGGTACCACATGCTTCCTGCTGTCTTTTATACAGACATGAAAATAAAGGATTAAATAGCCCAGTGATTCCTTTCCCTTCAGTCCTTCACTCATTTTGCCTGGTAGGGGATCTCCTCTGCCTGCTGGAATCTCTTTTGATTTTTTTTGCCAGCACTTCAGAGATGTCTCTGTGCAGTGCTGGCTGGAGCATAGAGGCATGGAAGCAGCTGCCAGCCCTGCAGAATAAAGCTCTGGAGTTGGTGCTGGCAGGAGGTGGGAGCAGTGAAACCGCAGGAATGAGCGCAGAGCATGCCAGCCACAGTTAAACACCCAGCGATTGACTTCCCTGCTGAACTCTGCAGGGGAATGTGAGAGCTACCCATCGATAATAGCAAATCCAGGGATTCCCTGTGATTATTGTGAGCACTGTCATGGTTTTTCTGGCTTACGAGGAGAAGGCTCCTGGGGGTTTTGTAGAAGCATAATAAAGTAGAGGTAGATATCAAATGGAATGATGCATTCAAACTCCTTCTAGATTTGAGGAAATGAAGTCTGAATCCAGTCTTCTTTATTCCAGTCTTCATACACATGTAAGTGGTTGAGATGTTCTTGCATTATTCAGTATTTCCACAGATAGGCTGAATATGGTGTAGTGTTTACTTGGTCTTTTTGAGAAAAATAAATTACTGTATAATATTGGCAAGGAAAGTGTGTACAGCACAAGCACTTGAACTTCTGAGAGCCTGATGGTGCCACCTTCATCACTAATGGAGTAATTTTTACACCTCTTGACAGCTGTTCAAGTTACCACACTCATTGAATGCTCTCTGGTTCTGTGGCACATGCTTTGTCTAGTCCTTCTAATGGGGCCTTAAAAAGCCAGCTCAGTGTTTCTGTTCGTCAGCTCAGCACATGCTTTAGAGGAACGTTTTGGACTGACTCAGATCTTCCATGAAGTACATCCATGGCAGGAAGCAACTAAATAAATTTAAAAAAATAATTAATTAAAAGTGAACAAAGCCTGAAGAAGGAAAACAGGGAAAAAAATCAGAAGATCTGAGCCAGGCTGACTGAAACTTAGGGTAAGAGTTGCTGGATAAAATAAAACTAAAATGTTAAAGGAAAAGGGAGTGTAGTAGTTGCAGTGTAATCACTTGAGAACCGATTAGAATTGTTTAGTCCATCTTGGACATCTTTCTGAGCTTGAGTTCCCAGTATTATCTCCTTAACATGTGATGAAATTTTTCCAGTGCCTTCAATGAGGCCATGATTCCACCTGTATCTGAAAAATAGAAGCAATCGTTCTTCCCAACAGCAACAAAATTTAATACATTTTCTGGTGTATGGGTAGTGGTAACCCCACAGGAAATCCTATAAATAATTACACTGAAAGTCACAGCCACAGCCTAAAATCTACATGCACTTTTGCAATAAAGGCTGGACTTTTGCTCTTGCAGGGTAGCAATTTGCATTATATTTGTGGTAGGTATTTCCTGTAGCTTATCCTATCTTGATCATAGAAGGCTCTAAAAATCCTTTTTTAGAATACTGAGTAAATTTGGATCATTTCAGTGCCAGTCTAAAGGGAGGAACATCATTCATGAGGGGCACATTTAACGAGCCAACTGTCCACTTTCAATAGCCTGCAATTCATTCCAGCACTTGGTTATTTGGCTTCCTTTTCATTAGCAAAACAGTTTTGAGTTTCACTATTGAACTAAACACACAGCTGTCATTACAAAAGACACTGTGATTCCAAGAAATGTAACAGCTTAATGCCTTTGTGTTTCGCAGATTACACAAACTTTTAAAGGAAAATGCATTTAGCTTTAGCTAGCAGTCTGAAAATTCATACAGTGAGAAGTATCACTGGTCAGATATAAAGTGAGAAATAGGGTTGTAAATACATGCAGTTAAAGTGGACATACCTCACCTTGATGGCTCCAGTGTCAATGGTAATAAAAATCTAGGATACATGAAATATGGAAGTTATATATACATTGTGTATCTGTTTACTGATAATATACATAAGTAATAATAATAGCCATTATTACTATTAGAGCACTCAATCTGAACTTACCCACTAAAGCAACTGATTTTTTTTTTCATAGGTTTGGTGGGTTTTGGGTGATGTTTAAATATTGCCTTTGTGTGGTGGTAGGCTTGATGGGGTAAACATGGGCTTATCCATGCCCAGGCATGTTCTCCTTCTGGGAGGCGAGGGCAAAAGCCCTGGCTTTGCCTAATATGGTGAGGCCTGGCAAAGTACCATTCTGATTGGCTAATCTATGTCCAATGCCCCACTAGTCGTGGGCTGGATATTGATAAAAGGGATAAGCAGGTAGCATGAGGCTGCTGCCGCCTCATTTTGCATCCCGAATTTACCTGGAGAGTTTACCAGGAACAGGCTCCAAATGCCTGCATGCGGTTGCCTTGCATAGCCCCCAGCGTGACACTGTGCTGAGACTGCAAGACATCCTGCTGCACCTGAAAGTCCTAGAGATACACAGATCGTCCAGAGGAGCCAGGAGACAAGGTCAGAGATTGTCTGCCTCTCCCCAGAAGCCTGGGAAGAATCAAGTCTCAGTGGCCAATCAGACAGACACCCACATGCTTTGGGTACTGACTGATTTACAATTTTGTGAGTAAATACCTAAAAGCCTCTTCCAGTATAATACACAAACCCTATGAGGAGAGGCTGAGGGAGCTGGGGTTGTTTAGCCTAGAGAAGAGGAGGCTCAGGGGTGACCTCGTTGCTGTCTACAACTACCTGAAGGGAGGATGTAGCCAGGTGGGGTTGGTCTCTTCTCCCAGGCAACCAGCAATAGAACAAGGGGACACAGTCTCAAGTTGTGCCAGGGGAAGTCTAGGCTGGATGTTAGGAGGAAGTTCTTCCCAGAGAGAGTGATTGGCATTGGAATGGGCTGCCCAGGGAGGTGGTGGAGTCACCGTCCCTGGAGGTGTTCAAGAAAAGCCTGGATGGTCTGGTTGACTGGCTAGGGCTGGGTGCTAGGTTGGACTGGATGATCTTGGAGGTCTCTTCCAGCCTGGTTGACTCTGTGATTCTATGATTCTATTTGCATTTGCCACTTCAAGAAATAAGTGATCTAGTTTTGCCTGTGCCCTGCGTGTCTATATTTCCAACCTGTGTGTTTTTTTGTACCTGTGAATAAGTTTCTGGTGAGTTTTAATGTTAATAAACAGTTTTCATAATTATTAACAATCATTGCCTGGGCATCAAAATTAATGCAGATTATTAACTTTGCATAATCCTTCACACTTTCATGCATGGATGTCATGGCATATTATGAAGGAGAATGGGAGTACATAACCTCTGCTTTACAGCTGGAATAATCAAAGACATGGAAAGATGAAACAAATGCCTGAAATTCTTGCAAAGTCAGGAAAGGATACTACCATTGTAGCAGATTTCTGCAGAAACAGAAAAGGAAAATCCTTCTGTGAAAATGAGCTGTCTCTGTCAAGATGTATGGAATTTGCTGCCAAACCCACAAAGCACATGAATGTCATAGGAGAGGTATTTTGCAATGACAAAATTCAACCTTTGTTATTACTGCTGTTATTGTGATGGACAAAACAGCAATACAAAGATATGTGGACACCACAGTAGCCTAAGCCATTCATTGCTATAGCAGCAGTCTTTATATGCCACGCTACAGATTGTGGTAACTCTACAAGTTGTGGCATACAATGATTGGATAAAATACTGTTTTTAGCATTCTTATTGGATAACAGTGAGGTGTTGGCTATCTTGGTGCAGACTACTTTCAGTTCCTTGTTCTAGATTTACTGTGCTTCTGTACAAATGTTACTCAAGGCGAACATATCAGTTTATTATGCTTCTAACCTTAATCTTCCTGCATCAAGGGTACACAGGGATGAGCTCTACCTGACTCTCTTTCTTGGTTCCCACACTTTTCCATGCTAGCTGGCCTTATGTTCCAATTGAGATACAAAAAAGATTGTGATGGAATCTGTAGAAATATGTACAGCACAGTGTCACTGCTTTCACCACAAAATACTTTATTTTACTAATGCTCAAATTCAAATGGAATAGAGGCTATTTCACTTAAAGAGCTCTTTGCTGGTTTGTGTAATCACAGTCCTTTCTCCAGAGCAGCAGTAGGGAAGATTACACGTTTTGTGCATTAAGGAAGTGTTATTTCTCTTCAAAATTGCCTATAATCCCTGGGGCAATTCAAGGCAAAATTGGACGTGGCACTTGGGGCCATGGTCTAGCCTTGGGCTCTGTGGTAAAGGGTTGGACTTGATGATCTATGAGGTCTCTTCCAATCCTAATAATACTGTGATACTGTGATAAAATATTTGCATTGATGTCTGTGAACTCATTGGTATCAGAATAAAATAAGGCTCAAACTTTGTCACTTCTTAGATAAAATACTTAACACTCAACTGTCTAAAACATTCACACACTGAAGTTTATATATTTATATGTAAACCTGTGAATGTATGTACATATCTGTGCATAAACACACAGAGACTCTTGAATTACGTGGGATGTTTCAGTTCCTCCTTAGTCTGAGTAGTGTGACAGTCTGCACATTTGGTGGACATCTTATGAAGCAATTAATCATGTGCTACCTTGTAGGGATATAGGTAGCACCCAGACAGGCAGTGAGATGAGTCAGCTGTTTGAAATTACTCACATGCTTTGTGATTTCAAGAGCACTGCATTCAAAGCCCTGCCCTCCCTAGATATGTATCCCAGCAAGTGGAGAAGGCAATAAGTTCTTGCAAATGGCATCCCACTTTCTGATTAAAGTTGAATTTTCAGTGGATGAAGGCTGGGTTTTATGCCTCTGTTACGTGCCATTGCATACCTCTGTGCAAAGCAGCAATGAATGTTCAGACAGTAATTGCATGCAAGTGTGTAGAAAAGGCAACTACATTAAAGACCATTTGAAAATGGATTCTAATGCATAATGATTCTGAGGATGTGGAGAATACAGGTGTGGCCAAGAGAGCCAGTGGCATCCTGGCCTGCATCAGGAATGGTGTGGTCAGCAGGAGCAGGGAGGTCATTCTGCCCCTGTACTCTGCACTGGTTAGACCACACCTTGAGTACTGTGTTCAGTTCTGGGCTCCCCAGTTTAGAAGGGACATTGAGATGCTTGAGCGTGTCCAGAGAAGGGCGACGAGGCTGGGGAGAGGCCTTGAGCACAGCCCTACGAGGAGAGGCTGAGGGAGCTGGGATTGTTTAGCCTGGAGAAGAGGAGGCTCAGGGGTGACCTTATTGCTGTCTACAACTACCTGAGGGGAGGTTGTGGCCAGGAGGAGGTTGCTCTCTTCTCTCAGGTGGCCAGCGCCAGAACAAAAGGACACAGCCTCAAGCTGCTCCAGGGGAGATTTAGGCTGGAGGTGAGGAGAAAGTTCTTCACTGAGAGAGTCATTGGACACTGGAATGGGCTGCCTGGGGAGGTGGTGGAGTCGCCGTCCCTGGGGCAGTTCAAGGCAAGGTTGGACGTGGCACTTGGTGTCATGGTCTAGCCTTGAGCTCTGTGGTAAAGGGTTGGACTGGATGATCTGTGAGGTCTCTTCCAACCCTGATGACACTGTGATACTGTGATACTGTAATAAACTTCTGAAAAAGGAGTGATAGAACATTACTCAGTTTGAAAACAATTTTGTCTGAACATCTGCATTCTGGTGCTTTAAATTATAAACACATTGTCTATCTGTTCCTATTGCAGAATATGTTGAAAATATTTAAAGGGTAGTGCTAATTGCTCATATTCATAGTCTCTAGAGACTCCTTTTGCCTGTATCTGTCATCTTCTGAAAGTCTCAAGCACTGAGGGATTCACAATTTCTTCTAACAAATATGGGTCAAAGAGGGACATGGAAGGAGCATGAACTGCTATTTTAATAAGTACTTTTGTAGTGAATGGGTTAGATTTTGAGAGAAAAGAGAAAGCCATGTCAAGGTCTATTGACATTTGGGTGCCTGGCAAAACATGGGTTGAAGGTTACACTACAAGCTGCAGATAGCAGTTGCATTACTCATACTATGGGAAAGAAAACAGAAGATTGGTTTTGATGAGTTTTAAAATGTGAATCCAGATGGTAGTAATCTAAATTTATTGCTGTAAAGCAACTTATTTCTGATCCATTCTGTAACATTTATTGCCAGTGGCCCAGGTACCTTGCACTGTGATGCTGAAACTGTCTTGGAGAGTCCCACAGAATGGGGATTATATTGGATAATACAGAAGAGGGTTAAGAGTTAACGTTTTTCCCCAGACTCTAGCTGATAGTAATCATTTAACTTACAGCAGGGTAATTGTCAGCTGAGTATGACTGGAAGAATAATGTGACCCAGGCAGGATTTGAATTAGTACACAAATGAAAGCCTGCATATCCCTTATCAGCCACTGAGAAATACTCATTCTAGTTTCACTGCTCTAACGGTTTTACATAGTGAAAAGTCAGCAACTATTGCTGAAAGTTCTTATGCTGTAGTTCTTCATTTTGCACAGGATCACTTTTTTCTTCTTGCTTGCTTGGACTAAGAATCTTGACAGCAAGTCACTGTGACAGTACTGTGCCAGTAATGTATTTTGTGAAAGTTACAGTGTACAAAAGAATAACCCTTAAGAAAATGAGGAAAGTTACCTGAACTATTTAATAATCCTGTGGTGTTTGGCTTTATTCATAATGTCTCTTATAGAGTGTCGATTGTCATTCTGTCTACGTGAAGGATGAATTGTAAGCCCTGGTTATCAGTTCAAGGTAGGAAAGGTATTACTACCTGTTTGCATGACAAACCTTAGTGAATGACTAACAGTGATCAATGCATTGGACTGTATCTGGAGTTCATGTGTTGAAGAAGTTCACTGCTAAGTCTTTTTGCCTGTTTGGCTTATACTAGACCTGTAACTTGTTCCTGGAAGTGGAATGTGTTTATTATTTTTATTCTTTCTAATAGTTTTCTAAGTATCTACTCTAAATTTAGGCTAATTCTGAAAGCAAATTAAACTTTATTGACTTGATTGGTTCACTTTTTCCAGGTGACATTTGCAGACTGTTAGAACACAGCAATCATACTTCCCTGAAAATCTCAACATTACAGAAAAACATACTGCATAGCCTTTAGATGCAGCTGACCTTATGAGGTGAGTAATGAGAGAATTCGTGTTCTTTAATCTTCCCTGTGATCATCTAAGGAAATCTGACAGAGCACCTTTCTTTGGTATTTTTTGTTTGTTTTGTTGTGTTCTCTTTTGTTTGTGTTTCCTTTGGTTGGTTGGTTTTGTTTACTCTTTCTATGAATTACTGAACTGAGTTCTGAGTGTTGTTTCAAGTGTTCCAATTGTGACATTATCTGAATATGAATAACTGAATGTCCCATGGATTTGATCAATTTATTGGTGGAAAAACAGTAGAAAATTCAAAATATAAATCTTTGAAAGCCATACTTTTGGCAAATATAGGTCGAATTAATCAGATTTAGGTTCTACAAGTATCTCCCTGTTATACCACTGTCATCAGTACTGCCTGGCTGCTTCTTCATCACAGTATCACAGTATCATCAGGGCTGGAAGAGACCTCACAGATCATCAAGTCCAACCCTTTACCACAGAGCTCAAGGCTAGACCATGGCACCAAGTGCCACGTCCAATCCTGCCTTGAACAGCTCCAGGGACGGCGACTCCACCACCTCCCCGGGCAGCCCATTCCAGTGTCCAGTGACTCTCTCAGTGAAGAACTTTCTCCTCACCTCGAGCCTCTGTGTCTATATGCTACAATATTGTGTCTGTACATGTCACACTGTTCCATTGTTATTCATCTGCTTATTAGGCATTCTTGTGAGACTTTAACTGATATCCCCAGAAGTAGGATCCTCAATTTAGCTGAAGGAGCCTCCAGCATGTTAGCATAACCTTAGACATTGTCTGTGCTTGGGGTGTGCTTCATCGGGATGTTGCTTTCGTCACAGCCCAGGAACCAGGTGTGTAAATACCACTGTGTGTACCAGATAGTTTACTGCTTGGAGAAACACCTCACACCCCAAAACAATCAGCCTCAAGACTTTATTTGATCCTAATCTAAAATAGGGACTTGAACTTGCATTTTCAACAGAAGATGGGAGCACCTTGCTTGCCAGGTTGCTCTGTCACTCAGGAAGGCAAAGTATCCTTAGGTACAGAAAAATGTGTAGTTTTACATTCTGGGTAGAAATGAATGGGTGTCCCTGGAGAGGATGGCTGCTTAGCTTGAGCTCAAATCTTTTCCCTGTGCAATCTTGTGGAGCAAGTTTCTGGCCTCTACTTACTTGTGCTGTGCAGGGGGCAAGGAAAGGCTGAAAATTGTGCTATGTCAGGGTGGAATTATGTTCCAGCATGACCCAACACTAGTAGCAGAGGGCTTAGAAGTCTGGTAATCAGCTTCCAGGCATAACCAAGAACATCCCAGTGGCAGACACTGTCTAAGAAACATGTAGTTTCTGTCTGTGGCTATGCAATACTGGGGATCCTGCCAGGGGTCAGTATGGAGCTGCAAGGGCTCTGCTATGTCACACTTGGACATTCTGCCTAGGAAGCTCAATCATTAAAAGCTCAATCTGGTAATGTAATGTTTTCCTTTTTCTGCAGACAGTTAAAAGTAAAAATAGAAGTATTATATTCCAATATTATAAGTACATGAAGAAACAACCAAATAAATTACTGTTCTAGCCATGTTAACTTAATCTTTGCATGCATCTTAGATAAATGGGAGTCCTTGGTCCCTTGGCATGGCTGCTTTTAGAGGTGGCAGGTCCAGATACCTATTTGTACTGTAGCCAATTTGCTGTGTCTCATCACTCGCTGTGGTCTTCTCAGGCACCCTTCCCAATCTTTTCTCCTCCTCAGTCTCCTGAACACCTTTCATTTTTGGTCATTTTGTGGTAACATATCTTCTTCATTACTCAGTTGGATAGGATTTCATTGCATATTTATTGTCGTTGAACTGGTGCCTCTTTTAGGTGACTTCTTGTGTCACTGCTTAAACATTTTTGTTAATGCCAGTATGTTGTATCCATTGTGTATCTTTTTGAAGTTGTGATTTTGGCTTACCAGTACAGACCGATAGAAAAGGAATGTTGATAAGGCTTACAATAAATGTTTATGATTCTCGTTGTCTGTTGGAAGCTAGAACAATGGTAAAGCCTTAGACTAGTATGAAATACACTGTATTATTCATATATTTTTATTCCAAAACACAGAAAAAAACTACACATTGCATTTGTTTATCAGTTTAATTTTTTAATACATTCTCCCAAGATGACAATGTCCTTTAAGCAGGCCGTATTGTAAAAGGCACATAGTGTTTTCTAGTGAAAGGCCTTAGGTGGCAAACTTACCAAGATATTTAACACTGGTTCAGTATTTCTCAGAGCATTTCCTGGGGCAGTTCAAGGCAAGGTTGGACGTGGCACTTGGTGCCATGGTCTAGCCTTGAGCTCTGTGGTAAAGGGTTGGACTTGATGATCTGTGAGGTCTCTTCCAACCTTGGTGATACTGTGATACTGTGATTTGCTAGAATCTTCTACAGGTAAATGCCTTAGAGAAAATATTTGATTAATATCATCCCTATTCCCTGACTTAACCTGTAGACAGCTGTGATGCCATATCCTGTGGCCTGGTTTTATCACAGCTGGTAGTCCAAAGGCTCATGCTGACTATGTGCTGCTTGACCACAAAGTAACCAGATTGATCAGTGATTGGTTCTCATTCCCTCCCTAGCTGTAACAGAAGTGAAGTGCTTAGAGCTTCCTTTGTTTCAAACCACTTTTTTCAGAAAAAAAAATCCAAGCCTGACAAATACAACTTTACAAGCTGTAAAGTCTTCATCATATGTACCTGGAGTAAGGCTTAAGTTAGTGATTAATATGAGGCATCCCCTCTTCTGGTCAGGCAATAAAATGAAGCTTCCATGTCTACTGAAGAGAGTGCATAATCAGCCACACATGCCAAGACCCTTGGACTGTATAAATCTCTGGTAGGACAGAGAGAAAAATGACCACCCAGAGCCCACCTGTCCCACAGAAGGCAGCAGCATCTGGTGTTGATGTATTCCACCACAGATGACTGAGCCAGCAGCTGTATTAAACAGCAGCTGTGAAGTATCATACTGCTAAAAGCTTGCCAAGTTTCCTATATCATGTTAGTTCTATAGCTGCACTTTGGTCCCTTAGTACAATGGACTGTGAGCGAAAATAAAAAAAGCTTTGAATATCACATCCAAGCTCCCTTGCTAAGAATCCAGGCCTTAAAAGACACAATCTCAGCCCCAGTGCTAGCAGTAGATCGCACTTTGTTCTTGGAAAGAAACAACTTTTCCTTTCCTAAAAAAAATCCAGTCTGTTAGGACTTTGAAATCTCAGATGACTGACCCTGAGCTAGACCTGGTAATGGGCAGGGAGCTGCACTCTCTTCCATTCTGCCTGAGGTTATTATGTCAGCTCTGGGAGAGACAGAGTCTTTTCCTATGAATGCACATTAAACGAACTGGGATCCAGAAGTTGTTGAAGAATAGCAAGGACTATACAATCTGTGTGCCCAAATGAACCTGTTGGACACTGCAATGGGCTGCCCGGGGAGGTGGTGGAGTCGCCGTCCCTGGGGCTGTTCAAGGCAAGGTTGGACGTGGCACTTGGTGCCATGGTCTAGCCTTGAGCTCTGTGGTAAAGGGTTGGACTTGATGATCTGTGAGGTCTCTTCCAGCCCTGATGATACTGTGATACTGTGTGTGGGCTGTGCTACCACCTCTCACACACCCATGCTGCATAACCTTGACTCATACTGCCGAGACAGAGTTGTGAGAAATTCTGCAGAAAGGTAACATTTTAGATAGAATTAGGATTGTGGAGATACAATTGTTAGCTGCTGAAGCACTGAAGAGGAAAACATACTACAGAGAGATGTAAAACCTTAAAGCAATTACACAAGGAGACTGGTCAAGGGTTAGCCAGGGATCGCAGAGGGTGATAGAATTGAGCCATCTTCATCAATGTTGATGGAGCTGGTAGAGAAGGGCAGCTCAGCAACACCTAGAAGTTCTTCCAGACAGCTGCAGAGGATGAGCCCTTCCAGCCTGCAAAGAGTTTTTAGGGCCAGGAAGCGTATTAATGCCTAACTTGTATTGGCATTATGAATATTAATTTATGGATGAATATTATTTTTTATCATTAATATCCAATAGTTTGGGAAAATTCTCTGAGATTCTTTGGATTTTCGATCCAGGAGGAGTAGTTGCACAGAGGGTATTTATAAACACAGAATTAACAGTTTAAACAATCAGAACTTGGAAAATAGGAATGTAAAAGCAGGAAAAATTCTAACTGTGTTTGTGGAGTCTTAGCATTAACTCCAGCATATGTACTCAAGGCACTTTAGGTCCCTGAGTAAGTCTTCTTCACAAGACGCTTCTGGAACTCACTATTTGCTTACTTTCTGGGCATTATAGAGACTTATTTGACTTTTAAATTACTAAAGCTTACCTGAAATGCAGATACATGCCTATTAGTTTTCCACATAGTGTGAACTTTTAACTACTACAAGACTCTGCTAAGGCTTGTATTTAGTTACTTCTTGTCAACGTGGAGATTTTTTAATGTGTATCACACAGTATCACAGTATCATCAGGGTTGGAAGAGACCTCACAGATCATCAAGTCCAACCCTTTACCACAGAGCTCAAGGCTAGACCATGGCACCAAGTGCCACAAAACCACATTTCAGACCAATAATGGGTGAATTTATTATGACCTTTGTAAACTCAGATTCTGTATTAGATGATATAGTTTAGTGTCTGAGAGAATTGGGGTGTATCTAACTAAAGTGAAATTATAAGCTAGCACATTTAGGCTGCATTGTATTATCCTAAAATAAGGAATGCATTTTAGTGTGAACTCATCAAATACACAAGTTTATTAGTACAAGAACTAATTTGGTAGTTATTCTCTCATGAGAACATATTTTTGTGTTCTTAGAATTCAGTGGAAGATACTTGGGGGAAAAAATATATATCTCTATATATACTTTATTAGTAACTTACAGTCCTTAAAAATAAAGTGTGATATTACCTGCAAAGTACAGGGGCAGGACAGATGTACAGATTCACCAGGACAGGGATTGTAGCATCTCACTCAGCATCACACAGACAATTTCTCTGTCCCACAATGGGATTCACAGCCCCTCAATTCACAGCTCTTCTAATGTGATTTTGAATTCATAGATAGTTGAGTGCAGCTACTTGTAGTTTGCAGAATGTTTAAGCTTCTTCAGATGAACTTAATGAAGTGCAAAATGTTTTCTAAATGTGGTTAAAATATCTACCAATATGAAAAAAGTATTCTTTCAGTCAGCTCCAGTCATTAAATTACCTTGCTTTTTGTGTTGGTAAATAGGTGTTTAGAGGAGAGCCACCAAAATAATCAGGGGGATGCAATACCCCACCTATAAGGAATGGCTGAGAGAGTTGGGTCTGGAGAAGTGTCACAGTATCACAGTATCATCAGGGTTGGAAGAGACCTCACAGATCATCAAGTCCAACCCTTTACCACAGAGCTCAAGGCCAGACCATGGCACCAAGTGCCACGTCCAACCTTGCCTTGAACAGCCCCAGGGACGGCGACTCCACCACCTCCCCAGGCAGCCCATTCCAGTGTCCAATGACTCTCTCAGTGAAGAACTTTCTCCTCACCTCGAGCCTAAATCTCCCCTGGCGCAGCCTGAGGCTGTGTCCTCTTGTTCTGGTGCTGGCCACCTGAGTGAAGAGAGCAACCTCCTCCTGGCCACAACCACCCCTCAGGTAGTTGTAGACAGCAATAAGGTCACCCCTGAGCCTCCTCTTCTCCAGGCTAAACAATCCCAGCTCCCTCAGCCTCTCCTCGTAGGGCTGTGCTCAAGGCCTCTCACCAGCCTTGTCGCCCTTCTCTGGACATGTTCAAGCTTCTCAACGTCCCTTCTAAACTGGGGGCCCCAGAACTGAACACAGTACTCAAGGTGTGAGTGTCATGGGAGACCTTACTGTGGCCTTTCTGTACTTACAAGGGGCCTGTGGTAAAGATGAGGACAGGCTTTCTAATAGGTCCTTGTCGCAGTTAAAGGTTCGTAAAAGACAAGGTGCAATGGAAGAAAATATATACAATATATTACATATATAAAAGAAACTTATTAACTCTAATGTCATAGCAAAACCAATTTACTATCTAGCACAGCAAAAGCATAATACTTACACACATGTCGTCAACCCCAATAGATAGAACAGTAGGCAGTGGATCATAGTCCAGACTTTGAGATGGCAGAGCACCAGCTCTTAGCAGGCTGCCTCCCTGTGATGACAACAGTGGTTGAATGGTTGCCTCACGGTATTGTAGCTCTTGATCTGTTATATACTGGCCAGTACATGCCAGGAGGCAGACAAGATATGCCCCTTCATTATGTCATGTGAAAGCACTGCTGCATTTGCCCTATGATAGAAGAGTGGTCATCTTCTACCCTTGAGGGCTGTTACTTCATCCTCCCTCCTCTTCATCACTTACACAATGACTTTAATGCCACTCTCCAAGGTCCAGTGACATGCAGCACAGTTTCACAACTGGGTGAAGATCCATTTCACTACTTGCTTTCTTTAATCTCTTCCCTTTAACCTTCCGTTACTACATTGCATATAGTCACAAGAATAAAGCCTTGTCCAGCTGTCAAATTCACAGAGAAAAGGTAGTTACAATACAACAGAGAGCCTCTGTCCATTGTTACATCTACAGAGTTTTCCCATCACTAACACAGAGCTGTAGTGAAAGAACAAGAGATAATGGTCTTAAACCAAAAGAAGGTAGATTTGGACTAGATGTAAGAAATCAATTATTTACAATGAGGGTGATAAAACACTGACACAGGTTGCCCAGTGAAGTGGTAGATGTCCCATCCCTGTAAACATTCAAGGTCAGGTCAGATGGGGCTCTGAGCAACCTTGTCTAGCTAAAGACTTCTCTGCTCGCTGCAGGGAGGTTGGATTAGATGACCTTTAAAGATCCCTTCCAGCCTAAAGCATTCTATGATTCTATGTTATGCCTCCTAGAAATAGAAAGGGTACTGGCATGACAGTCAGAAAACCTGAATCATATTCATTATCACTTCCTTTCTTTCTATGTCCTTAGTCATTTTGCCTCTTTGTGCCTCAGTTTCCGTTGTGATTTCTCACTAATGTGGTTTATAGTCAGTCTGGGACATGACCTGCTCTTCACTATGTGAATGATAGTGTGGATTACAGGACAGACACGACACTGGGAGTATTAGGTGAACTAGTCACATCAGAAGAAAATGAAATTAGAACTTGACCTTGGCCACTGCTATTGAGCATGCTCATACTCTGCAGACATACAGGGTAATTTTTTTTACATTTATCCCTGGATAAAGATATGCAAACAGTCAGTTAATGGCAGCATACTTAGCTGCAAGCTTCTTCTAGGCTCCTCTGCAAAAAACTTTTTCAGCTATTACTCAGAATATCATTACTCTGTATATATATGTGTGTGTACAGACATAGTAATGAATATATGTATATATATATGCAAATATATACATATATTTGAAGGGAGAAAGAGTATATTTATAAAATGGTACAGTCATGAACAGCTGTTTGGTGGTTGTTTTTTCTTTTTCTTCCTTGATATGAAAATGTACATACTGAGAAAATGTCAATTTATGCACCTGTATCTCATTCTGTCTTACAAGAGGACATGGCCAAAAAAGTATGCAATACAACACATTCTGCATGTTTAGCAGAGCTGTATCTCCATTTGATTTACAGACAGGGACTTGCAGGTTCATATTTCCTAACATCTGTGCTTTTAGAAAACATTTCAGAGTTCAAATTATCTGGTTTTTTTTTGTTGTTCTTGTTCTGTGCATTATATCAAAGTGGGATATCTTGTCCAGCTGAAGTCTTCATAGCAATCCACATCACAGTAGCTGATGTCAATGTTTAACACTGTCTATAGCCTTAATTGATGACGAAGTTCAATGCAGAAGTACATTTTAGGGCACCGAAGATGGACTAAGGATTCATATTCTTCAGGGAACTGATTAATTTTAAACTTACTTTCCTTGTGCCTATATTTAGTGTAAGAACAAATCATTTTCATATGATTTTCTGTTCTGGTTACAATCTTAAGGGTGTCAAGGGAATGGATAAATGGATAAATGTTCTGCTATTTTCTCTTTATTATTATAATTTTCCTCACAAGATTGATAAAAAAGGGAGAATATAATGAGAATAAAAATGCACAGTGTTGAAGCATTAAAAATTGGTGATAATTCATTCCTGTAACAGACTAGAGCAAGTACAGAATGCAGTGTAAGATATATCCATTCTCCTGACAAAACCTGTAGAAGAAGTAGAAAATGGTATAAAAGTAATTTACTCTTATGACAATCGTCCCAAGGCAGCAGTCTCATGTCCTCTTAGAAATGTCACTTGTGACAACATAGCTGCAGATACTTTACTTAGAGGTACTCATTGATTCTGATTTATTACTAGTGCATGGAAACAATGCTGAGTTTTGTGCTTAGGCCATTAATTCTACTTTAAGATATGAATATCAGTTTTTCTGTCAGACTATTTAAAAGGCAAAGATGTCTTCACTCTCAATTTCTTGATGTTGACATTGGTACGTGAGGTTATTATGATGTCTCCTAGCAAAGTGAAAAGCAATCAAGTTCTGAATTTTCCCTGCATGGTACTAGTTCTGAAGTAGTTTTATTTACATCAGTGAGAATAGTAATGGATCAATTTAGGACTCCACCTGTTGATTTAATCCCTCTGGATCTTCCAAGAGGTAGGATAGTAGAGCATTGGCATGAGCTTTGCGGGTTTAAAATATGTAATCTGAAATTACGTGTGCATACAAAATTGAGCAATAGTCAACACTCAACTGTAGAACTCAGTACAAAGCATTATCTCTTTCCCTAAGTTGTTTCAGTTGAGTTTAAGATAGTTTTACTGAGAAATTGTCACAAGAACTTTATTGTTCGTTGATTAATGAATAAACATAATTCAATATATTTTAGACGCTATTTCCCCTGTATAAGAAATCTCAAAGCTCTTTGCCAGAACGGTTTAGACACTGGAAATGCTGTAATTCACAGGTAGGCGAGGTAGTTTCTGTATTCTTAGCAATAATTTGCACAGTGCTGGTGATTAGATGGGTATTTTTTATTCACAGGCAGAGGCTAATGAAGACCCTGAACTAAAAATGGAGGAGCTGAGCAGGTTATCAAAGAGCTCCAACAAAAGTCTCCTTAGTGTGTGTCAAACAACCAAAGCTTACCTTAGAGCTGCAGGAAAATAGAGATTATATTATCTCACAAATGGTTGTCATGAGACTAACTTGAAAGAAATCTTTATCTAGTCATCTGTCACCCTGAAGGATCCATGTAGTAAGGTATTTAAAGTAGCTAAGATTAGAGTAGCTTCATTTGCAATTTAAATTTGCTACAGACTATTCTTTGAAAGCCTATTCAAGAGTCCTAGGATGTGAAGTGTAGTTCAGTGCAGGGCTATATTTGAATTGTATTAAGGTAGTATTTCTCAAACTGTTTTGCCTATATCTGGCTTTCCCTCACATCTAGGTTTTAAGGAAAGATGGAAATGTGTGCACACAGTCACCACCCCACACCACACTGCAGTTTCTGACTATGTAATCTGATGCAGTGCTGCTCTGGGACAGTTAGGCTGCCTTCACCTCTCGATCAGATTCTGCAGGCAGAGCTTGCTCTGAAGTGGTTCTAGAGCCAGCGCCCACACAAGAACATCTTTGCATATTACACGTGGGTTAAAAAAATCAAACACAGGCCACGTGAAAAAGTGCAGGGCTGCAGATCTCTGTGTGGTGTAGGAAATCACTTTGCTCTAGCACAGAAGTGCCTAATTCATGGGTTGGAGCAGGGACTGAAATGTGCCTCTCTGCAGATTTTTTTTGGAAGGTTGGCACTGCATTAGTCCTTTCTCAGCCAACTTCCTATGCAGCTCTCTGTCCTTGGGCTGCAGATCTCCTTTGTCACTGCAGAAGAAACCTAAGGGATTGATTCAGGAATTCAGGTTCCAAATGGTTAAAAAATGGGGTGCAGAACTGGAAGTTATTTTTCTCTCTTTTTTTTTTGATCTGACTCTACATTTCCATTGGTTCCCATGAATGTTCCAGGGAGCATTTATAAGATAGGAAGCTGCAATTTGAAATCACAAATAATTAAAATTCTTCACTGTCCTGTCAGTTGATTTGCAGAATTATGCTAGTGCAGAGCCCAAACGGATGTAACAGAGTTTTGTATTCTGATTAACCGATCAGCTTACTCTCACTTCTGTCTTCTGTTCTCTGCCCTCACTCTGAGGCATGGCAAACCCTGGGTTCTTTAACTGATGTCAAGGCCTAGATGCTCTAGATAGCAATGTAATATGGATTTAATGTTTCTTCTCAGTAAAGGTGGTTCTGAAAATTATCTTTGTACATAATCTTGCATATGTAGCACAGATACAGTTCTATCCTATTGGAATGGTGAACCTCCATAGTAGGATCACCATTATTGATTGGAAAGATTATCCACCATTTTTTTGAACAAATAAAGATATTTAATGTAAGAAGCTGAGTGGTACCATCTTAAAAAGGTAGTTTCAGTGAGTCCCATCTTGCAGCATTATGTTGAGACACTTGAGTGGTCCAGTACTCCTCAGTCACTACAAATATACACCTCATTATTGCAGGCTGTCTCTGGGGTGATTATAGTCCTGGCACCAGCATCAAGTTTTTAAATATGCTAGGGCAGACTCCAGTATCACTGTTATGAAGAGGAAATTAATTAATGCAAGATTTTTTCCCCCAAATTAATATACATTATTATTTTTGACATTCAGAACTTGCCACCCCTGACCACTAATTTTAGTAACAATCAGTTCTTGCATGGTCGTGGAAACATTTTACTGATAATAACTAGATCTGGAAATAACTTGAAAAAATATATACATTGACTGAACTGGAAGAGAAGGCCCCCAAGGGCAAATACCACTTCACCAGGTGGACTCAAGGAGCTCCCCTCTGCCCATGGCTGAAGGCAGTGGTGAATCACAAAGGCTTTATTTACTCACAAAATATTATTACCCAACTGTCAGGGCTAACTACAGGTTCAGGCAGTATCCAAATCCAAATGCTGTTCTTGCATCTCTGCTGCAGTGTTGATAATTATGTCTAGCTACTATCCCAAATATTTATCTATACACCCTTTCAGTTGCTTTAGGTAATTAATTAAGAATGTTTGTTCACCATTTTTAATGTAGTCCACATATTATTGTCTAAAATCATCATGTTTTTTCAGCTATAATTTCCAAGATTCAGACATTGTCAGTAACCAAAAGCAGTGTACAGGCAGTACAGTAAAGCACGGAGCAAATGCATTAGAAATCACATCAAGAATAACTCAGGGCAAACAATTGGCTCAGGAGCCAGAGAAAAGCATCATGAAAAACAACACTTGAGAACAGGGCATGCAGCAGGCCAGAATATTTATCCTCCAATTATAGGAACATGCAGTTTAGTTTGGTCATAATAAAACTCAAGCCAAACCAGGATACATTTCTTTTCCAAGAGAGAATATGTTTGTGTTAACAGTAAATGAGTATTGCTTTTTAATAGTGCAGCAACAGTTCTGATGAGATGCCAGAATGAAGACAAAGGGGGTTGAATTTATTTAACTTCTCTCAGCTAAACAAGGAGTCATATACAGCAAGACACTAGACTTCAGATTTCATGTGGTAGTGTCTTCCACAGAGGTAGCAACAATGTCAAAACTTCTTTCAATCATCTACTGGCATAGAGGAAAATTGTGAGAAATTGTTAGCCTTTAGAGCTCAGAACTGACTCCCTCAGTTTCTGGGTAGAGATTAGATACTAGTAAAAGTAATATTTTTAATCTCAAACCACTTCTGAAAACCTACTAACAGGAAAATGCTATAGTGAAAATCCATACTGTGCTAATTATACTGTCAATAATAATGAAGATGTTTCTGTTGCTCTTCATGAAAGTGAGTTAGCTATCACAGTGTCATCTCTGCTTAGAATTTGCCAGCTAAGTGCATTTCTTTTTCCCAGAGACCTGTCAAACCCTAACACGGCAGTTTGCTCCTCGTGTGTGAGGTGAAACAGCTACACCGCCGGTAAGAATATGTCAAGATGGTAAATTTTTTGCCTCTCTGGAAGTGGGCAGCTTGATGATCGCAGCCTGGTTGTGACACTGAGGAGCATTACTGTCAACTCACTGCTGTGGAGCAGAGAGGAAACACAAAAATGTGTCAGCCTGGATAATCTTTTAAAGCATTTTAAAATGCAGATGGTGGTTTCCCCCTCTTGAAAGACAAATTGCGTGTCAGAGATATCACTGTGCACTAAACAGCTGTGTGGCGGTAGGATGCTTTCACCTCTGTTCTAATTTGGTTCTAGTAAAGCACCCGCACAAACTGAATAATTTCAATTTGCACTTCCCTTGTATATCTCATTGTTAGATGATTTTGCAGGTAGATCTCTTGCATCAGCAAATGCAGACACATCACCTGAAGCTGTCATGGCTATATCCCTGCAAGGGCAACATTTTTTCTGCTGTAAGTCCGTTATCAGGTCTGTCACAGTGGGGGTGCTGTGAGCATGTTTTCATTAGTACTGTTCTAACTTTTGAGATACTCCAAGATATTTTTTTCTAGGAAGAAAAGTCTCTTGAGGGATATCACAAATGGTATTTTTTCATGTTACTGTTCAAAGAACACAATAATAATGATATAATAATACTTTGTACTTCTGTAGAAGTTTGCATTGGCCATTCTCAAAGTGTGATAAACCTATTTTTTAATGTATGGCTTTAGATAAGTAGATAAGCACAAATCTATGCCTGGTCCTTTTTCCTCTTGTATTGGCTTTGCCATTGCAAATACAGTGATTTCAGTAAAGAAAATGAGGGTTAATTTTTCTGCCTGGTGGAGGAATTAGATTCCTCAGACCTCTACCCATCTCCGTCCCATCACACCTTCTTCATAAGTCTCAAGAAACTGACATTTGGTATCAAGGTCATGAATGTCTTTCTTTCTTTCTTTCTTTCTTTCTTTCTTTCTTTCTTTCTTTCTTTCTTTCTTTCTTTCTTTCTTTCTTTCTTTCTTTCTTTCTTTCTTTCTTTCTTTCTTTCTCTCTCTTTCTTTCTTTCTTTCTTTCTTTTTCTCTCTTTCTTTCTCTCTTTCTCTCTTTCTTTCTTTCTTTCTCTCTTTCTTTCTCTCTTTCTTTCTCTCTTTCTCTCTTTCTTTCTTTCTTTCTTTTTCTCTCTTTCTTTCTCTCTTTCTTTCCCTCTTTCTTTCCCTCTCTCTTTCCCTCTCTCTTTCTCTCTTTCTTTCTTTCTTTCTTTCTTTCTTTCTTTCTTTCTTTCTTTCTTTCTTTCTTTCTTTCTTCCTTTCTTCCTTTCTTCCTTTCTTCCTTTCTTCCTTTCTTTCTTCCTTTCTTCCTTTCTTTCTTTCTTTCTTCCTTTCTTTCTTTCTTTCTTTCTTTCTTTCTTTCTTTCTTTCTTTCTTTCCTCCCTTCCTTCCTCCCTTCCTCCCTTCCTCCCTTCCTCCCTTCCTCCCTTCCTCCTTTCTTCCTTTCTTCCGTGGTATTTTTCAACATTGTGCCTTGCTCATACATTCTTGTCTTAAGGTCTGTAGATTTTCAAAGCCATCTAGGTCAGCATATGGTTTTTAGAGCACTTGGAAAATTTGATGCTAAACAATAAGGGCATCTTCACATTGAATGCAATGGTACTACGAAGCAGTGAAAGCTCTTGTATTAATTCACAGAATGTATAGATTGGTGTTGTATTTTGAAAATTGAGTGGGTACTTCTGCACCTGCACATGAGGATTTTGATCTGTATTTCCACTTTCATTTAGATTGCTCAGGAGGTGATGTTCTGTTCAGAAATCCATGTGTTCTCTATAGAAAACGACAGCTCTAGTTTGATCTTCATTGAAAAGAGACAGAGTAATTGTAGAAAGATGCATCAGTTAGCAAAGTTGCTATAAAAAAAAAAAGAGAAAACACTATGTGAGTGTGGCTGTTTTGGTGTTATTCAGTTTTCCAAATGTATGGATTAACTGAAGTATTTCCATTGTGACCTAAGGATCAAAGACAATTAAAACTATGGAACCCTGATTTATGTGGAGAGGAGTGATTTTGTTGCTTGTGAAAGCCCATCTAGCTGTGCTGGGAGAGTTGAGCAGTCAAATATTGAATAAGATTAGGGTTAATATAGCTATTTATGTAATCACATCACACCTTCAGATACCTGCATGCCACATGTGCAGCGTAAAAATTGAAATGTTTTGAAATAAAAAGGATGCTCCTGTGAATATATTGAAGCACAAGTCAATGGGACTGAGAACTTAAAGGTGTATATAATTGTGTAGATGTTTGTGTTTTCCATGGTCTGTTATGGAATACTGTCTTCAGAACCTAGCCCTGTTTGTGCAATGACATTACACATTGCATACACTTGCTCCCTATTCATCAAATACACAGTTATGACATATGCTACATAACAAAGAAGGATAGAATTACTGTGGTAGGATGATGTACTGGCTTGCACAAGTCCCCAGATTTACCATATTTTAATTTGCAGACCTTTCAGATGTTAATTTACCTAAGTTGATCATATGCTTTGAAGGAGTGGGTGATTTTACCTGCATGCAATGTGAGGGTATTGCTGCTATGAGAAAAAAATTCTGTGGCCATGGCTTCTGAAAGCAATGTTCAAATACAGATTAGTGACACAAGCCAGGTTTCTAGACTTGTATTTAAAGTTAAATCTGGAAGCCACTTCATAGTCAGATGACAAAGTGCTGAAATGTGGAGAGCTGCAAAAATAATAATAATAATTCTTATATAAGAGAAATTGAAAAGGGTTAAGATCATCTGGATACTCTTTACATTTTTTTTCAAATTAAGGAGAGAAACCCATATTTGCTTAAAAATGTGTTCAGCTTTTGTGCTTACTATCCTGAAATGCTTGATTAAGAATATTTTGTTGCCAGTTATATGAAGTCTTACAGAAGCATGCACTGCCCATTATATAACAAAAGCAGTGGATCAGCTAAGTGTGGCTAGAAATTCTTCAAGCAAAGCTGACAAAGGCCCAATTCTCTTTCAGCTTTGCAGAGAGACTCCTTTGACTTAACAGATTTGTTCCCATGTGATTGAGGGCAGGACTGGGACAGAAGGGCATACTGGGAAATTCATTCTCTTGCTTTTGTAAATAAGGAGTTGATTCTGACATAATGTGATTCTCACATAATAGATGATTGTCACATATGTTGCAAAACCCACTATTGTGCCCTCCTCTCTATAAGGCTAGAACTGAGCCCAGAGTTCCTATTTTAAGCACTGAAATACAGAGTTTAATTATTGAGGTACTTCTGTATTACTCCTGCACCAGAAAAATAGCTCTTAGAGAAGCTTGCACTTGTGTAACATATGTTTGTTTAACCTTTTGTAGATGCATTATCTAACTTTTCTTTTACAGTTCAGGTCATGTATTATTAAATGAAACAGTAAAATTAGCAGTCATTTTTGGTTGCCATAGAAAAGCCACCCAAAATATAGTTGCTGAGGAAACCATATTGAAAATATAGACAATATAGAACCTAATAATGTTGATATACAGCTTTAAGAGGATGTAAGATATGATCTCCTCAATTCAAGAGAGATGTTGAGGTGCTGGAACGTGTCCAGAGAAGGGCAACAAAGCTGGTGAGGGGCCTGGAACACAAACCCTATGAGGAGAGGCTGAGGGAGTTGGGGTTGTTTAGCCTGGAGAAGAGGAGGCTCAGGGGGGACCTCATTGCTGTCTACAACTACCTGAAGGGAGGATGTAGCCAGGTGGGGGTTGGCCTCTTCTCCCAGGCAACCAGCAATAGAAGAAGGGGACACAGTCTCAAGTTATGCCAGGGGAAGTATAGGCTGGATGTTAGGAGGAAATTCTTCCCAGAGAGAGTGATTGGCATTGGAATGGGCTGCCCAGGGAGGTGGTGGAGGCACCGTCCCTGGAGGTGTTCAAGAAAAGCCTGGAGAAGAGGAGGCTCAGGGGTGACCTTATTGCTGTCTACAACTACCTGAGGGGAGGTTGTGGCCAGGGGGAGGTTGCTCTCTTCTCTCAGGTAGCCAGCACCAGAACAAGAGGACACAGCCTCAAGCTACGCCAGGGGAGATTTAGGCTGGAGGTGAGGAGAAAGTTCTTCACTGAGAGAGTCATTGGACACTGGAATGGGCTGCCCGGGGAGGTGGTGGAGTCACCGTCCCTGGGGCAGTTCAAGGCAGGATTGGACGTGGCACTTGGTGCCATGGTCTAGCCTTGAGCTCTGTGGTAAAGGGTTGGACTTGATGATCTGTGAGGTCTTTCCAACCTTGTTGATACTGTAAGGTACCTTCAGAAAGCTCCATAGAAGGAGGGCTGTACTCAGTACAGATCCCATCTTGGGGAAGGCCTCAGAGAAGTTTTTTTGCAGCTTGGCTGCTTTCTGTGAAGCTGGATCCGAGACTACATAGCTGCACAAAATCAGGGCAGATGCCGAATGTTTTCATTTAAACCCCACAGAAGGACTGCTATTCTGGTCCATTTGGATCTCTCAGATTTACAGGATAACATAATCTGTACCTCAAACTTTATTTTATGAGTTCACTAGAAGAGGAAATGAACAAATGCAACAAAGAGTAACTCAGTTCTGTTTGTACAGACTAGTCTGACATGATTCACTAACTCTTAATGAGATTTTTAGCTGGCAAGTTCTCTAATTTGTAACTGCAGCTCATAACTTGCAGCCTGTGTGCTTACAATTGAAACTGTTATCTCTCCAATAGCGAGGGTGCTCATTTTTCCTTCTGTCAGGGCACAGACCACTGTATCACATGGGGAGCACAAAAGATTCATCAGTCCAACTGCTGTTGGATCCACTTCAGAAATGCTGCAGACAACAGTGACTGTGCAAAGACCTTTTAGCTCTTTCTGGCCATCACCACGTCCTGCCTACCTGTTGCTTCGACACAGTGGAACTGATCCCAGCATACATGAAGCTGGGATCATGAGCTGTGTGTCAGCCAAAATCTGAGTAGGAGCTGAATGAGAAAGAAAGTTAAAAGCTGATCAGGTCAGTGGCAGCCTGATGGTGCTCCTGAGCCATGCAGGGTTGCTTATGACAGTGTTCTTGGTACTCTTCTGGATGATAAGGGACACAAAATCCTCAGAAATCTTTTAGTTACTCCTGGAAGGTGACAGAGTTCTTTATCTCCAGGTGGTGCCAGAGTGGTGTACAGGGTTACGCTGTGGCAGGAACATGCTTTAAAACTCCTGCTTTAAAACAAGAAGTTACTTCACACAGAAAATTGGTCAACTATAGACTCATCAATGATTTCAATAGGAAACTTCAATAAGGATTTTTTAGGAGGCTGAGCTTGGGAAGTTGTATAGATTTATTGCCTTCATGAGCCCTAGGCAAAGCCTGAGTAGTCTGAAATGCCTCTGAATTGTGTCAGTGAGTGATAGATTAAAGATTCCCCAGGTGCTGTGCACAAAGCGACACCGCTGACCCAAATGGTTCCTTGAAAGCTATTCTGGTTTATTGTGTCAGTGATCCACAGATAATAGGTCTCCAGGGGACTTTTGAACCAGGTTTTTCAATTCATGAAGCAGTAAGGATGCTCTGACTTGCCAAGTCTAGGCAAACTTTGGCACATATTGAGGCATATTTGAAAGGTTTAAAGCAATGTCTCACAGACTTTTATTGATCTTGTAACAGATTTAAAGGAGGAGCAGTCAGGAAATGCAGCGATTCTGGGCTGGGGAAAGGCATGAGTGGGAGGGAAATCATACAATGCTCAGCCAGAATCATAACAATTTTCAGGCACAGAGGTAAAGAAAATGTTTTAATATATTTTCAAGCCTTGTCATAGCTGCACAATATTGCATTTAAATTCCTGACTTGCTGCAGACTCACAGTGGAATGTATTTACGTTCTTCTGCTCAAGTGAGAAGCAATCATACAGTAATTTCACAAGCAAGCTTGAAAACATTAACAGTTCTAATTATTGAGTGATAGGTAGCATATTGATAGTCTTGTTTCATGTAATTATAAAATGGCAGAAGGAAAATGTCAAAATTAATTGCCACATTTTCATGCAATGATACAATGCGATACGATACAGTATGATGCAATATGATATGATGTGGTATGGTACAATGTGATATGATATATGATATGGAAGTAGGAGACTTGGCTTTGGAAACTAAATAAAATCTGTCAGCAATGGAATCTGTTTATCTCAGATATAACATTGCTGCTTCTTCAGTCCCATTAGCATTACAGAACCTGCCATTATCACACATTTCTGTCTTGCCTCCTGTTTTCATGCTCCCAAATTTGATCCTTGCATGAAAACTTTATCAAAGAAGCAATAACAAATGCATTCATTACATAGTGTGTTCTCATTACTTTAAAAAGGTGATTCTTTTATCAGTAAACCATGGAAATTTAAGGACTGTCCTTCAGAAAAAGACAATCCAAAATGTAAATTACAGTGGATCATTAAATGCCTTTGTCAAATTCTGTATTTTCAGAAGCATAAATTGCAATGTAGAGATCTAGCTAATTAATACTTGTTGAGGTGCTGGAACATGTCCAGAGAAGGGCAACAAAGCTGGTGAGGGGCCTGGAGCACAAATCCTATGAGGAAAGGTTGAGGGAGCTGGGCCTGTTTAGCCTGGAGAAGAGGAGGCTCAGGGGTGATCTTATTACTGTCTACAACTACCTGAAGGGGCATTGGAGCCAGGTGGGGGGTGGCCTCTTCTCCCAGGCAACCAGCAATAGAACAAGGGGACACAGTCTCAAGTTGTGCCAGGGTAGGTATAGGCTGGATGTTAGGAAGAAGTTCTTCCCAGAGAGAGTGATTTCCCATTGGAATGGGCTGCCCAGGGAGGTGGTGGAGGCACCGTCCCTGGGGGTCTTCAAGAAAAGACTGGATGAGGCACTTAGTGCCATGGTCTAGTTGATTGGTCAGGGCTGGGTGCTAGGTTGGACTGGATGATCTTGGAGGTCTCTTCCAACCTGGTTGATTCTATGATTCTATGATTCTACTGTCCAGGAATTGTTATTATTCATGAATATTTGTTATTTGTGTCTGAATACTTTTTTTATTCAACTGAAATAAGATTACCTGAGACTGTGGACTGAGCTCACCAGCCTTAGTTTGCATGGAATGTCTTTGCAGACAAATTCCTTGTTTTTGAGGCATGAATCATGAATCTCAGTGTGTTGCTTAGGCTTTTTTTACTCATCATTAGAGTACCCCTTGAATGTGTTACCCAGAAATGTAATAACTATTGCACCTTTAAATAACAGTTGACAATTCAGCAGTGTACCCTTTCTTAGTGATACATATCAACCATCGGGAACCTGGATTGTTATCTTCTGTCAAACCAATGATGTTAATGACAAATGTCAGTATTCCTTAATATCCAAAGTGGCACAGCCACAAATGGTACATGATATTTGTGTCTAGTCACATGAGTTAACAGGTGGCCTGCAATAGCTAAAATAGATGTGTGGGAAAGGTTGCACGGAGATGCATGCTGTGTATCTCTCTTCCCATTGCATGAGCACTTCCTGTGCTATTGAGTTCTGTATTAAATGAACATTGTGTCCTCTAAGATCTACAGCAAGAGGAAATTATTCTTAGTTATCACACTGCAGAAGTACAAAACTTCAAACAGTAATGTCAAATGGTTCTCCCTGATGAATTTCTTCTTGTGAGGCTCGAGTTACTGTTTTGAATGCATAGTTTTAAAGTTGTGCTTCCATTGCCTTGCAAGTTGCAGGTGGCCAAATTAAAAACAGATCTTATTTATAGTCTAATAGGAAGATCAAATCATATTAAAGGAAGTGTTATGAATAACATAGAGTCATTTATATGCAGCAGAAGCTAGAATAAAAGGTAGACAAATGTTGAATTAGTTACCTCAAATGTATAGATAGCACATTCCCCATTATTCCATTTGAGCCTTCAGAGGACCCAGCCTGTCACACACCAATCATGTCTGTTGTAGCTTCCTTACCTCTTTATTTCACCTGTAGTACTGTTGCACTTCAGTGTCTTTGATATATCCATGTCCAGGTGGCATGGGAGGCCAATGGCATCTTGGCCTGCATCAGGAATAGTGTGGCCAACAGGACTAGGGATGTAATCTCTCCCCGACCTTGACAGTGGTGAGACCTCACCTCAAGCACTGTGTGCAGTTCTGTCACTTCAGGAAGGTGCTGGAGTGGGTCCAGAGGAGAGCAGCAAGACTTGTGAGTGGGCTGGAGGGAAACTCTTATGAGGAGAGGCTGAGTGAGCTGTGCGTGTTCGGCTTGGAGAAGAGGAGACTTAGAAGGGACCTTATCACCCTCTACAACTACCTAAAAGGAAGTCGTAGTTGGGGGGGGTGGGGGGTTGTTGTTGGGCTCTTCTGCCAGGCAACCAGTGACAGGACAAGAGGACATGGTCTGAAGCTGTGCCAGGGGAGGTTTAGGTTGGATGTTAGGAAGCACTTCCTCACAGAAGGGGTGATTAGGCACTGGAATGGACTGTCATAGAATCATAGAATCATAGAATCAACCAGGTTGGAAGAGACCTCCAAGATCATCCAGTCCATCCTAGCACCCAGCCCTATCCAATCAACTAGACCATGGCACTGAGTGCCTCATCCAGTCTTTTCTTGAAGACCCCCAGGGACGGTGCCTCCACCACCTCCCTGGGCAGCCCATTCCAATGGGAAATCACTCTCTCTGTGAAGAACTTCTTCCTAATATCCAGCCTATACCTACCCTGGCACAACTTGAGACTGTCCAGAAAGGTGATGGAGTCACCATCCCTGGAAGTCTTTAAGAGGATATTGGATGTATCACTTTTAGTGGCATGGTTTAGCTGATATCATGGTGATGGGTCATAGGCTGGACCTGATGATCTCAGAGTTCTTTTCCAGCCTTAATGATTGCTCGATTCTGTGATTCTACAATTCTAATTAAAAGAATCTATAGACTTTATACTGTTCATACACACATCTAAACCACTCAAATGCTGCTCAAGGCTCTATACCTATCCCGGGAAGGTTGCTAAGAGATAAGATAATTTGGCAAAAGTAGAGTGCTTATGAAGGGTGAGTTTAGGACACAGTCCTCAGCACTTGTCTGTTTTGATAGTGACTGACATAGGCTGAGAAATGCATTTCAAAATGAAAACCTAAATAAATGCTTCAGTACGAAAGCTCACTTTGTGCACAAATTCTTTGTTGGCATGCCACACACCCTGCACATGTGCTGGAAATGCATTTGTCTTGTGGAATTCTGAGAAACACTGAGAGCAAAAGAGAGGCATCCTCACTATGTGGCATGTTGCATGCTGTGTCAATGTTTGAGTGTGATGCCAGCTGTGTTAGAGCCTGTAGCAGTGACAGGAAATAGAAAGACATGGCCTTTGACAAGCCTTTCTTTTCCTTTCCTTCTTAAAATACCTGAAAGATGATGTTAGATTGTTTAAAATCTATAAAATGGGCACATTGAACCATATCAAGAAAGTTACTGTTCAGTGCAGTGTATTAATGCCGCAGGATGTTTTGAACTGAGCTTTTTTCCCCACAGTTTTCCTCTCTTCAAGGTTTGTGGGATACAGACTTCCAAGGATGGTTTCAGGTAACAACTCCTGTAACTGAAACTCCTGTAATTATAGCCAGTGATGCAACATCTGTAAGCACAGGCCTGTATGGTTTGGTTTCAGCAAATGACAAGCTTGTGTGCATGCTAATACACACACAAAAAAAAACCCCAAACAACCAAGCTGTGGCTTTCTGCAGTCATTTTTATTTTATTGGCCAAAATTTGCAAGTTTTAGCTTTTTTTTTTTTTTAATCAAATGAAAATTTGTGCCACAAGACATTATGCATTTCATTTGTACTACACATAATCTGAAGAGATTTGGGGTAGGAGGGACACAGAGAAAAATAATTTGGAGCCTGTTGGGAGTTACTTGTTCCTGTGCCTTATTTACACTCACATCTTTCTTTGAAGAGGTTTTCCTGAGCATCAAATGATTGGAAATAATGCAAGGGTCTATATATGAGGATTTAAAAGGACATCATAAAGACAAAAGCAATATTTAAAGTACTTTCCCTGTACGACAGTGCAGTGCCTAACAATATCTGGTGACATTAAAATAATTTTTGGGAACTAACTTTTATGCATAGTTCGTATTTCTTTCAGCTTAGACAGGGCAGTCAGTATGGTTATCTCTGTTAGTTTGATGTTCCTATGCTTGATTACAGTGCTGACATGCTTGTTGCTTGCCCCCTGCTCTGACCTGATTTGTGTCTTTAGGCACAGCCCAGCACAAGACAAGTGTCACAGGCTGGAGCACCACAAAAGCAGCCTTTCAAGATATTGTGCATCAAGGACATTCCTTCTCTGCTCACGTGTTGGGGGGAAGGAGAAAACAGGAGGCAGGAAAAAAATTTCCAGCATATCTTAAAATATAATAGCTCACTGCCTTTCTCACAGTGGCCAGGATCTTCTGACTGCAGAGTAGATGGGTGAAGATGGAGCACTTCTGGATGGAATTCACTTTTATGTGCATTTCATTTCATCTCTCAGAGGTTGTTTAATAGCCCAGGTCTGCTTGTGAGCGCTCGGGGGACTTGCTCTCCTTTTTGCCAACAAAATGAAAGAAACAGGCTGCCTCACAACACAGTGAGTGTTCATTGTGTGATAAAATCAGCCTTTCAGATGCCACTCCTATATCTAAACCTGACACAGGAACCATATTATTAACTAAATGGGAATTAACTAAACTCTGAAACTTTTTCTGTGGTCTCTCCTAGTTTCTTTCATGTCCCACTACCCCCTAAAGAACTGCAAATATTTAATTCTGATAGGAGGGGTAAGGTGGAGCAATTAGAAGGGCAAACTAGACTGCACATCTAGCTGTGCTGGATGTCTTTGAGACATTAAAATCCCATGGGGTTGGCAAGTTGGGTCCCTTTGGGTCTAGACCCCTCTTTATGAATTCTGTGGCAGTTTGCCAGACCATTAAGGCCAATTCTCATTTTGCTCTTTTGCGACATCTGTCAAGTCACCACAGAAAAAGCTTTGCCCTGCCTTTTGACAAAAGTTGTGGAAGAGGTCTCACACTGGTGTAAATGGTACACGTTTCTATGGTAAGAAAGTTTGGATTTCTAACTTCTAACCAGCTTCCAAAGAGGGCTGTTTTTCTCGCTTCTCTTGCCTAGCACTCTCAGGATACAACCGTGCAGCACAGAGCCTTCTGCATGGAACTATCTAGAGCAGAAATATGTAGCTATGCTGCCCTGGTTCTCCTTCAGAGCAGATATTTCCTGTTGTTATTGGGCAATAGGCATGCAGTATCCATCCCATTCACAGTACTGTAAAAATTAATGTTTAATCATATCTCCTCTATGCCAACTCATCTGTCTTCTATCAGAATTGAATTCTGTCATGTGAATACATCCAAAGAAATGTAAAGACTGGCCTGAGAAAGCATGAGCAAAGTGAGTCACTCAGGTGTCTAATTCCCTACTGGTCTTACCAGTGGAAGAACTTTTTTTCTACTAGTATTTGCAGGCAGAATTGAATAGAAATGGAGCATCAATAAAAATACAGTGTGTTCTGATTTGTGATCCTGCTTTCCCATTTCAGAAGGAAGAAAGATTCTTAGACAAGGCATTGTGAGTTGGCTAAGGGGCACAGGCAGATCAAATGTGGAGGAGGAAACACTGTGATGAGAGTTTTAATAAATGACAGATATTTTAATAGATTCCTAAGGAAGTCTTAGTGGTAAGACTATTTACTCACCCTAGCATAAAAGACTGTTACATACATTTTCAAGTGTCTTCCACATTTGTTGTTTTAAGGTGGTTTGGATGCATGGTTGGGTTCTTTGTTAATAAAATGATTCCACTAAACTGACATATTTAATACATACATACCAGTTATAGAAAATAATTGACAAATAATATTAATCTGTTGCTTAAAGAGGGGATCTTATGCCAAGAATCAAATGGAGAAGACTGCTGCATCTTTCTTCTTTAATAATCAAAGTGTGGTCCCTGGAGGCAGAAGGTTGCTGCAAGTAATGTTTCATAATGTCATATGCAGTCCTAGCATGTAATGCTCCAGCCTGATGTCACAGGCAGATGGCAGGAGTCACAGACATAGATACACAAACTTACAATTTCATTCTGTTTAGATCAAGATGAAATACCATGTGATGGCACCTGCAGTCTCTGAAGCCTTCACAGATTTTTTCTCTGCATTAAAGATGGAAAGTCTCTTAAGTCAATACATTGTTAGCCTCCTTTATTTTTTTTGGTGATCATTCTTTCTCTCTGTCAGTCATTTATGGTACTACAAATACATTTTGAAGTCACTGGCCGATTTCCTCAGAATTTTACTGCTGTAAAGCCTCAAAGACATTAAGATCCTAAAAAAAAACATAGTCTGAGTAGAGGAAAGGCATCAGAATAAAAGCCCACACTAGCAAACACCTACTTAAATGCCTTCAGTGACTGATACATGATCTGAGACTTCTTTGGTTGATTTGGGGTCTGGCTGGACTCTGTGCACAGGTTTGCCTGGCTGCTGTGGAGAATATCTGGGGAAGAAGTGCTAATTTAGGATGGAAAAGGAATCTGAGATCAGGAGGACATGAGCAAGTGGAGCTAAGGAGCCAAAGAGGTGACTTCCAGCATCTGCTGCTGCAAAAGGCAGCACAATCCCTACAAAAACTACTTTGCTTTACAGACAGTTTTCTTGGTGAAATAAAACTCAATCAAATAGGACATTTGGATGACAAAATCCACTAGCCCACCACTTACTGGTGTTCTTTAGAAATGGAGAGGATTTTTACTCTGAGAGGTTAAAGCATCTCAGTAAAGCAGCAGTGAAGAAACAGCTAGTGAGATTTCTTAATGCTTGATGAGAACTTTCCCTCAAAGCGGGTGGAAAAAAAGGCAAGGAGTATTTGCCTTGTTTTGTGGATGTAGACCTAGACTGACTGACTTAGAATTACTTACATATATTAACTAAAATATGTCCAAAGCATTGTGGAACAAACTCACTGTCAATTTCACATGTAGCATGTGAACAACTATGTTGTTAGGACAGCAGACACCTGACAGCATTTGCTGCACTAAACTGCTTGGTTTTATATGTGTTGGAGAGATGAGTACTCCATGCACTTAAAATGTTAGTACTTCTTTGGTTTGGAACCAGTTTAGCTTAATGGCATATAAGATTTTCTTTAAATGGCTATAGCAAGCAAAACACTGTCTGAAAAACCATTCTGTATTAGTCCTTTGCAGCTTTGTAACATGTCCTGCCAGACACTTGTCTCTTCTTTGTGACACAGAACTTTTACAGCCTGCATTTAAATCTTGTCTATCAATGTCTTGCTGTTACAAATATACTGCTGAAAACCAAGTGTTAGTTTTATGTCTTTGGTCTTTTATCACAGCTGCAAAGCTGATTCAGAAATATGCTTCATTTGTCTAACTTTCTAGATCAGTGATTTCTAAAATCTCAGACTAGGTCTGGGTTGCTGTGTAAGTATAAAGTGCAGTCAAGAGGAGGTCTCGTGCTGTTTGTTTTGATAGCACCCATAACTGAGACAAATTATTCCTCTGATTATGGACTTCATGTCCAGTGGGGGCAGAACCATTGCAATTCCTTAAAAAATGATGAGGAAATAGAAAATTTGATGTCCCCAGCCTTACAGATCAATTATATGAAAATAATAAGGTCTCCCCAAAGGGAAGGCTTAGGGAAGATCTCATTGCCACATACCAATCCATAAAGGATGGTTACCAGGATGATGAAGACTTCTTTTTTCAATGAGGAATCACATGGAAAAGACAAGGAGTAATGGGTACAAGTTACTCCTTGTGAGATTCTGATAGCAATCCTGAAGAGAAGTTTTCACAATAAGAAGAGTTAGACATTGAAATAGTCTCTCAAGAGAAGGAGTGGATTCCCCTGAATTGGTCAGTTTTAAGACAACTTTCCAGGGTGTTGAGCCATCTCATTCAAACTACACTATCACCTAAAAAAGTTGGACCAGATAACCCTTGGTGCCCTTTCTAACCAGGTTGTCTGTGATTCCGTGGAACTTTTACATTCATTACAAGTTTGTATATGGCAGTATGATGTAGATTTGATTGACACAGTGATTTAAGAGAAGCTACAGTAATACTTGGCAATCCAGTGGCTAAATGTACTCAAATACCTTGTTTGATCCATGCACATACTCAGCAACAAGTTTGCCTTACAAGATAGATGTGAGATGCCAGATGTTCATTGAATTACTGTTTTAGAAAAGCTACTGGCAAAATATGCAGTCATACTGCTGGTCTGGACTCTGCACTGGTTAGACCTCACCTTGAGTACTGTGTTCAGTTCTGGGCCCCCCAGTTTAGGAGGGACATTGAGATGCTTGAGCGTGTCCAGAGAAGGGCGACGAGGCTGGTGAGAGGCCTTGAGCACAGCCCTACGAGGAGAGGCTGAGGGAGCTGGGATTGGTTAGCCTGGAGAAGAGGAGGCTCAGGGGTGACCTTATTGCTGTCTACAACTACCTGAGGGGTGGCTGTGGCCAGGAGGAGGTTGGTCTCTTCTCTCAGGTGGCCAGCACCAGAACGAGAGGACACAGCCTCAGGCTGCGCCAGGGGAGATTTAGGCTGGAGGTGAGGAGAAAGTTCTTCACTGAGAGAGTCATTGGACACTGGAATGGGCTGCCTGGGGAGGTGGTGGAGTCGCCGTCCCTGGGGCTGTTCAAGGCAGGATTGGACGTGGCACTTGGTGCCATGGTCTAGCCTTGAGCTCTGTGGTAAAGGGTTGGACTTGATCTATGAGGTCTCTTCCAACCTTGGTGATACTGTGATACTGTGATACTGTGATACTGTGATACTGAAGTCAAGGCCACTCTAAAATTTTGCTGCTTGAAGGTCACGTTATGGAGCAGTAGTCATGTGGTTCACTGTCATTCCAATCTGTCCTTTCCCCTAATTAGTTTTAAGAACAACTTTTGAGTGATACCATAGTGCCCTATGACCTTGCAGGTCATCTCCCCGATGAAGGGATCAGATGTAGTGCTTATTTTACCACTCAATTTCTGCAACCATAAGTGAATTCTCCTTTAGGTGTCCTGTGGAGCATCTGACATCAAATTGCAATATATATCCTCAGGATTTGAAGCTCTGCTTAGACAGAAATACCATATTGTAGATTGTCAGTATTCTGGTTTTGAGATGTTAGAGGAATTGAATGCTTCAGTATATATTTGAAAAGGTTTTACTGAAACTCGTCTAGGAGGTCCTTTGCTGCTCTTCTGAGCAATTACCTCACTCTCTGAATGAGGTAATTAAAATAAGGAAGGCAAAAATTTCAACAGTCTGCAGTCTGAATCATGACAGCATTTTTACCTGATTTTTCACCAGCATAGCTTCTTCTAGCAGGGATCAGGACTACCCATTCCTACCCTGTCCCAAATGAGTGCCTTGTTCACAAGGTCAGAGTGCTGGCATCTTCCTCATTTGTTCAGCTTTTGCTGCCTAGGTTTTCACACAGAATCACAGAAATATCCAGGTTGGAAAGGACCCTCAGGAATACCAAGTCCAACCTATAACTCTACTCTACAAGATTCACCTTAAACCATAGCCCTAAGCACTACTTCTAAATGACCCTTAAACACATCCAGGGTTTGGCAACTCAGCCACCTCCCTGGGCAGCTCATTCCAGTGCCTCACCACTCTCTCTGTGAAAACTTTTTCCTTATGTCCAATCTAAACCTATTCAGCCTCAGCTTGGGGCCATTCCCCCTTGTTCTGTCTCCAGTTACCTGTGAGAAGAGACCAGCAGCAGCCTCTCCACAACGTCCCTTCAGGTAGTTGTAGACAGCAGTGAGGTCTCCCCTCAGCCTCCTCTTTTTCAACCTAACCATCCCCAGCTCCCTCAGTCGCTCCTCATAAGATTTATTCTCCAGGCCCTTCAGCAGCTTCGTTGCCCTCCTCTGGACCCACTCCAGCACCTCCACATCTCTCTTGTATTGCAGTGTCCAAAACTGAACTCAGTGCTCGAGGCGTGGCCTCACCAAAGCTGAGTACAAGGGCACAATCACCTCCCTACTCCTGCTGGCCACAGCACTTTTAATGCAAGCCAGGATGCCATTGGCCTTCTTGGCTGCCTGGGCACACTGCTGGCTCATATGCAGCTGCTTGTCTGTTACAACTCCTAGATCCCTTTCTGCCAGGCAGCTCTCCAGCCACACTGCCTCAAGCCTGTAGCGTTGCTTGGGGTTGTTGTGACCCAAGTGCAGGTCCTGGCATTTGACCTTGTTGAAACTCATCCCATTAATGTTGGCCCATTGATCTAGCCTATCCAAGTCATTCAAATCAACACTGCCACCTAACTTGGTATCACCTGCAAACTTACTGATGACACTCTCCATGCTTGAGTCAAGGTCATCAATAAAGATGTTAAAAAGAAGTGGTCCCAACTCAGATTTCTGAGGAACACCACTAGTAACTGGCCTCCAACTGGATTTAACTCCACTGACCACCACTCTCTGGGCCCTACTGTCCAGCCAGTGCTTTATCCAGGAGAGAGTGTGCTCATCCAAACCATGAGCTGCCAATTTGCCTACAAGAATCTTGTGGGGAACTGTATCAAAGGCTTTTTGAAAGTCCAGGAATACAACATTGACAGACTTTCCCTCATCGGGTAGTCAGGTGATCTTGTCATAGAAGGAGATCAGGTTGGTCAGGCAGGACCTGCCCCTCATAAACCCATGCTGACTTGACTTGATCCCCTGGTTGTTGTCTGTGTGACGTATGATGGCATTTGAGATGACCTGCTCCATGACCTTCCCTGGTATTGAGGTCAGACTTACAGGTCTATGGTTTCCCAGATCTCATTTTCCACTGACTCTGCTTTGGTAGGAGGGGTGAACAGCAACTTTGACCTGTAGTTTTGTTTTATTCTGAGGAAGTTTGAAACCTGTCAGCTAGAAGAGAGTCTAAAATTCATTTTCCTTTTCCCAGGTGAACTGACCTAACCACAGTGCTATTCTGTAGAGAGCAGCACCAACACCATTATCTCTCCTCCAGTTCTGGTTTCAAAAGCCAGTATGATCAATTAGGCAGCTACTACTAGCAAAGGACTGATGGGGCTGGGGGATAGGTTGGACTGGATGATCTTAAAGGTCTCTTCCAACCTGGTTGATTCTATGACTTCTATGACTTCTATGACTCCAGCTCTGTAGAACAGTGGGAGAATGAAGTCAGCTGCTTTCTTATCTTTGTTTTGTCAGTTACTTTTTGGCAGTATCTGAGCAGGGTCTTACTTTTGAGACATGTTTGAAGTGTCAGACCACTGGTTTCCATTCAGTTTTGCTCAGTACAGGAGTCTTAAGATTTGAAAGTACATAAAAGTCACTGAATATATTAGAAATGAAAGGTTTTAATTATGCTGGACATTCCCTAGCCTATTGCCATCAGCAGTAGAGAAGTGACAGCAATATGCATGGGAATGCCAAATGTAATTAAAAATGTTGGTTTCAAGTAGAATCTGTGATTTTTCTGACACCTGCAGTGTCACAGCCTTTAAATGGATCTCATCTCACTTGAAGGCTGACATCCTACCTGAGCCTCAGGAGAAGGGAATCAGTTGGGATAAAATGAGAACTGTGCCAAATCTATGCTCTTTGAAATTTGTACCATATTTTCTCTGAAGTTTGAACATGTTTCATTCACATGTTCTCAGACTAACAGTAAGTTGAGACTGTGTTTTGCCATGGCACTGCATTCTGGTTTTGTCTGGAGACCATTTGGAGAACACTCTTTAAACCAGATCCAGGGCCAAAGATGGAAGTGAAAGATCTGTGGCTAATCATTGTGCATAATCAATTCCATTTAATCATAGATCTGTATTAATCATAGAATCAACCAGGTTGGAAGAGACCTCCAAGATCATCCAGTCCAACCTAGCACCCAGCCCTAACCAATCAACTAGACCATGGCACTAAGTGCCTCATCCAGGCTTTTCTTGAAGACCCCCAGGGATAGCGAAGGAAAAATGAAGTAAGATATATTGTTTTTTGTGTTGTTATCTAAGGAAATCATGCTACCTGGACCAGTTCCAACTAACTTGACTTCAGCAGTCATTCTAATTCTGACTTATGTTTTTTTTTCATCTTGCTTGCATAGTTTCTTTTAGTGCCAAGAGTTGTTGATCGTTATTATTTGCTTAACATCATAATCCTTCAAAGCCTTTTGCTTAAGGCTGTAACCCAAGATTTACCCTGTCTTAATCATACTCTCAGAAAAGTTTCTGTAAGTATGTAAGAGCTTGACTCTTTCCTCTGCCACAGGTTTGAGACAGGCAGTGGTATGTGGATCTCTGCCACTGACACTCTCCTTAGGATATTTTTTCCGTAGTGCCCTTGCAGTCTCTCTCAAAAGCCTTTTCTGCTGGCTGCCTTCTGTTATAGAATCACACAATCATTTTAGTTGGAAGAGATCTTTAAGACTATTGAGTCCAACTGTTGACCTAACACCATCATGTCCATTAAACCATGTGCCCTGTCTACGTACTTTTAGATCACTTCAGGGCACCTGGGCAGTGCCTGACCACTCAGTAAAGAATTTTTTCCTAATACCCACTCTAAACCTCCCCTGTTACAACTTGAGACCATTTAATCTTCACTCTACCAGCTCATACTAGGGAGAAGAGACTGATCCCCACCTCACTATGACATCCTTTCATGTAGTTGTAGAGAGCAATGAGGTCTCTCTCACCCTCCTCTTCTCCAGACTAAACAATCCCAGTTCCCTCAGCCTCTCCTCATAGAACTTGTTCTCTGCACCCTTCAATGGCTTCAGTGCTCCAGCAACTGAGAGGTCTCAAAACTGAACACAGTATTTGAGGTGTGGCCTTACCAGTACAGGGGTATGATCACTTCTCTACTTCTGCTGGACAGACTATTCTTGATACAGACCAGGATGCTCTTGGCTTTCTTGGCTGCCTGAGCACACTGCTGGCTTATATTCAACCAGCTGTCAACTAACACACTCAGACCTTTCTCTACCTGGCAGCTTTCCAGCTACTCTTCCAAAAGCTTGTAGTATTGCATGGAGTTGTTGTCATCCAAGTGCAAGACCTGGCACTTGACCTTGTGGACCAGTGACGGCTCTGTGATAAGCTGAATACTGAGGTATTCACTGCTATATTGTATTCCTGTAACCCACTAAATAGTGAATCTATACTTGAAAGTTGCACACATCCTATATGCAGTCTCTTTACATATGGTCAAAGGTGCCTGAACAAAGTGACATGGCAAATTACAGCTTACACAAAGAAAGTGATCAATAAAAGAAAACTTAGAATAAGGAATAGGTTGAAGTGGAAGTAAAGTAAATAAAATATGAATCTGAATAAGAGATGGATGTGTGCCTGCAGCCTATTTAGCAAAAGCTACTCAGAGAGACATTGTTGTTACTCCCTGCTGTGCAAGTTCTCCACAGCACATCATATTTATTTAAAAATAAGCATGCTCTGTCAGGAGATAGATTTCCAACGAGCACTAATAATATCAAACGAAATCAGCATTTCAGCTTGCCACATGCATGAATTGTTAATCTACATTAACTATGTCTGCACTGCAGTTGCAGGCTGACATCACTGTAGCTTTACTAACTAGCCTGAATGTTGGTGGCAGTCTAAGCACAACAGAAAAGAGATTTTTTTTCCAGCGGAAGCAGGCAATTTTTATCTACTTCCACGTGCTGAGTACCATGATACTGCAGCCAGGCTTCTGCAAATGTTTGACTAAAGCCTGCATTGCTGTGTCTAAACTGCAAAAAAAACCCAGTTTTGCTCAAAGAGAGGAGCAAAGATCACTAAGTAAAGTCACTTAAAATAAACCGCTGAATGAAGCTGAGAATGTTCCTCATCTTACCTGCTTCTTCTCTGTGTGCTTTCTCAGTGCTCTTTCTCACAGTTTCACAGTTCCCTCAGCAGCCTGAGCCAGAGTTACACAGCTGGGCTGTGTCAGGATTGTGCCTTTGACTGCACAGTGCCAAATCAGCCAGAGGGGTGAGAGTTATATTTTGCCATGTCACTCTCCATGCTGGAGTATCTGGTCATTTCTAGGACTAGGGCTTAATGAGTTCTGAAGTTTTTTTTCTGGGCGGATGTAAGCTTGTTAGAAGATACATGCTGACTTCCAGCAGGTTCTTTCTGAGCTTGCAATCCCTTGTGGTTTTTCAGACACTTCTAACATTCTTCTTAGACCCTTTCTTTATTCCTTAAAGTTATTCCAAACCAGATGTAGTCACAAGCATTCCTCCTCAGGCAAAACAGTTACTTGACATATGTTCATTTATTGGGAATGAAAGACAACATAGGACAGCCCACATCTTCACCCAGGCTTGACAGTTTATGCTTCTACCCTTTCCTTCACATCTTGTTAGAAATGAGAAATCTATGGGCTCCTCAGAGAGCTTGGCCTGCTTCTGTAACTTGTTTGTCTCTGTGAGGTGAGAGATAGCTATGCTGGAATATAATGAGATTGCAGTATGTCTTTTAATCATAGAATCATATAATCATGGGACAGTTTGGGCTGGTCAGAACTTTAAAGACCACCTAGTTCCAACCTTTCTGACATGAGCAGGGACACCTCCTGCTAGACCAGGTTGTTCAAAGACCCATCCTCTCTGTCTTTGAATGTTTTCAGGGTTGAAGCCTCCACAACTTCTCTGGGCAGCTTGTCACAGTGCCTCAATGTTGGGAATAGTAATATTAAATGAAGTGATTCTATAGAATTCTGTAGAATCACTACATTTGATATTACCATTCCCAACACCTCACCACCCTCATGGTGAAGAATTTCCTCCTAACATCTAACCCAAGTCTAGCTTCTTGCAGTTTAAAGCCGTTAGCCCTCATACCATCACCACATGCTTTTGTAAAGGTCCCTCTACAGCCATCCTGCAGGCCCCCTTCAAATCTGTGAGGCTGCTATGAGGTCTCTCTGGAGCCTTCTCTCCTCCAGGATGAACAACCCCAACTCTCTCAGTATGTCTTCACAGGAGAAGTGCTGCAGCCCTCTGATCACTTCTTCATGTCCATCTCTTCTGGACCTGCTCTAACAGTTCCATGTCTTTAAGGGTCTTAGGATGACTGAAAAGGAAGTGTCTTGTGTCAGCACATTTAGGACACACATCTTGTCTGCAAAATGTCACTTAGCACATCGGACCAATTAGCCTCAGAGCTTTCTTTCCAGAGGAAAGTATCTCATACATTTGCTTCTAGGCATTCAGATTCCAAGAATCTCTAGCTCTGGTTCACTATAGACAGGCCTGTCAAAGGACTGTAGAGCTAAAGTACATGTATCTTCTTGATTTCAGCTTGGAAGATACAATGCAAAACTAAATTATCTTCATATAAACATACATATATAGCAGCTGGCTAGATTGAGAAAGTGTTCCATGTATTTCTTTTCATGTTTTCCTGTTTTCTCAGTAATGAATTTACTCGAAGGGATACATTAATTTTTCAAGCTAAACGAAGGGAGCACTAACTCTTTTTTCAGAACGTGCTATAAAAAGGGAAGAAATGATGTTTCAATAGTAAACATTTGCCACTGTAAAAGGGCCACAGTGCCAGGACTGGTAAGTGCTCGCCCATCACATTAATTGCCAGGAGAGAGCAGGCTTATGCAACCAGCTGTCAGGCTCTGGAAGTGCTTGGGCACGCAGTTCCTTCGGAGGCAGATCTGTAGTTTGAAGAGCGGCTGGTTGGTACTAGTCATGAGTGTGTGCTGTCCGTTCTGAGCAGCGAATTCAGAGCTATTCAGCCTCACTGAATCCTGACAAGCAGAAATGGAGCCATATTCTATTTTCTGAAATGTCTTCTCCCCGGTAAATGTTGGTGCTCCTTTGACAGCTTGTCTTCCTGCTGTCATAACTCCTTCTGTCATCCAGCCTCCAATGGGCTCAAAACAAAACTCAGGCTTTTTTATTAACTAAAGACTGCTGATATTCAGGGCTTCTGGACTGTCTGCATAGAGTTCTCTTAATTCCTTTTTTATATCATTACAGCTTTTGTGGTAGCAAGTTTTCTTGGCTTTCCACATGGCTCATTGTACATTGCAACAGTGTCCAGAATTCATATTTATAAGGTGAACATCACTGTCAATAGAAGCCAAAGCATTCTAGTGAGAGGTAATGTGATGTGCTGCAGCCAATCTGAGAGCAACTGACATTAATCATGTCTCTAAATCTAAGTAAGTAACACATAAAAGTGTATTTCACAGTATCACAGTATCACCAAGGTTGGAAGAGACCTCATAGATCACCAAGTCCAACCCTTTACCACAGAGCTCAAGGCTAGACCATGGCACCAAGTGCCATGTCCAATCCTGCCTTGAACAGCTCCAGGGACGGCGACTCCACCACCTCCCCGGGCAGCCCATTCCAGTGTCCAATGACTCTCTCAGTGAAGAACTTTCTCCTCACCTCCAGCCTAAATTTCCCCTGGCGCAGCTTGAGGCTGTGTCCTCTCGTTCTGGTGCTGTCCACCTGAGAGAAGAGAGCAACCTCCTCCTGCCTACAACCACCCCTCAGGTAGTTGTAGACAGCAATAAGGTCACCCCTGAGCCTCCTCTTCTCCAGGCTAACCAATCCCAGCTCCCTCAGCCTCTCCTCGTAGGGCTGTGCTCAAGGCCTCTCACCAGCCTCGTTGCCCTTCTCTGGACACGCTCAAGCATCTCAATGTCCCTCCTAAACTGGGGGGCCCAGAACTGAACACAGCACTCAAGGTGTGGTCTAACCAGTGCAGAGTACAGGGGCAGAATGACCTCCCTGCTCCTGCTGGCCACACCATTCCTGATGCAGGCCAGGATGCCATTGGCTCTCTTGGCCACCTGGACACACTGCTGGCTCATGTTCAGGTGGGTATCAATCAGCACCCCCAGATCCCTCTCTGTCTGGCTGCTCTCCAGCCACTCCAACCCCAGCCTGTATCTCTGCATGGGGTTGTTGTGGCCAAAGTGCAGCACCCGGCACTTGGAGTTATTTCATTAGGATAGTAAGCAGAATTTGAAGTCTTTCATACCATTCACCTTAAAAATGGTAGTATTTTGCTCAAAATTTGATGAAAACTTTGCAAGATGTATTTGACAAGGACTTTTTTCTCCCACAGTCTATCTTGCTAGCCATATGGCATATCAAAATATGGAGTTAGAATAACAACTTTCCAATGACATTAAAAACAACCAACCAACCAAACCAAACCAAAAAACTATTAACATGAGTTATTCTACTGTTTCCTAAGTGAGGTTATGAGGCTATTCCAGAAGCACTGGAATGACATTTTCCAGCTTTGCTATTATAAAAAAATCAGAGAGTATTCAGTCCTGGGATGAAACTATTTTGGTGAAAGGAAATCCTGTTCCTAGTACCTGAGAAGTCTTTAAGTTGTTTAACAAATCTTCCTATAATTTTCAACCAGTCATGTTAAAATGCTTTTTATGGATGTCAAACATTGCCACACATTTTTGTCACTTTTCACCCCTGTTCTGCCACTTCAGATCTAGTCAGTGGTTGACATGTGACCAGAGAAAATGCTGTGATAAAGGAACTAAACACCAGAAAATCTGGAGTATGTTTAAAGATGCTGCTATTCCCTGTGTGAATTAAAGAAGCAAGCAAGTAAAGGAAGGAAAATAGAATAGTGTATGCTTAGATGTGGCCTGATTTTGCAAGGATTTGAACATTTGAAGCTCCATTTGGCTTCAGTAGGGACCAGGGTTATTCAAATCAGTGGAAGTCAATCCAGCAGAAACTAGACTGTGACAGTATCCTTTTGTGGCTGATTACTTCCCAAATCATGTTAAAATGAATCATCTTTCATATTCAAGGAAATGCTTCATGGAGTTTTTTTTTTGTTAAAACCCAAGATTTTCCCATCTTTATAAAACAAGAGTTGGTACAAAAGCTCTTTCTGAAATATGATTAATAAACACAAAATTTTGTCACATAAAAAAACCTATTTCTTCTGGCTACTGAGTGATGTGAAACAGCGAAATACCTTCTAATGTTTAGATTATGACAACTGGAAAGCACATCTGAAGTTTGGAACTGGTAAGTGATATTTAATGAAAAAAAGGCATTGAACCAGTACCCTAGGGTTTTTTAAAGGCATTGAACCAGTACCCTAGGGTTTTTTAAAGGCATTGAACCAGTATCCTAGGGTTTTTTGGAGGCTTGGCATTACTCTCTCCTTCACTGGCTGTGGCAAAGGGGAGATGAAGAAAGAGACAGTGTAGGATCCTTTCTGAATCTTGATGAGAAAAGCTTGACAAGTGGCTTAATAGGATAACTACTTCAACAAAACAGAATGAGGATAGATAGTAAGCAAATCTTATGTCCCTCCAGATGTTGAACACCTCATGTTTGTGCAGCATTGGAGACCACCTAGATGAATATTCCTGCAGTGCACAGATCCTGTCTATGGAGAAGAGTGCTCCCTTTTAGCCATTCAAGCTATGACATATTTTTTTATAAGAGAACAACTCCATTTGTAAAGGATGTTCTCATGAAAACTTGCTTCACTGCTAGGTAAAGGCAAGGTCACACAGCTGGCCTTGGTACAAGGAGCTGAACTCATCATGCAACCAAGCACTTGTGTGATGGTTTTGGTGTTCCCCACCCTCCCACACTTTAGAAATCACCCAGACTAGACTCAGCTAGCTCTGGAAATATGAATGAAGCTTATATTTGCAGCTGGCACAATATACAAGCAGATATTTACAGTATATACAGTTATAGACAGAAATATACAAGGTAAAAGGTAATACAGAAACACAACTCCCCTCCCAGAAACTTGAGTCCCCAGGAGGAGCACCCAACTGCCCCTTCACCTTCCTCCTACCCCTCTCAACCTTACCCCAGTCCCAAGGAAGAATGGAGGCTCAGCTAGGGGGTTAGGAAGCAAAGTAGATCACAAAAGAAAATGGAGAGTGAGGTTAGAGATGCAGCTCAGCCAGTTCCCCAGCAGAAGTGAGAGAAGTGGTTATCTATGTGTTTATTTCTTGTTCCTATACATCTCAGCAAGCCTATGAGTGAAGTAGGCATCACCATTGTTTTCCTTCCACAGCCTGTAATCTAGTTCTTCTCACCAGAACATTCTAGCTAGCTTCAAACTAGCACAACTTGTGAAGAAAGCAGACCTGTGCCTGTTCAAGTTAACTGCTGTGTGGATCACTAACTTCCAAATTTGTGACAGTCTCTCAGTCAGGGTCAATACATGGGGTTCAAGTTAGGGTTTTTTGGTCAAGGAAGGAGATTAAACATTTACCATCCCTTTTCACTAGGCTCAGTAAGGCTGGAAATTGATCAAAAGAACATACAGGCTTGAATAAATACAATTTTAAAGCTAAAATTTGTAGTTTCTAAGCAACCTGTTGTTGAAGTATTTAGAGCAGAAACAAACATCACTTTAGCCAATGCAATTTTGGGCAGAGTTATATAGTATGATCAACTACATCTGGGAAAAAATGTAATCTAAAGCCATTTAAGAGACACATGGATGGATAAAGAGACAAATAACCAGAGTCTTAACTACCAGTGAAAAGCAAATTATGTGTAAATAATTGGAGGGGAAAAATTAAGTTTGTTTGCATGTGTCTTTTGTATATCAAAGCAGAAAAATCTGTATTTCAGAATACAAATATAGAACAGATATAGCTACTTCATTGGAGGATTTAAAATGTGAAAGGAGCTGGAAAGTGGGAGTGCTGGAGGAATGCTGAAATACTGGGTTCCCAGAGATGGCTAGGGAAAGCAGCCCCTTTGAGCGAGGTAAGGTGCCTTGGAAGATGCTTGTTATACACTGGCACTGCAATAACTGAACTGTCCACTTATCGATAGGAATGAAATAAGTAGCAGCTACTAGGATGTCACATAACCTCCCTAACTGGCTGGTTTTGATGTGTTGAGAAGTCCAATTTAAAAGGATTTACAGGAACTGGGAATGTGACAGTGCTGATGTAGTATTTTGAGTTCTGTAATGATTATTGAGTTAGTCCACTTGTGTATGGTGAGAGAAAATCAGGGTTTTTACTCTAGCTGCAGGTTATGCTGTAGAAAGAGGAAAGTAGTGTCTTTAAAAAGAAAATGGTTGTAATAGCAAAGGAAATAGTGACGATGGCTTCCATCATATTGAAGAGGTGATGAGGTATAATCAACATGGCTTGACCAAGGGCAAAATATGCCTGACAAATCTCGTGGCTTTCTATGAAAAAGTCACAGTATTAATAGATGAGAGACAAGCAAGTGCCATCATGTACTTGGGTCTGAGAAAAGCCTTTGACACTGTTCCACATGACATCCTGGTCTCCAAGCTGGTAAAATATGGGCTTGATGGATGGACAACTCTGTGGGTAAAGAAGTGGCTTGATGGCCACACCCAAAGAGTGACTGTCAATGGGTCCATGTCCAAGTGCAGGCCAATGACAAGTGGAGTCCCTCAAGGATCAGAACTGGAACTAGTCTTGTTTAACATCTTTGTTGGCAACATGGACAGTGCCATTGAGTGCACCCTCAGCAAGTTCATTGATTATACAAAGCTATGTGGTGTGGCTGACATGCTGGAGGGAAGGGATCCATCCAGAGGGGCCTTGGCAGGCTGGAGAGGTAGGTCCATGTTGACCTCATGAGGTTCAACAAGACCAAGTGCAAGGTCCTGCATCTGGGTGGGGGTAATCCCCAAGCACTGATATAGGCTGGGCAGTGACTGGCTTGAGAGCAGCCCTGAGAAAAGAGACTTGGAGGTACTGGTGGATGAGAGTTGCAGCTGTTCAGTCTGGAGAGGCGAAGGCTCCAAGGAGACCTTATTACATCCTTCTAGCATCTTAAGAGGGCTTATGAGAAAGCTGGCAAAGGACTTTTTAGGATGTTGGGTAGTGATGGGATGAGCGGGAATGGAGTAAAACTAGAAGTGGGTAGATTCAGATTTGATGTTAGGAAGAAGTTATTCACCATAAGGATGGAACAGTTGCCCAGGCAGGTGGTAGAAACCCCATCCCTGGAAGCTTTTAAAGCCAGGCTGGATGTGGCTCTGAGCAACCTGATCTAGTGAGAGGTGTGGCAGAGGAGTTGGAGCTAGATGATCCTTGAGGACCCTTCCAGCCCTGACAATTCTATGATTCTATGATTCTACCTCTGCAATTCTGCACTTACTGCTTGATTTATCGGAACAGCATGGATGTTTCCTTTTCTCTCCAAGACATTTGGCTTGCAAAGTAGTTGGGGAGTAATAACTGATTTTGAAAACGTTAGTTAATTTTAAAACAGGACAACTTCAGCCAGCAGCATTTTGGAAAAGTAAATTCTTTTCCTGAATAGCACTGGCATGGTTTATTATACAATAAATACATTTAAACATCATTTGTTCTTCTATATAGATTCTAGTACTGCAATTATTCCCATTTAAGAGCCTTTTACACTGATGTGTTGCTGATCATAATGTTTCCTTTCTCCCATTCACTGTGAGAGCTTTTTAAAAAAGGCTTCAGTTCAGCTACATCTTGCTAGCCACACATAAGCATCAATCTCTGCAATACAGAAGTAGATGTGATGGAAAAGGTCCGTGTTGCAGATAGTTGCAGAGGCAGCTTTTCTAGCAAGGTATAGGGTATGGATGTGTGCTAGTTTGAAGCAAGCTAGAATGTTTTGGTGAGAAGAACTAGATCACAGACTGTGAAAGGAAAACAATGGTGATGTCTGCTTCCCTCACAAGTCTTACTAAGGAGCTTGGGAAGAAGAAATGAAAACATTAGATAACACTCTTGCCATTTTGTCTCACTCTGCCTTGGGCTGCTGACTGAGCTGCATTTCCCTAACCTCACCTTTCATTTGGCCTAACCCACCTTTGCTTCTTAACCTCTTGGCTGAACCTCTATTCTTCCTTGGGACTGGGGTAAGGTTGAGAGGGGCAGGGGTGGTTGAGAGCCTCTCCTGGGGACTCAGGTTTCTGGGAGGGGAGTTGTGTTTCTGTATTATCTTTTACCTTGTATATTTCTGTATATAACTGTATATACTGTAAATATCTGCTTGTTTATTGTGCTAGCTGTAAATAAATAGCTTCATTTATATTCCCAGAGCTGACTAGTCTGGGTAATTTCTAAAGTGTAGGGGGGCAGGGAACACCCAAACCATCACAGGATGGAGTGTTGATAAGAAATACGTTCTTTGGTCAGACCATACTTTCTAGTGGCATCCTGTGCACAAATATGCACTGAGACAGCACAGAAGAAAAGACCTGTCAGTATAGGAACAGGCTATCAAAAGACTTTAAGCTTACCTTCAGTAATGGTCTTTTCTAAATGTTTCAAATGAATGTGTAGAGAAATCTTGAAGAGGAAGAAAATTCCAGGACAATCCATGCAAAGAAAAGTTCCATCACAAAAGAAGGCTAGATTAAGGATAGTTTAGAGAGGAAAAAGATACTTCTGGTAATTTCATTTGTAAAGAAGAATTTGGAGTGTAAATCATAACATTAATTTTAGTTTGCTTTTTGTTTGTTTGTTTTCCTAGGAGCACTTTTAAAAGTATATAGAATCAGAGAATCAACCAGGCTGGAAGAGACCTCCAAGATCATCCAGTCCAACCTAGCACCCAGCCCTATCCCATCAACCAGACCATGGCACCGAGTGCCTCATCCAGTCTTTTCTTGAAGACCTCAAGGGACGGTGCCTCCACCACCTCCCTGGGCAGCCCATTCCAATGGGAAATCACTCTCTGTGAAGAGCTTCCTCCTATCATCCAGCCTGTACTTCCAGGCTGACCTCATATTTACATTATCAAATGTGAAACAAATATCTATTCAATGTCCAGAATAAATCTTCTTACTATAATTATTGTAAAATGTCCAGTTCATGATGGATATTAATTTCCCTTTTATTAGAGGCTTTATATTTAATTTAAACTTCATCACTCTGTTTATCTCTCAACCTAATTTTATATTTATCCCACAAGTAATGTCTTTTTGTAGCTTCATATCACACAATACAATCATGTTGTTCATTAATTTCTAATATATACATTTCATTAATAACAAATCCCTGTGTTTGTAAGTGCATTATTATTCTTCAGTGTTCTAGATCAAAGCATTCCTTAGTTAATAAATCATAGCAATATTCTGAGAAGGGATTTCTTACTACACCTTATTGTGTTTTCTATTTTTAGCACAGAAACCAACGTTTCATTCTTTTCTTAGGAAAGAATGAGGCTGGGAGGAAGGAATCAGTGTTATTCAACCTAGGTTGTACACTATACATATCAACATTGTATCTCTAGCCTTGGCTGTAGATAAAAGCAGTTGCACTTTGATTTATGTCAGTGTTTAAAATAACTGAAGTGCCCACTGATTGATTTAAGGGAAGGCTTGAATAGATAAGCAATTTGTCACAGCTATAAACCTGATATTGCCAGAGGAACATGGAAGTGACTTTAGTGCTTTTCCAAAATCAGGCTTTTTTTTTGTGGGCAATATACTGTGGCACGATGAACTGCTGTGCATTAGCATGCAACAAGTAAACTTAAATCACAGTTAAAACAGGTGATGCCAACTCTACACACTTCTAACTCACAGCATGAAGGATTTGCTTGCTTTATATTTCCACCACTATATACTGAGGATTTTCCAGTGAAATGCAATGACTTGAAATTTTGTTATCCTCAGAGTGACTACAGATGCTCCAAAGATATCTGTCTATTCTGCCCTGCTTGTGATGATTTAGAAAATGACAATGAAGAAGATTACCACAGGAAGGCAGAGATAACAGCAGCAGTCTTTTGAGATATTTCTTTGTCTTCTTAGAATCATAGAATCAACCAGGTTGGAAGAGACCTCCAAGATCATCCAGTCCAACCTAGCATCCAGCCCTAGCCAGTCAACTAGACCATGGCACTAAGTGCCTCATCCAGGCTTTTCTTGAACACCTCCAGGGATGGTTACTCCACCACCTCCCTGGGCAGCCCATTCCAATGCCAATCACTCTCCCTGTGAAGAACTTCCTCCTAGCATCCAGCCTATACTTTCCTCAGCACAACTTGAGACTGTGTCCCCCTGTTCTGTTGCTGGTTGTCTGGGAGAAGAGACCAACTCCTACCTATCTACAATCTCCCTTCAGGTAGTTGTAGACAGCAATGAGGTCACCCCTGAGCCTCCTCCAGACTAAACAACCCCAGCTCCCTCTTCTTTTTCTTTTTCTTTTTTTTTTTTTTTAATCCTAAGCAAGCTGTTGGGCTGAAGTATCAGACAAGAGAGAAGCTATGACCATCTCAGTAAAGGTCATGAAATCCAAAATTCTCCTGTAAAAATCCATTCCTAGATCATCTGCAGACAAGCTTTGACGAGCTACGTTGCAAAGTTTACATAAACAGAACCTCAGCTATGCCCCTCTCTATGCAATATTTTTGGCACATACTTTGAAATTAGACAAATTCAGATGAATCTCAGTTCTTACATTTCTTCACAGATGCTACATGTCCAGGGGATTAAATAATATTTTAGAAGTGTCTTGGTGTTCTTGCAATTACCTCAATTTTCTGCATGCTCTCTTTTACTTTTATTGAGTGCACTAAGAGCTCATCATTTGTTTGGGTTTGGTGAGGTTTTCTTGGTTTTGTTTTTTTTTCTGTCAATGGCTTTTGGAAAAGGATGCTTAAAAGTGCCATTAATGCCTTGCAGCTTGGAGAAATTTTCTCTTGCCAAGGGCACTGAATATTACAACAATTGACGCAGAGGTGCTAACATCAGCAACATTGTGCTTCTCACTTTTCACTACTGGTGGCATTGATGGCCAGCTTAAAGTGGGCTAGAGAATATCAGGTGAGGAGCCTGGGGACCAAAGTGGCAGTTTTCTTCTTTTTTATTTTAGATTTATGCAATTTAAGTCACTCCTTGTTGATGTCTGGGAAACACTCCTATCAGAAAAATACACAGGAGAAAAACCAAAATCATGGAATGCACCAAACAAGTTCCTGGTAGTGACAAATTCAGTCCAAGAAAAGAATTAATTAAATATTTGAGGTGCCAGTTTTGTTTCCCATTCCAAAATGGTGTTTTAACAGTGAATTTACTATGCTCGAGTATGTCTTTGCAGAACAAGAGAATGAATGTTTCTCAGTTGTTCCTCATTATAGAAAGATACAAGAGTCAGTAGTAAAGTTATTCCTGATTCTACAGTGAGGAAAAATCAATTAGAATTTGCTTATGTCTCTTTTGTCTCTCTCTTTCTATATATACCACAACTCTAAAAACTGTCACATATGGCAGATGGGCATGATAGATTCACCTATAGGTCAGATGGGCTGGAAGCTTAGGACAACATAAACTAGGGCAGCATAGAGTAGTCAAAAAGGGAAAAGTGATTGCCTCAAGATTAAAACAAGCTTTGCAAGATCACAGTATCACAGTATCACCAAGGTTGGAAGAGACCTCATAGATCATCAAGTCCAACCCTTTACCACAGAGCTCAAGGCCAGACCATGGCACCAAGTGCCACGTCCAATCCTGCCTTGAACAGCTCCAGGGACGGTGACTCCACCACCTCCCCGGGCAGCCCATTCCAGTGTCCAATGACTCTCTCAGTGAAGAACTTTCTCCTCACCTCCAGCCTAAATTTCCCCTGGCATAGCTTGAGGCTGTGTCCTCTTGTTCTGGCGCTGGCCACCTGAGAGAAGAGAGCAACCTCCTCCTGGCCACAACCACCCCTCAGGTAGTTGTAGACAGCAATAAGGTCTCCCCTGAGCCTCCTCTTCTCCAGGCTAAGATGTTACTCCCCCAGTCATCTGAGATGAGTGATTTTGTTTGATTTTTTTTCTCTTTTCCCTTAAGGAGTGGTAGATTGTCTTCAAAACAGCTTCTTTTGGACACATTAACTAAGAACAGGGATGGTGCAACATGTTTTCCACCACATGCACACAGACTTTCACTTAGGAAAAGTGGCCTCTGTACTTCCCCAAATATGCATTTTACCCATCATTTCTTTATCAGCTACTCATATGCATGATTTAATGTCCTATGATGCAAGAAAGGATAACAAATATTCATAGAATCATAGAATCAACCAGGTTGGAAGAGACCTCCAAGATCATCCAGTCCAACCTAGCACCCAGCCCTATCCAATCAACTAGACCATGGCACTAAGTGCCTCATGCAGGCTTTTCTTCAACACCTCCAGGGACGGTGCCTCCACCACCTCCCTGGGCAGCCCATTCCAATGGGATATCACTCTCTCTGTGAAGAACTTCTTCCTAACATCCAGCCTATACCTACCCTGGCACAACTTGAGACTGTGTCCCCTTGTTCTATTGCTGGTTACCTGGGAGAAGAGGCAACCCCCCACCTGGCTACAATGCCCCTTCAGGTAGTTGTAGACAGCAATGAGGTCAGCCCTGAGCCTCCTCTTCTCCAGGCTGAACAGCCCCAGCTCCCTCAACCTCTCCTCATAGGGTTTGTGCTCCAGGCCCCTCACCAGCTTTGTTGCCCTTCTCTGGACATGTTCCAGCACCTCAACATCTTTCTTGAATTGAGGGTCCCGGAACTGGACACAGCACTCAAGGTGTGGCCTGACCAGTGCTGAGTACAGGGGAAGAATAACCTCCCTTGTCCTACTGGCCACACTGCTCCTGATGCAGGCCAGGATGCCATTGGCTCTCTTGGCCACATTAAACGATTACATATTGTAGTGATCCAAGAAGAAAGTTATGAGCACCAAGTAACAACTCCAGTCTGGTTAACCTTGCTTGATGGCTGTTTGTGTTTGCTGCAAACCAGACTATTATTTTAGTTAGACACTGGAGTTTGGCATTATAAAGCTGAGCTGCTGTATTTTCTCTCAGATCGTGGTAGGAATTATGGACATTGGTGGCTGCAATCTTATCAGAGTATCAGTAGACCAGGAGAACTGCCACCTTGGACTCAGAAGAGTTGATATGTGATACAGGAAAAAGCTGTCAAGACTTGAGGGAAAAACAAAACAAAACTCATGAACAATTAAATAGTTAAATATATTGTGATCCAGATATTGACTGCTGAACTACAATAATACCTGGAGATTTAAGGGTAAATATTTTCAAGTTTTTAATAGATGGAGTAGAGATTAAGACAGGTTTTTATTTCTCCTCTGGGTGATAGAAAGTGTTGTTTGATCAGCAAGCTATTTTCTTCATTGTGATTTCATTTAAGCTAATATATAAGAAAACATCTGTCTTTAACTCTAGTTATTGATTAATATCCAGTACTGCATATTGCTTGGAGGTTTGCTGGGGTTTTCTTGGTGTACTGAGTTCTGTAAAGTAAGGCATAAGGTGGGTATACAGTAATTGGGACCTTTTTTCTGTTTACTGTACAAAATCATACGTGAGCCAAAATGTTAAGTGGCTGCTACCTCAGAAGAGAATCCTGTTGTGCATATTGACTGGTGGATCAGCAACCATTAGTGCCACTAGCAATAAACTGCCACAAGATGAAGCTTACTTAAACTGTCAGCATCCTGGTGAACGAGAGCCTTTATGTGGTGAGGAAAAGTTTGCCAAACTTTTTTTTTCCCCAATCAGCAGTTCTTTAAAATGCTGTGAAAGCCTTTTTAGCATTCAAGACCTTTTACATTTGTGCTGTTCAGATCAAATAATGCAGTAGATGTCATTCCCTTTCTACAGGTGATTTGCCTTGGAAATGATGTTGAGTTGCATTTGCCTTAACCTGCTTGGACACGGGTGTTTATAAGGCTAGCTACAAAATGACATAACGTTGCTTACCCAGGTGAGTGGCAAATCAAAAAAGCAGGGACCAAAAACATCCTAGCAAGTGCCCAGCTTCCCTGTCTTCCCTTGTAGCCAGCAAGGAGTGGACGAAGCCACACAGGCAGTATTGAGAAATGGCCCCACATCAGCCAAAGGAAGCAGAAATGTGCTCCAGAGGCCATAGGCGGCACTGAAGGTTCTCAGGCATCTGGTGACTCTCCACAGAGAGAGTGTTTCAGCTATGTTAATTCATGTAAAACAAAGTCTAATGCTTTTGCAGTTCACAATGCAACATGAGTGTCCAGTTGGACTGCTTTCTTAATCCATACAAAACAGAGCAATCAGAGAACCAGCAGCATCACCGTTATGATGACTCTGCGCTGGTCTTAGGTTCTTGTAACACGTTGTAATCACAGTCCTAATTTACACAGCAGCATGCACTGTGCTAACTCTCCAGTACATTCTATGCAATTTTATTTTCCTTTGTGCTCTTTTATATGGGAGTATACTCTGACAAAACATGGGGCAACTACTATAACAAACATCTTGAGCACAGAGTAATTTACGGTGGGGTGCATGTGGTCTACAGGCTCTGAATCGTGTCTATTGAGCAAGAAGTTGTAGCGGTTCAGGACACAGTGGCCTTCCAGAGCAGAATAAACTTCTGCTGGAGGTTGTCACAGCAGCTGCAGTGGCTGCAGGAGCAGCCAGCTTGCCTTAGCTACTACAGTTTGTAAAATAGTGTTTCAGCATCATTTCAGGGGCAGCTTAGGCTGTTAGAAGCCCTGTGTGTTGGAATGGCTGACGTGGGAACAGGCTACTTATTAATGTCTGTACTATGGGAGAGGTAGCCTTCAGCAAAGTCAAGGAAGTAAACAGCTGAGGCTGATAATGTTTTCAAGCACCACAGCGAGTCACCAGCAGTCGTCTCTTAGAGCTCGAGCCCTCTACAGACCACAGTAGATGGTATTGCAGAGAGCAAAAGCTGTTCTTTAGGCAGCAGCATTAAACCATCCTGATTTTCTATGGATTTCTTGTGCTGTTTCCATTAAATACTCCTCCACTAGCACTTTATATAGAATCATAGAATCAACCAGGTTGGAAGAGACCTCCAAGATCATCCAGTCCAACCTATCACCCTGCCCTATCCAATCAACTAGACCATGGCACTAAGTGCCTCATGCAGGCTTTTCTTGAAGACCCCCAGGGACGGTGCCTCCACCACCTCCCTGGGCAGCCCATTCCAATGGGAAATCACTCTCTCTGGGAAGAACTTCTTCCTAACATCCAGCCTATACCTACCCTGGCACAACTTGAGACTGTGTCCCCTTGTTCTATTGCTGGTTGCCTGGGAGAAGAGGCCACCCCCCACCTGGCTACAATGCCCCTTCAGGTAGTTGTACACAGTAATAAGATCACCCCTGAGCCTCCTCTTCTCCAGGCTAAACAACCCCAGCTCCCTCAACCTCTCCTCATAGGGTTTGTGCTCCAGGCCCCTCACCAGCACTAGTACTTCACATGCTCAAATAATATACTTGTTTCTCAGCCCTCAGTACCTCCTCACAATGGTCCTTCTGAGTCCATAACTGTGATAACAGGAGCAAAAATGGAAAAAAAAAGCATGAACAGAAAAAGCATTGTATGGCCTGAGTCTTTGGATGGGGCCTTGAGAACCTGGTCTAGTGGAAGGTGTCCCTGCCCATGACAGGTGGGTAAGATCTAGGTGGTCTTTAAGGTCCTTTCTAACTCAAACTGTTCTATGATTCTATGTTTCATCCAATCCAATAGCTTGATATGGTTATTAGATAAAAAAAAAAACTCAATCTGTCAAAGTGGCTTTTCCAATGAACGTGGTGGGTTTGGGTTAAAAGTCTCAGCTAGCCACTGATTGAGTTCAGAGCATTTTTGCAGAAAGAAAGCATCCTACAGCCTCCTTAAGGTCTACATTGGACAAAACAGCAGAGGCTTTGAGTTTATTTTGAAAAGTACTGTTGAAAAAATGTATTGGTTTTAGTCTTTGACAGAAAAAAAATGGGGGGTTTTGGTTGTTTTGGGGTTTCTTTTGGTGTGTTGTTGGTTGGTTGGTTTGAGGTTTTATGTTTGTGTTTTTGTTGTTTTACCCCGAAGAAACCCAAATATTTCTTACTATCTCTACCAAGGATCAGTACTGGGCCCAGTCCTGTTCAATATCTTTATTGATGATCTGGATGAGGGCATTGAGTCCAGCATCAGTAAGTTTGCAGATGACACCAAGCTAGGAGCAGGTGTGGATCTGTTGGAAGGTAGGAGAGCCCTGCAGAGGGACCTGGACAGGCTGGATGGGTGGGCAAAGGCCAATGGGATGAGATTTAACAAGGCCAAGTGCGGGGTTCTGCACTTTGGCCACAACAACCCCAAGCAGCGCTATAGGCTGGGGACTGAGTGGCTGGAGAGCAGCCAGGAGGAAAGGGACCTGGAGGTACTGATAGATAGTAGGCTGAAGATGAGGCAGCAGTGTGCCCAGGTGGCCAAGAGAGCCAATGGCATCCTGGCCTGCATCAGGAACAGTGTGGCCAGCAGGACAAGGGAGGTTATTCTTCCCCTGTACTCAGCACTGGTCAGGCCACACCTTGAGTGCTGTGTCCAGTTCTGGGCCCCTCAATTCAAGAAGGATGTTGAGGTTCTGGAACATGTCCAGAGAAGGGCAACAAAGCTGGTGAGGGGCCTGGAGCACAAATCCTATGAGGAGAGGTTGAGGGAGCTGGGGTTATTTAGCCTGGAGAAGAGGAGGCTCAGGGGTGATCTTATTACTGTGTACAACTACCTGAAGGGAGGTTGTAGCCAGGTGGGGGGTGGCCTCTTCTCCCAGGCAACCAGCAATAGAACAAGGGGACACAGTCTCAAGTTGTGCCAGGGTAGGTATAGGCTGGATGTTAGGAAGAAGTTCTTGCCAGAGAGAGTGATTGGCATTGGAATGGGCTGCCCAGGGAGGTGGTGGAGGCACTGTCCCTGGGGGTCTTCAAGAAAGGACTGGCTGAGACACTTAGTGCCATGGTCTGGTTGATTGGATAGGGCTGGGTGCTAGGTTGGACTGGATGATCTTGGAGGTCTCTTCCAACCTGGTTGATTCTATGATTCTATGATTCTACTCGGTTTGCCTCTATAAAATATATGAATATAGGCTGAAAAAAACCCAAGAACATAGATGGGGAAGGATGGGGTTTCACAAAATATCCTACACCTGCCTAAGCATCCTCTCACAGACATGTAGTGCTGCACCATTTGCAATGTCATGGTAACTCATTTCACAGCTGAACAAAAAGAAATAGACTTGAAGCAATCGGTTGCCCCTCTCAAAAGTCTGTTTTATAGCATACTTACCAACATGCAATTGCTTCTGCTTTGCTGTACTTGACTCTTTGGAGACCTAAAGCTGCAAGATGAGACAGTCTGCATTTCAGTAGGGTGAGACTGGCGCAGAAGCTGAACCCCAGTACTTATACAAGTGCAGACCACTTAGTGAAAAAAGCACTACAAAACCTTTTCTTTATGAATGCTTGCATTTGTAACAAGGTCAAGAATAACTTCAATCCATTTCTATTTATGCAAATGTATCTTCAAAAGTATTTGGAAAAGGAACATAAAAATGAGAAGGAGGGAGAGAGAAGCATAGCAGGAAGAGAATGATGTAACGGAGACGTAAATTAAGGTTACTTTGAGACAGATAATAACAAGCACAAACCAATAATGATGGAGAAGACAGAAAGAGAGGAGAGCTTCCCAAATGAAAGCAGACAAAATTATGAGAAAGGAAATCTATAGAGAGAATTAGAGAAAGGAGAGGCATGAAGAAAGAATATGAAAACAAAGATTTCTGTTATGAATTACAGCTTTAATACATACTGTGTGCAGCAACTGACACAATTCAGTATCAGTAATTTTTACTTTCAGAACTTAGATCACAGCCATAGATAGAATGGTAATGTCTGAAGAGATGAGAATACACAGAACAAAAAAATGTCTATTCCAGAGCATTCACAATCTGGAGATAAAAAATCTCAGCATATGATACAGGCAAAAGAAGAACACAAGGAAATGTTTAGACAGCAGTAACTCAAGATGTTCAACAGGCCTAAGTTATGTCAGGTGTTTCTAAATATGACAGCTCAGGAGCAACCAGCAATAAAACAAGGGAACAGCCTCAAGTTGTGCCGGGGAAAGTATAGGCTGGTTGTTAGGAGGAAGTTCTTCACAGAGAGAGTGATTGGCATTGGAATGGGCTGCCTGGGGAGGTGGTGGAGGCACTGTCCCTGGAGGTGTTCAAGAAAAGCCTGGATGAGGCACTTAGTGCCATGGTCTAGTTGACTGGCTAGGGCTGGGTGCTAGGTTGGACTGGATGATCCTGGAGGTCTCTTCCAACCTGGTTGATTCTATGATTCTATGATTCAAGTGGGAATTTGAAGGACAACAAGGAAGTAAATTTGGACAGTTATTGGAAGGTCCTCTCATGAAGAGCAATGACAGAGACCCTGGGTATAAAAGAGCAGAAAAATTAAGTTGAAATTTGGCTTTTGCAGTGCCAGTCTCAGTGGGCATAAGCAGTACAAACCTCTGTTCAACAAATTGCCTTCACAACTGTATTCACCGCAAAATCAAAGAAACAAAGAGTATAGTAACAGAAAAATGGAATGCTGAGGATTTAGACAAGGCTTCCAACTAGATGGTTGAATGAGACCTGCACTGGCTTTTTGAAAAAAATTTTAAGTGCATCTTCAAAATTCTAATGTAACTGGAATTTAAGACTCTTTTGATGACTGATACTCATTCTTCTGTTGGACAGAAGATGCTTAGGTGTGCACCATCTTAACTAAGCAAAGTTATTACAGAACTTTTAATCATAAACACTGAAGTCACAGTATCACAGTATCATCAGGGTTGGAAAAGACCTCACAGATCATCAAGTCCAACCCTTTACCACAGAGCTCAAGGCTAGACCACGGCACCAAGTGCCACGTCCAATCTTGCCTTGAACTGCCCCAGGGACGGCGACTCCACCACCTCCCCGGGCAGCCCATTCCAGTGTCCAATGACTCTCTCAGTGAAGAACTTTCTCCTCACCTCGAGCCTAAATTTCCCCTGGCACAGCCTGAGGCTGTGTCCTCTTGTTCTGGTGCTGGCCACCTGAGAGAAGAGAGCAACCTCCTCCTGGCCACAACCACCCTTCAGGTAGTTGTAGACAGCAATAAGATCTTACTCCGTGTGGCTTCTTCTGAAAACACAGATTAGAAATACCAGATGAAAGGTAAGGAAATGTAGTTCTAAGCACTGCAAATAATGTTCTGAATACATGCACTATCTCCAGGATTTATGGGGAGTACTGAATGACTACCTTACTGTTTTGCCCAGGTACTAATTTATTAAGATCTTTTCCATAAGGACATGTTCATGCACGTAATCAAACTTCATGGTCAGTCATTGTCCAGAAGATGATATGAAATGCCCCATGCAGTGCCAGATTCAGCTATATTGAAAGAGTCTTTGAACTGTTCCAGTGAAGTCATATAATTCAGCCATGGTTCTATATGTCCACTGCAGCATATGCATGAAATATTGCTATAGATTATCTTGAATTCTGTGTTTAAAATGCCCTACCTTAACTAAATACAAAATACTGTCCTGTGTGACTATTTCTGCATCTTCAGAAACAGTTGCAACTGACGATTTAAAACAGTCTTTATAGAGTTTGGTCAATTCTACAGCAGAAATTGCCTAGGGGTATCCCTGGAACTGCCAGTTTCTCCACCCAGGGAGTTAATCAGCACATCCTAAGCACAAAAATAGTGTCTGGTAATTGGACTAAGCACAGCAGGAGATGCCTGAGGGAATTGACTGTCCAAAATTCCCACCTGGAGAGTTCCTGTTAGGGTTAGTCAAATGCTTTGTTGTGAAGTTCATTTGATCACTTTCTTTTAAGTCAGTATTTGTAGCAAAGAGGGTGGTAGAACCATTTGTCTCCCCTGTGCAGAGACTAGCTGTGGAGTTCATGGGCCCTTCAGGTAAATAATGGCTAAGTGTGCTGGCTGTATGCACAGGAACAGAACTTACACTCATCCACATTGCAACAGGAACTTGAATTGTCTCCCAATATCATAATTTTAACTTACATTCCATGGATTTGTAACAATTAACAGAATTTCAAAGTGAAGGCAGAGTCCCTCATTGCAGTTGTTGCATTTTGACTCTAGAAACTCAGACTGTGACAGTTAAACTTACCAGTGTTCATCTGCCAGTGGCTACACTTTTATAACTAAAAATGCATAGTTATTTTAATATTGATTTTGATTGGTTTGGAGGCTCAGGTTGGATTCCTGAAAGAGTAGTCAGGCATTGGAACAGGCTGCCAAGAGAGGTGGTGCAGTCACTGTCCCTGGATGTGTTCAAGAAGTGTGGACATGTCATTTCAGGATATGGTGGTCTTAGGTTGAAGGTTGGACTTGATGATCTCAAAGGCCTCTTCCAACCAAAACAATTCTATGATTCTCGGAATATCATATATGAGCATCTATAACACTAATGCAACCCAAGTGCAAGGTCCTGCCTCTGGGTCAAGGTAGTGCCAAGCACAAATACAGGCTGGACATTGACTGGCTGGACAGCAACCCTGAGGAGAGGGACTTAGGGGTGCAGGTGGATGAGAAGCTCAACATGAGCCAGCAGTGTGCACTTGCAGCCCAGAGGACCAACCAGATCCTGGGCTGCATCAGAAGTGTGGCCAGCAGGTCAAGGGAGGTGATTCTCCCTCTCTGCTCCGCTCTGGTGAGATCCCACCTGGAGTACTGCATCCACTTCCGGAGCCCCCATTACAAGAGGGATGTGGAGATGCTGAGAGCTGGAGCACCTCTGCTTTGAGGACAGACTGAGGGAGCTGGGGCTGTTCAGTCAGGAGAAGAGAAGGCTCCGAGGTGACCTTATTGTGGCCTTCCAGTATCTGAAGGGAGTGTGCAAAAAAAGCTGGAGAGGGACATTTTAGGATATCAGGTAGTGACAGGAACAGGGGGAATGGAGCAAATATGGAAGTGGGGAGATTCAGACTGGATTTGAGGAGGAAGTTGTTCAGCATGAGAGTGGTGAGAGCCTGGAATGGGTTGCCCAGGGAGGTGGTTGCGGCCCCATGGCTGGAGGCGTTTAAGGCCAGGCTGGATGGGGCTGTGGGCAGCCTGATCTAGGGTAAGGTGTCCCTGCCCATGGCAGGGGGGTTGGAACTGGATGATCCTTGTGGTCCCTTCCAACCCTGACTGATTCTAACAGAAAAGAGTATGGTGCTGTGACTCTAATGACTGCTTAACTGTTAACACTGTAGTTCAAAGTAATTCTTAACCATGCCCACCATTCAATGCAGGTGGCATTAGGGATAACACATAAGAGAAAGGATGACTACTGTTACTCTGTCTTTCTGTTCAGTCAAAGGTAATACTCAAATATGCACACATGTAGCTGCATGCCTCTAATGTCTGTATCAATTTCCTTTCATCATGAAGGTACATCAGAATTGAGATATCCAGGTTTTTATAGCCCTAATTCTAATTAAGTGGGAGCTTAAAAAGGTTTACTGTTAGAACTACTTTCACCCTGAAGCCCTAAAGAAAATCCATAGTACTACAGGATTAAGAAGAATTAAAGATGTCTATTTGCTTATGATTTTGAGAGACTCTAACTGCACTTCTGTAAAAATAGATTTTATGAAAAGAACTGGAAATAGCTTCTGTGTTCAAATTTGATTAATATTCTGTGAGGTGTTGTAACAATAAATGCATATTTGATGTCTGAAAGTTTTGAGGATTACAGTTGTTCATTTAAAACAAAAATAATTGCTCCAGCAATCACTGCATATCAAATAAAAAAAAAATAGTGCAGTTGTCCTCTGAAGAAGTCCTCTGAAGAATTAATTTATTAAACTTGGTCATGACATCCAGTCCTTAAAGTGTGAAATAGTGACTTTTTAATACTGCAAATCTCATAGTATCACAGTATCACCAAGGTTGGAAGAGACCTCACAGATCATCAAGTCCAACCCTTTACCACAGAGCTCAAGGCTAGACCATGGCACCAAGTGCCACATCCAATCCTGCCTTGAACAGCTCCAGGGACGGCGACTCCACCACCTCCCCGGGCAGCCCATTCCAGTGTCCAATGACTCTCTCAGTGAAGAACTTTCTCCTCACCTCCAGCCTAAATCTCCCCTGGCATAGCTTGAGGCTGTGTCCTCTCATTCTGGTGCTGGCCACCTGAGAGAAGAGAGCAACCTCCTCCTGGCCACAACCACCCCTCAGGTAGTTGTAGACAGCAATAAGGTCACCCCTGAGCCTCCTCTTCTCCAGGCTAAACAATCCCAGCTCCCTCAGCCTCTCCTCGTAGGGCTGTGCTCAAGGCCTCTCACCAGCCTCGTTGCCCTTCTCTGGACACGCTCAAACATCTCAATGTCCCTCCTAAACTGGGGGCCCAGAACTGAACACAGTACTCAAGGTGAGGTCTAACCAATGCAGAGTCCAGGGGCAGAATGACCTCCCTGCTCCTGCTGACCACACCATTCCTGATGCAGGCCAGGATGCCACTGGCTCTCTTGGCCACCTGGGCACACTGCTGGCTCATGTTCAGGCGGGTATCAATCAGCACCCCCAGATCCCTCTCTGTCTGGCTGCTCTCCAGCCACTCCGACCCCAGCCTGTATCTCTGCATGGGGTTGTTGTGGCCAAACTGCAGCACCTGGCACTTCGAGCTATTGAACCCCATCCCATTGGACTCTGCCCATCTGTCCAGGCGCTGCAGAGCCCTTCAGGTGATACGCTTCACTACCCATGTGTACTAATTACAGTGGTTAATTACATCAGACCTACACGCGCATTCCTTCCATTCACACTTCGATTTATCTTATCTACCACCCACCCCAACAAGTACCCATTGTTTCATCAATACTGAGCTGAAATATGGCATTCCCATAAAAGGCAACAAAAAGAAAAACAGAAGAAAGATAAAAAGACAGAAAGGATTGAAATAAGGAGAGGCTAGGAAGAGAGAGAGATGTTTTGTCCTTTCTGCTGTAATCGACTCATCTTCTTGCTCAGGTCTGGGAGTGCTGCCTAGAGAGCAGCTCAGGAATAATAACAGGTATCTCGTGTTCCAGGCAAATGTTTCTTGCATGTAACTCTAATGCAAAATTATTTTGCTTCAAAGAGTGAGCACTGCACACAACATCTACGAGTGTATTTATAGTCCAACACATCACAAATTAATTAATTTACATTTCCATAGTAACTATTAGCAGAAGGCTGGCAAAGAAAACGTGCAGTCTTTGTTCAACAATTACATTGCTGCAAATCCAGCACTGTTCTGTTGCGTGCAGCAGTTTAAAAATACATTCTAAGGACTTTTTGCCTACTGTTATTGCATTCTGTTTTGGTGGCACCTGGAGTTCCTGACTATAAAATACACAAAACCATGAGGGAAAGGTGGTTATCTAACCCAGCTAATCATCACACCCAATTTGTAGTAAGATGTGAAAGTATCATGAGTTGAGTTGAATCTGCTTCTGATATTCGATCCCGTGCTGCTTCATCTCAGCTTCAAAAGCAAAGTTCTGGCTGGAGCGAAATATTATTGGCCTCAAAGTTCAGACTGTAAAACGAGAGGCTTCCTGGTCTGATTGCTGCTTTCAGTGTATAGGTTTAGTGTTTTGGTTTTTTGTGCTGAGTGGGCTGAAGGTTGAGGGGTGGAGGGTTTGCTGGCTTCTGCTGCTGCTGCTGCTTCTGCTTTTTGCTGCATTTTTCTGCAAATAGGCTAATTGTGCATCTTATCATCTCTTTAAGCTCTCTATCTCAAACCAGAGAGTTTCCCCTCCTATCTGTGTGGGGAGAGGGAGCAGGCTTGTGAGAGAGGGCTGTGTTAACCCAGGACAAAAAGGCACGCAGATGTGTAAGGGGCAAGGACCTAAGGGAGGAGCCAAGATGACAGTCACCGAGGATTTCATGTACCTACAAAGTGGCTACCTAAGCCACTGATGGTACTCAATGTCCCTCAAGCCACCTGTCAGTATCTTGTCAACATTGTGGTAGGAAAAGTTGTGAGAGAGGAATTTAGAACGCTGACAAATTGAAAGCATGACGAGTAGTGACACAGAATTTATTTCACTTAGATTCATGTGAAAGTGAAGGAATACTAGTAAGAATAGGGACTGCTAGCAGAAGGCAAAACAACAATGTCCTTTTACACTGCTAGGAGTTATCTCGTGGGTCTCTTTTTCACTGAAAGAACAGATCAAATGGACAGGGGTACTACAAGAGCAGTCAGGGTACCCAAATTGTGCTTTCCATGGCATGTTGACAGGGTTAAGAGGGATCTGGGGAGGGATAACAACAGGCACCAGTACAGGCTGGCGGCTGCCCTGCTGGAAAGCAGCTCTGTGGAGAAAGGCCTTGGAGTCCTGGTGATCAACATGTTCTGCATGGGACAGCAATGTGCACTTGTGGCCAAGAGAGCCAAGGGCGTCCTAGAGTGCATCAGGAAAAGTGTGTCCAGCAGGACTAGGGGACTCTGACCTGGTGAGACCACACCTGGAATACTGTGTCTAGTTTGGGGCTCCCCAGTTCAAGAGAGACAGGGACCTGCTGAAAAGAGTCCAGTGGAGAGCCACATGGATGATTGGGTGGCTTGAGCATCTCCCCTGCAGAGAGAGACTGAGAAATCTGGGTCTGTTTAGCCTGGAGAGGACAAGACTGACTGATCTCATCAATGTGTACAAATATCTGAGGGGTGGGTGTCAAGTGGATGAGGCCAATCTCTTTTTGGTGGTCAGCAGCAATAAGACAAGCAGCAATGGATACAAACTGGAACATAGAAGGTTTCACCTCAACATGAGTAGAAACTTCTTTACAGTGAGGGTGACAGAGCACTGGAACGGGCTACCCAGAGAGGTTGTGGAGTCTCCTTCGCTTGAGTCTTTCAAAACCCATCTGGATGCATTCCTGTGCAGACTACCCTAGGAGATCCTGCTTTTGGCAGAGGGGTTGGACTCAACAATCTCTGGAGGTCCCTTCCAGCTTCTGAAGTTCTGTGATTGTGGTCTTTGGAGCTCATGCTTTGCTAATTGCTGAGGTGAAGAGTGCATTCAGATCTTGTTGAAGTCAAGGATGAGCAATGCAAACACAAGTTCCTCTTTTCACCATCAACTATCATTTCCCCCTCACTGGCCATGAGAAGAAGTAGTTGCCTCAGGTAATTAATGTGTACAGGAAGAAATTCCCACTGATTTCTGACTATTACCAATAACACATTTAAGTGATTTACTGTACCTTGTAATTGGTTTTCTGAAAATATGAATATTTTACTGTCACTGTGGCAGCTCTCCACAGCATCTATAACAGTGACATTCTGCCTGACATGATTAATGAGTTTTATTTTTCACTCTGTCTCGAAGTAAGAAGGTTAGAATTTTTAAAGTGATTTTCTTTTTGAGGACATGCAAAAAGATCATAACCTGCAGCTGATCAATGTGTGAGAGCTTTCCTAAAGGGCTGAGATACCAAAATAACCCAGATAATGTTAGGAACAAGCTAGAAGCAGGCCATCATGCATAAAGTAATGCCATCTTAGTATCATCCGCTTCCTTATAGCTAATTTGGGGAGGAGGAATTAAGCTGTCTCCGAGTAGATGATGTGAGAACAGGAAAGCAGAAAAGAATATCCATGAATATTGAAGCCTACTTTAATGTAGTTAGTGCTTTTCAAATATCTTAAAATACGTGTGGTAATACACCATAAAGATGAGGTGAGCTTTTGGGTATTCTGTGCAAAAGTGAAAGACAATCAGTGTGGTAAAATATATTGGAATTGAGATGATGCCAAACACCACGTTTATTACCCTCGGAAGGTTTGCAACCTTGAGAAGATATTTTTGCTATCATTTTCCTCCTTGATTACATGCAGGGAAAAATAAGTGATGATAAAGATGAGTCCTTTCTACTAATTATTCTCTAAGTTGTTTTAAAGATTCTGGGTTCTAGATCTTGTTAGGAAGGCTTCTGAAATGGAAATAATAATAACGTGAGACATTTCAGATTCCTTGCAATACACATTGCTGGGTAAGGCACCCAATGTGTCTTATATCATGCAAGGAGAAAGCTTTAAGGGTAAAAAAGGGCCTTACTAAAGTAGAAATATAGAGAGTAGAAGTGTTTGCATCCCACCTGTGCCAGGCTGTTAAATTCTGTTTTCCAAAGATGGGAACTTTTTTCATAACAAGGAACTGAGATTGTTGATTTTCAACAATCAAAGTGAAGTTCTGGGCCCCTCAATTCAAGAAAGATGTTGAGGTGCTGGAACATGTCCAGAGAAGGGCAACAAAGCTGGTGAGGGGCCTGGAGCACAAAGCCTATGAGGAGAGGTTGAGGGAGCTGGGCCTGTTTAGCCTGGAGAAGAGGAGGCTCAGGGGTGATCTTATTACTGTCTACAACTACCTGAAGGGACATTGTAGCCAGGTGGGGGGTGGCCTCTTCTCCCAGGCAACCAGCAATAGAACAAGGGGACACAGTCTCAAGTTGTGCCAGGGTAGGTATAGGCTGGATATTAGGAAGAAGTTCTTCACAGAGAGAGTGATTGGCATTGGAATGGGCTGCCCAGGGAGGTGGTGGAGGCACCGTCCCTGGGGGTCTTCAAGAAAAGATTGGATGAGGCACTTAGTGCCATGGTCTAGTTGATTGGATAGGGCTGGGTGCTAGGTTGGACTGGATGATCTTGGAGGTCTCTTCCAACCTAGTTGATTCTATGATTCTAAGTCATTTATTCCAAAAAATGACTGAAAGAGCAAGTCCAAAATTGTTTATTCCAAGAGAGCGAGTCTTACCATCCTTTTAACAACTAGGCTGGTAGCTAAGGTAATTATGAAGGTGTAAAAAACTTCATCCTTCACCACAGGGCTTTGTTTTAGTAACAACAGGAGGTAATTTTGAATTGCCTTTACTACTATCCCCCACAGAAATAATCATAGAATCATAGAATCAACCAGGTTGGAAGAGACCTCCAAGATCATCCAGTCCAACCTATCCCCCAGCCCTAGCCAGTCAACTAGACCATGGCACTAAGTGCCTCAAAACCTGAATTTACAACCTAGTTTGTAGTCATATATGCCTCTGCTTCTATATAGCAGACAGATGATGATAGTCTGTAGAGATTTAGAACCTTTGAAGGAAAAGACAGACAGACATGTGACAAATAGGAAAAAAAGGGCAATTATGCCACTATCACCACAGATTATGTTGGCAGGCACTAGGGAAGTCTCAGACTGGACTTGATGGCAGAAGGGAACTGGATTCAGGAGTTGGATTCTAAAAGTGGATTCAGGAACTCACAGATCAGGATTGAAGGCAAAACAAAATCAGGATTGAAGGCTCCTCAGAAGTCATCCTTTTAAGAGGCGATCTTGACCCTTGTGATCTCTCAGCTTTATATTGCATATGCCATATTTGAAATGGAGTACCTCACTGGTCAGTTTAGTGTCATCTATCTGCTCCCCCCCTTCAGGTGCAGCCTTTTACTTTCTGCACCCTTGATGTGGTACACAAGATTTAGCAGTGACCTTGGCCTGCAAAGCAGTCCTTGGCACTAATGATAACATTGAGTGTTATCACTCCTAGAAACAGGGAATGTCTATGAAAACACACCATTAATTTCAGAATAGAATCATAGAATCAACGAATCAACCAGGTTGGAAGAGCCTCCAAGATCATCCACTCCAACCTAGCACCCAGCCCTATCCAGTCAACTAGACCATGGCACTAAGTGCCTCAGCCAGGCTTTTCTTGAAGACCCCCAGGGACGGTGCCTCCACCACCTCCCTGGGCAGCCCATTCCAATGGGAAATCACTCTCTCTGGGAAGAACTTCTTCCTAATATCCAGCCTATACCTACCCTGGCACAACTTGAGACTGTGTCCCCTTGTTCTATTGCTGGTTGCCTGGGAGAAGAGGCCACCCCCCACCTGGCTACAATGTCCCTTCAGGGAGTTGTACACAGTAATAAGATCACCCCTGAGCCTCCTCTTCTCCAGGCTAAACAGGCCCAGCTCCCTCAACCTCTCCTCATAAGATTTGTGCTCCAGGCCCCTCACCAGCTTTGTTGCCCTTCTCTGGACATGTTCCAGCACCTCAATGTGCATTACTTAGAAGGACTTGTCCAAAAAGTAAAATCATTGAAATGTATTAGTTTTGTTCCAACTCAAATCAGGACAATAAAAAAAAAAAAAAATTAAAGTAGTACTCTTAATGTGAATATGTGTGTGAGGTATAAATTACTTTGAAAAATGTTATTATTATGCAATACATAAGTTCTGAAAAGTCAACACTGTAGTTTTGTCTTCAATATGACCTTTAGCCATCAAACTGAAAAGTCTTTTTAATTCAAGTCTGGGAGATTTATTATCACAAGGGACCTGAACATCCTTTCCTTCCAGGAATCTATCTGACTGCAACCTGGACAGAGGTTCACCCGTATCCCCACCTCCAGATCTCATCCCGACCTCTCTTGCTGACTTTAGGCTGAGATCCTGCCCTATCTGCTCTGCCCTAGGGCTCAACCCTGGCTGCTGCCTTGCCTGGCCCTTGGGCTGCATGAAGCCTCGTTCCCTTGCCCCTCCACAGCTTTAGTTTGACCATCAAAACCTGCAGGAAGCTGTGGTCAATATCTAGGTACAGATTCTGAAAAATATTAGCTCTTATTAAAAAGCTGGTTGAAAACATACTCATTCAAGTGGTTTCAGAGTATCTGATGCTTAATTCAAGAAATTAAGCTTTTCTCAGTCATGGTCAGAATCAATAGACTGAAACAGGTGAATAAAAAAACAACTTCTTATCCCTCATAAAGTAGGTACAATTTAAAGTTCTTGTCTAGATTAAATTGAAATTCTTTCATGTAGGACAATTTTAAAGACAAATAGAAGTGTAAAAGAGTTTGATTCAGGTTTACTCAGTAAATGTCTACTCCAATCCTTGTTTCAGTTTTGTGAGCTTGTGTCAGTAGGATTTACATTTGATTTATGTTTACATGGAACATAGTCATGAAAATACCAGGCTGTGGCTTCTACTGCAGATCCGCAGCAGGTGATTGCATCTAATGCTTTTAAGACCTGATGCTAAGCTAGCTTTGATTGAATTCATCTAAGGAGATACATATCTAAGGAGATACAAAACACCATCAGAAAGATGTGGCATGAACAGTTCACAATCTTTATCCTGTATCTCTGCTAAGGCAAGAATTTTACCTCCTAGGCACAGAATTCTCATGGAAATCAGTCCATGGATCCAGTAAACATAACCTCTCTCTGCTGAATACAACACTGTTATTTGACTAAAAATGTGTCAGGTCTGATTCCCTTCTGTTTTAAGGCTTGTCTAGGAATATTCTGAAGACTTATCAGGGTAATGAGCAGAAAATGATGATAAGCCAAAGCTAGATCATGTCTGGGTTCCTCCTCTAACTGAAAGTGGAATGCAAGACATCATGGGGCAAGCACTGAGGAAAGACACTGGAATATCATTGCTGCTGATCAGCTTGTTTCAGCGGAAGACAGCTCAGGCTCCATCGTCACTGTACCCACACACTGAGTGCTCTGTCAGTAGCAGCAGACAAGGGTTTACCAGGGCTCTTCCAGTGCTATTACCATAAATACTAATGAAAAATAACACCAGTCCTTATTATTTAACATTGTGATTAAGGAAACTTAATTTTTACTACTTGTGTTTAGATGTGTGCTAGTTCCAATTATTATGCCATGTACTAGTAAGCCTGTGAAGGACAATGCTTCCAGGAGCTGCATTGTTCTCTGGGGAAATGAAGAACCAGCTGATGTTATAGCATGTCTTTTTTTTCTCCTTAGAAACACCTACTTCAGTCTCAGTACTCCTTGAAGTCCTATAAATCATGGTGCCTGCATGCTCCATCTTATCGGTAGTCAAAATACTCACTTTAATCACAGCATTCTTTAAGCATTTACCCCCTAAATTTTCAAAACAAGGAATGTAATGTAGTTGGCAGCACATTTCATAGTTATCCAGCCCAGAAGGAGGATTTATGGGGACTTCTTGTAGTGATGGCATTAAACACAAGGTGTTCAACCTAGTCTGTCATCTGGGGGGCTGAGTGGAATTACTGAGATACCCTGTGAAAAGGAAGGAGAACAAAGATTAACACTGGATTCAGTACAAAGAATGTCTCTATGTTCTGTACTCTGAAAGATCATACATGAATGTGGATTTAGCAGCTCAGTTAATAGGCATTCCATGCTGTAATGTCTATATATTGCTTGAAAAAGTAATCTTGGGTACTTCTAATCTGGGCCTTCAGTGTATTCCAGATGTAGTATTCCTAGTGGCATCTCTTTATGTCTGAGAATAAGGGCTGTTTGAGCAACTAGAGAATGTCAAGACAGATAATTATTCATTGGAAAAAAATCTGCAATGGATGTTATTAATAGAATATTGTTTAGCCATTTATAGAGCTGGCTTAATAAAGGACTGTGAATGTGATGCAAAAATTGCCAGGATTTACAATGACTTCTTTCTAAAAGATAGTTTCCCTTGCTCTGAACAGAATTTGAATCTAAATCATTACTATAGAATGCAGCACCAATACTGAAAATGAAGATCTCATTTATATCCACTGCCCTGTACTTATCTGAGTAGCGTAGATAAAGAACAGAATGTTACTAAAAGAACAGGTGCTAAGTATCTCAGGAGGAGTTGAAAATGGACTTTATATGTTTATTTTTCTGGCTATAATCCTTATTCTACTGCTGTCGTATCTCTGCCTCCACAAACACTGTAATTTTCATTTAATTGTGTCCCAGGAACTATAGTTCAGTATCACAATATCACCAAGGTTGGAAAAGACCTCACAGATCATCAAGTCCAACCCTTTACCACAATTCTCAAGGCTAGACCATGGCACCAAATGCCACATCCAATCCTGCCTTGAACTGCCCCAGGGACAGCGACTCCACCACCTCCCCGGGCAGCCCATTCCAGTGTCCAATGACTCTCTCAGTGAAGAACTTTCTCCTCACCTCCAGCCTAAATCTCCCCTGGCGGAGCCTGAGGCTGTATCCTCTCGTTCTGGTGCTGTCCACCTGAGAGAAGACAGCAACCTCCTCCTGGCCACAACCACCCCTCAGGTAGTTGTAGACAGCAATAAGGTCTCCCCTGAGCCTCCTCTTCTCCAGGCTAACCAATCCCAGCTCCCTCAGCCTCTCCTCGTAGGGCTGTGCTCAAGGTCTCTCCCCAGCCTCGTTGCCCTTCTCTGGACATGCTCAAGCATCTCAATGTCCCTCCTAAACTGGGGAGCCCAGAACTGAACACAGTGCTCAAGGTGAGGTCTAACCAGTGCAGAGTCCAGGGGCAGAATGACCTCCCTGCTCCTGCTGACCACACCATTCCTGATGCAGTTAAGTTTCTGAACGTGCCCAAGAGCTGCCCTTATCTTTGTGAAACAAAACCTTTAATTGCCTAGCAAAGAAATGGAAAACAAGGTCTTCCACCAGACTCCTAAATGGACTGTCAGCCATTCTGGGCACAGTTAATGGATTAACATATCACAGTATCACAGTATCACCAAGGTTGAAAGAGTATCACAGTATCACCAAGGTTGGTAGGTCCAAGTGAGTACAAAAGCCAGAGTTATGGTGATCAATATATTTTATGTAGATAATTCAAGGTGCTAAATGAGAAACTTTCAGGCTTCAATGTCCTTCCATGTGGCAGGACCTTTAACACATTTTGTTCAAAGAACTGTGTTTCTGATGCCTGGAGAACTACTGCTGTGCTGCCTTACTCTGTCAGTGTCTCAGTCTTGTTTGTCGGCAGACACATAGACACTAACAGAGACTCTTCTCCATGTTAACTAATTCTGCAGTCCCTCATACTAGTGGTAAAAGTGCCTACGAGAGAAGAAAAGGCAAAGGATATCTCAGTCACAGAGTATCATTTCACATCCTTCCTCATCTTAATTTTGCTCCGTGATTGTTAGATTTCTGTTCTAAGAGGATGCATCAATTATTAGTGATGACATATTCTCATCCTTTTCTATTGTAACTTTTTTACTTTAATAATATTAATCAGAGAGGAACCTGAATGTTGTTATCCCACAGCCTAGAGGAGATGGTAACCTTATTGCCTTGGCATTCAACTATCGGCGACCAACAGTCCAAAATCCATCTCTTCTATGGTTCATCTACATAACCCCATTTCAGATTTCTGAGGGAGCTGTGAAGTAAGAAAGAGGTGTAAGAAAGGCCATGGAGTTGTGCTGTGCAAGACAAAAAGCCAAAACTGCAGAGAGATGTGAGACTGCTGTGACTGGGCTCATTAGCAGCTTGAGGGTTCAGAAGGAGAAATCTCAGCTTGGAAAGACAGATAATTCTCAACAGAAAAACCCTCTGCATTTGGAAAACAGCAGTTCAGTGGCATGCAGGAACTTCTCTTGGGATCTGTGGAAGTCACATATTCTGCATCTAGCTAAGCCTACCTGAACAGCAAACACATATTATTGAGGTGATGACCTCATTAATCTTAGACACCTTTTGTGTGTATTGATCAATAAATAACTTTTTAGTACTTGACCTGGTGGCTAATATGCTTGCAAAGTCTCTGTACATTAAAAAAAATCCACTTGAATAAAATGATGAAAGGAGATTTGATCCCAGAGCCTTAATTCTTATTCAGAAGAGTCAATGGATATCTCACATCCCTTTTATAATTAGCTCTGACAGCAGACCCATGAACATGGTGCCTGCCATTGTATGAAGTGGGGCAGTGCTAAATAGCCAGGCTTCAGCGCCTATCTCTGCTTTGATTCAGGGGGAAGATTTGAAACCTACTCCTAAGAAAATGTGCAAGCTGGCTCACTACTCCAAGAAATCTGTCTTGCTGTCTTCTGTGGACACGTTTGCAGGACAAGAATCAGCTACATGGAATCCCACCTGGAGGAAGATGTGGAGAGAGTCAGCCAGACTCTGCAGCCAAGCATCTCATTCCTTAAGGATTCAGAGCTCCTTATTCATATGTCTTTGAGGATCTTTTTCCCATCCTTGATGTCTGCACTCCAATGTGCCTTTCAATTTCTTTCTGTGATCCAATAAACTGTTTATATACAGGACTTAAGAATGCAAGGAATATCCATACATTCAAGTCACCTGTGTGATTAGGTTCTTTACTAAATGAGGACTGCCATAAAACACAGTTATTAAAGTAGGGCATAACTTGACATAAGGGTCTTGTAAAGCTATTTGGATTTGCTCTGTAGTTAACCTTTGTTTTTAAAATATCTGGTTTGCATCTTTTCAACCTAAATACTGTTAAATGCAAGATTTATTTTCTTGTATTAAGGCACATTTACTGGTCTGAGTCACTGTATTTCTTATTTCAACAACGAACTGGATTTGACAGCCAGCTTGCATTAAGTCTCTAAAAATAGGGTTGCATAATGAAAATGCGGACAGACTCTTATCTCTACTAACATTACTGGGCATCACTTTAACCAGGAAAATGACTTTCATCTTATTTACTGAAAATGAGATCAGATGACTGTTTTTTAATTCCAGTTAAAATACGCAGTCATGCATGGGTATGAGGCTCAGAAGGCCTTTTAATAAGTTTGTAATTTGGTTATCTCTTGGAGCAGACTTAAGAATTTATCTCAAAGACAAAATTTATATTAATTTTTTAGTGTTGAAGAAGCTACTTGGAAGGACTTTTTTATTAGTTAGAGTTATAACTGTTGGGTTTATCTTGAGAACTTCTCAAGTTTTCATTATTGGATTTTAATGCATTATACAGCCAGAATTCATCTAAATTGTAACCTTCCATTATCACTGTTGCATTGATTTCTGTGAGCCTTCAAGGCATAATTGACCTTTGTACATGAAGGAGGCATTTCTCTTTTTCTATATTAAAAAAGTGATCTGTATGTGTTATTAAATCATTAAAAGACAACATTCATTGTCCTTATATTCACAAAAGGAGAAACTAGATCACCAAGATGGAATTACCTCTGCTTTTTTTTTCCTCATAATTTGTTCCACAGAGCTGTTATGTGTGTATTGTCATTGTATAGCCTTGTACAGAACATGGACCAAATCCTTATCTCAGGTTTGGAGTAAAACAGCAGAGATCATAGAATCAGTCAGGTTGGAAGAGACTTCCAAGATCATCCAGTCCAACCTATCCCCCAGCCCTATCCAGTCAACTAGACCATGGCACTAAGTGTCTCATCCAGTCTTTTCTTGAACACCTCCAGGGATGACAACTCCACCAGTCAGGGCAGCCTGTTCCACTGTTTGAAAATCCTTCTAGTGAAGAAGTTTCTTCTCATACCCAACCTAAACCTCCCCTGGGGCAACCTGAGGCCATTTCCTCTCATCCTGTCACTTATTGCTAGCTGTGACTGGGGAGCCATGAACCACATGAAGAGAGTGGTGGTGTGAAGGCAGTGACATCACAGCACCACAAAGACACCGTAGAAAGGTGTTTGGCTTTGCCTGACAGGGAGACCTGCCTGAAACAACCTTTTCTTCAAGCTTTGCTTTGCTTTCCTTGTCCAACATCACCTCAGCCACCACAGGAAATCCTCAAGCAGAAGAACCCTTCCCAAAGGCAAGGAAATCCCTCAGCCACAGCTGCCATCAACCTCTGGTATGAATCTACAGCACAGCTTCTGCATCAACAGTTTTAAGACACCCAAAACCCCTGCTGAAACTTCAGTTTTCTATTTAACAAACTAGGAGGCGAACAAAGCAGTGTACACCTAAAACAATCCCGAAGGCAGATCTTCTTATATCTTCTTATATCTTCTTATATCTTCTTATATCTTCTTATATCAAGACAGAACCTTGGCAAAGATTTAGAAATTAAGATTTGTCACTTTTTATTTGACTAGAAAGAAATGGATGTTGCTGTTTGTTTGGGTTTTTTTTTCTTGCTTTGGTTTTGGTTTATGGATTTGAAAGCTGCAGGTGTATTAATATACTGAAATCTAGATGGGACATTAAATTAGTACTGAATATTCTTATACAATGTATCTATTTAAAAAAATATACATTCAGAATAAACAACCAAAGTAAAACAGATTTTCTTAAACCTAGATTTTTTTTCCCTGTGTATCATTTCATGGTTTTTTATATTAACCTCTGGTCAGTAACCAAGTTTCCTTGCTACTGTTTTTGTTTCATTGGAAAATGGCCATTAATAATTTGTCTGTAGGAATTTGACTTGGTTCCATGTGAAAGCAGATGATGCTCCTGGGCTGGAGCAATCTTTGCTGTCAGTATAGGCTGGAGGATGAGGTGATAGAAAACAACACTGTGGAAAAAGACTTGGGGATGCTGATGAATGAGAAGCTGGGCATAAGCAGACACTGTGTACTTGCAGCCCAGAAGTGCAATCACATCCTGGGCTGCATCAAAAGATGTGCTGCCAGCAGATCCAGAGAGGTGGTTCTACCACTTTGCTCTGCTCTGGTGAGACCTCACCTGCAGTACTGCATCCAGGTCTGGAGCCCTCAATACAGGAAGGACATGGCCCTGATGGATACGGTCCAGAGGAGGGCCACCAAAATGATCAGGAGGTTGGAGCATCTGTCATAGAGGGCCCAACCCCTCCTTAACAGCACCTCTGCTATGAGGACAGGCTGAGGGAGCCTGGGCTCTTCAGCCTGGAGAAGAGGAGGCCCTGGGGGCATCTAATAGCAGCCTTCCAGTACCTGATGGGGCCCTATGCGCACAGTGGAGAGAGAAATGTTTACAAAGGCCTGTGATGACAGGACAAGGGACAATGGCTTCACACTAGAGTGTCCAGAGAAGGGCAACAAAGCTGGTGAGGGGCCTGGAACACAAACCCTATGAGGAGAGGCTGAGGGAGCTGGGGGTGTTTAGCCTGGAGAAGAGGAGGCTCAGGGCTGACCTCATTGCTGTCTACAACTACCTGAAGGGAGGCTGTAGCCAGGTGGGGGTTGGCCTCTTCTCCCAGGCAACCAGCATCAATACTGAATTTGGACAGTGGACTAGCCTTGAGAATTGTGGTAAAGTGTTGGACTTGATGATCTATGTGGTCTCTTCCAACCTTGTTGATACTGTGATACTGTGAAATGCCATTGCAGCTATTCCTTGTCTCCTGGAAAGAAAAGACAAAAAAAGGTTCATGGAGACCTCCCATTGTGTGAAGCTTATGTAGCTCTGGTTTGACTCATCCTGAATTTGGGGAAAGTATATTATTTTTATGCAAATAGGCTTGCAAAAGAAGAAAAAAACCCACAATCATTCTAACTACCCACCCCAGTTATGTCACAAAAAAACCCCATGTATGACCCATGGTGAATGTTTTCCATAGATTCTATTCTATGTTTAAAACTGAACTGAGTTTGTATTAAATATATTTTATTAGCAACATTTGACTCTTATGTGAGCTACTCAATTAGAAGAGTATATTTTCTTTCTTAGGGTAATTGTGTTTTCAATTGCATTTAAATATCTTGAGTTTCTGGTAATGTTCTGAAATTCAAATTAATTAGTAAATGACACAAGCTTGTATCTCCTTTCAGGCAGAATATCAATCAATATGAGCATAACTAATCATCCATAGCCTGGACTATAGAAATCATTTCAGCTTGACAACCTGGAATCTTCTAGGTGGATTAATAGGCAACGTATAGGATTCATATGGTGCATGCCTATACACAAGAGAAAGAGAGAGAACATTTACATACTCATCCATTTACATATTAATTCAAGTTCTAATGGCTTTAGTTTTTCAGGTGAAGGCTGAGAACCTTTGAACTTCTTGTTGTATGCACAAGATTACTATTAAATGAACCATCAAAAGGTTGATTCAGTAAATAAAGGTCAAACAAACACTGTGCAGTGTTCTGCACAATTTGCTTTCTTCCGGGGGTACACTTGGATGTTTTGTTTACATCTGGAACACAAAATTTCTGAAAGCATCTTAAATGTTGCTGATTTCTCACTAAATATTGATAGTATTGGAAGAAGGCTAGAATAGCCAGCTAAGCTATGATAAGCTATTTTGTGCTTGCTGTCAATTTTTACATACTACATTCATTTATCTATCTATCTGGAGATATATATATATATATATATATATGTATGTATATATCCATATATATGTATATATAAACCCATAGATATAAATAAATAAAGGCATAGACATATAAATAAATTGGTGTCACTTCAGTTTTCAGCCACAATCAGTCTTGGAACATATTATTCTGAGTCAACATCAATAGAGAGAATAATCAAAAGATGCAAACTTAAAGCATTAGATAATCACAGAGAAAACTGCCAAATAATTATCTTAAAGTCACAGTATCACAGTATCACCAAGGTTGGAAGAGACCCCATAGATCATCAAGTCCAACCCTTTACCACAGAGCTCAAGGCTAGACCATGGCACTAAGTGCCACATCCAATCCTGCCTTGAACAGCTCCAGGGACGGCGACTCCACCACCTCCCCGGGCAGCCCATTCCAGTGCCCAATGACTCTCTCAGTGAAGAACTTTCTCCTCACCTCAAGCCTAAATCTCCCCTGGTGGAGCCTGAGGCTGTGTCCTCTCGTTCTGGTGCTAGCCACCTGAGAGAAGAGAGCAACCTCCTTCTGGCCACAACCTCCCTTCAGGTAGTTGTAGACAGCAATAAGGTCTGCCCTGAGCCTCCTCTTCTCCAGGCTAAACAATCCCAGCTCCCTCAGCCTCTCCTCGTAGGGCTGTGCTCAAGGCCTCTCCCCAGCCTCGTCGCCCTTCTCTGGACATGCTCAAGCGTCTCAATGTCCCTCCTAAACTGGGGGGCTCAGAGCTGAACACAGTCATGACAGCTAAAACTGTTCTGCTTTTCTCTGAACTCCTGAGAACCAAAAGTTTATGTTTTTCTAATGAAATCAGGAGCTCTCAGTTAACAATGTGCCTCTAGGAAAGATTTTGGGGAAGTGCTGTAGATCTCCAGATCTACAGAAGATGCTTGTGGAGCTGAACACTGCCATCTATCTGCCTGCATTCTTCTGGATTTTCAGTCTGTTTGCTGAAGATATTCTTAGCAGGCACTACAAGTGTCCGTTGACTTTTCTCAAAGGTATTGCTTTGCAATCTACCTCAGTGTGTGGGAAATGGTGTAACGAGCACTACACAAGCTTCAAAACCCAATTACTGTTTCAACCTAAAACATTAATCTAGACATATCCTATGTCATGATGATGATTTTCTCTAATCTTTCCTTGCTATTGCTGTAATCTACAAACCCATACAGGAAGCAAATGGAGATTATGCTGCTAAACAGCAAATCACTACATTACATAACCCTGGGAATTTTGTTTTTCTGTAAATTGTGGTCTTGAGTGCTGTGTCCAGTGCTGGGCCCCTCAATTCAAGAGAGATGTTGAGGTGCTGGAATGTGTCCAGAGAAGGGCAACAAAGCTGGTGAAGGGCCTGGAACACAAACCCTATGAGGAGAGGCTGAGGGAGCTGGGGTTGTTTAGCCTGGAGAAGAGGAGGCTCAGGGGTGACCTCATTGCTGTCTACAACTACCTGAAGGGGCATTGTAGCCAGGTGGGGGGTGGCCTCTTCTCCCAGGCAACCACCAATAGAACAAGGGGACACAGTCTCAAGTTGTGCCAGGGTAGGTATAGGCTGGGTGTTAGGAGGAAGTTCTTCCCAGAGAGAGTGATTGGCATTGGAATGGGCTGCCCAGGGAGGTGGTGGAGGCACCGTCCCTGGAGGTGTTCAAGAAAAGCCTGGCTGAGGCACTTAGTGCCATGGTCTAGTTGACTGGCTAGGGCTGGGTGCTAGGTTGGCCTGGATGATCTTGGAGGTCTCTTCCAACCTGGTTGATTCTATGATTCTATGATTCTTTAAAAATTCTGCTTAAATGTACAACCATGTGAATGATTATGATGTTGTAAACATTAGAATTGGATATTAATTAGTATTAATTAGTGTTATTAATGAGCTTAAAAAAAATAACTAGTCATTCATAGGTAAGGAGTTAGGAGATTTCTAAGCCTTTCTTGATAATCAAACCCTCTGAAGATATCTTAGTCTCCTGTGACCTCTTTCCCCTTGGTTCAACTTAATCCTTCCTTGTCAGGCATGTTGCTCATTATGGTACATACCAGCTCTATTCCTCCTGCCTCTCCAGATTTTGTAAAGCAAAGATAGAGACACCACTTTTCCTGTTGTTGCCAAAACAGACTTCATAGAATCTTCTCACAGGCAGCAATTTCATTGTCAACAACCTGTTATTTCCTCACAGGTAGATTCACATTACTGATATCTATATATTACACTGACAGATTTACTACACAGCTATGCCCAGGACAGTGTAGATGAACAGCAAGGCAAAACTATTTCTAGACAGATGTAATAAGAAAGTAAAAACCAAATGCAATTGAAAGAGAAAGCTGTTGTTTAAAACACAGAGCAGTATTAAAGACTCCATATGATTCTGGCACAGGTCATGCTGAAGCAGCACTGCCTGTACCTTGCAAATGTGCAACATGAGAGGCACACAGTACAATGGTGCTATGGCCACATCTAATTGCTCATCTTGGGGAAGAGGACAGTGTGTGACATCTCCAGAAAAGGACCATTTGAGAGCAGAAATATTGGAACCTGTCTACAACTACTTGAGGGGTGGTTGTGGCCAGGAGGAGGTTGCTCTCTTCTCTCAGGTGGCCAGCGCCAGAACGAGAGGACACAGCCTCAGGCTGCACCAGGGGAGATTTAGGCTGGAGGTGAGGAGAAAGTTCTTCACTGAGAGAGTCATTGGCTACTGGAATGGGCTGCCCGGGGAGGTGGTGGAGTCGCCGTCCCTGGGGCAGTTCAAGGCAGGATTGGACGTGGCACTTGGTGCCATGGTCTAGCCTTGAGCTCTGTGGTAAAGGGTTGGACTTGATGATCTGTGAGGTCTTTTCCAACCCTGATGATACTGTGATACTGTGAGGTATGAGGGTACTTTAAGAGCCTGAATGTGCAGCTGTCCCCAGACTGCATTAAAAACATTGATAGGTCATGAGAACGAGACCAAGGACTCCTATTGTTGGTATTAATAAAGACTTTCAACCTAGATTAGGGGGGCAAACTGAATGTTTGTATTCTGAGAGGGAGAAGAAGATTTTATGTGGTTCTTTTAGCAAGGAGAGAGAAAAAAAAAAAGAAAGTGTGAATGGGTAGGCTAAAAGAGCAGAGAGAGTAATGTTGATTCTCTGGGAAAAGTAAAATGCCTCTCTGTATAGACTGAAGTGGAACAGGGTGTTATTTGTTGCTGCTCATCAACCTCTCACTTTGCCTCATGTTTGCACTGAACCTCAGATTGACTGAATATGCAATTTAGAACTAGAAATACCTTGGAATTCACTCTCCTGACTGTCAGGGACAAGATCAGGCTGTGATATTTCTGACAAATCCAGTATTACACTATGGCATGATTACAGCATGCCAGCAGTATCCTGATGGTGTTATTTTCATGCAACCATCCCAGAATTATGTATAGACAGGAACGACTTCCCAGAGCTGAAAAGCTGAGAAAGGAGCCACCATTTCTCCATCTGTCTGTCCCTATTTTTTTACTTGAATTCCATCACCAAAAACATGTCTGCCATGAGCTAGTACTATGTCATGATTATGCTACTGTAAGTGTCATTGCACTGGGTCATGACAAGATTCATTAAAGACAAACTTGTACAGAAATAAGAACTTAATTTTTCTTTCTGTCTAGGAAAGGTATTTAATCTTTTGAGCCTGCTTGCTTGCTTACCTTAAAAAAGATTTTAAACCTTTTTCTACCAAGAGATATAGACAAAGCAGTAGCTCTGCAGGCAATAACAAGCTATCTGCAAACATAGTGGAATTCCTGTCATGTGCAGGCTCATCACCAACTTGTTCCAAAGCTGCTTGCCTGAGGAAAGTTACTTGCCTTTGCAGCGCTCTTCAGTATGTGAACTCTGCTGCTTTAGATTTGTGAAACCTTTCTGCTTCGAGTTCCTAATCACATGTATAAATTGGCCAAACCAGTTTTGCTCACAGCTGAGACAGGTTTCAAACAAAAGTTTGGAAATACTTCTAAAAGAGTGATATCCTGCTGATGTCAGTCACCAAAATGTTCTTAAAATCATGGAATATTATTTTGGATTGAAAAGTCATGAAGGAGAAAGCATTTTTTGTCATGAGTTTGGGTGGTATGGAGCCTAGGTAGGATCTTAGTCATGAAGGATTAGTCAACAGTACAATTTGAATTTCAGATAATTTTACTGAGGCAAATAGAATCATAGCATATTGCATCATAGGAGATTTAGACATCTTTGTGTTTTCATTTCCCTATACATCTGCACTCTACATGGAGATACAATTGAGAAAAAACATTCAGATATGGAGTTATTAATATTTCCTCTTTTTTTAGTATAGTGAAGTGCTCTGAAAGGACACAGGTGGCTGAATGGGTATGAAAGGAGCCTGACATCTTAGTTTGGACACACTCAAATTTTAGTCAAGGGAAAGCTTAGCAATGTTGAGGTGGAATTTCCTGTATTCTAGTTGATATCTGCTGCTCCTTCTTCCATCACAGAATACCACTGAAAAGAGATTAGTACCTTCATCTTGACACTCACCCTTCAGATTGCTAGAAATAGATCCCCTCTCAGTCTTCTTTTTTCCACACTAGTCAGGCCCAGGTCTCTCAGTCTTTCCTCATAAGACAGATGTTCCAGTCTCTTAATCAGCCTTGTATCCCTCTCTTGGTCAATCTCTAGTATATTCCTATCCCTCATGAACTGGAGAGACCAGAACTCCAGGTGTGGTCTTGCCAGGGCAGAGAAAAAAAAGGATGTGAGCATTCCTGGACCTGCTAGCCACATTCTTCTTAATGCACCCCAGAATTCCATTGACCTTCTCGGCCACAAAAGCACATTGCTGTGCCACGAATAACTTATTATCCACCAGGACTCCATAGTCCTTCTCTATGGAGCTGTTTTCCAGCAGTTTGACTCCTGACCTCTACTGATGCATGGTGTTGTTCATTCACAGGTGCAGGACTCTACACTTAACCTTGTTGAACTTCACAAGGTTCCCCTTTGCCCAGCCCTCCAGTCTGTCCAGGACTGGCCACATGGTGTATAAGTTGTTAACAGATAGATCACTTGTTAGTAGTGCATCAGTAAGTTAGTATTTGGTGTTGGTGTGTGCTTCAGACTATTCCCATTTTGACTGTACAGATGTAACATTGCCTTAGCATCATATCTGGCAGTTAAAATGTAATTGCATGTAACCCAACACAATTCAAAAGTCTTTCAACTTCTCTACTTTTTCTCCTTCCCTTGCCTTTTGTCTGTGGCTGATAACAGAGAGGTATGAAGAGCAGGCTTTCCCTTAGTGTCATCAGAATAGTGACAAGAATAGTGACAAAGCTAACATGTTGCTAAAAGCCTATTGGCAAGTGTAATCATTTGTTATCTCACAGCTAAATAAAACATTAGCATACTTGTATCTGTATCTATCTAGGTATGTGATGCTCATTGGTGACACTAACTTTTTCCAAGAAAAGAAATCTCTTGGGAAAGCAAATGAGGTCATCAAGCAGATATGGAGTATGTCTTAAATTATTTATTCAGTCTTAGTAAGACTTACTTAGTAAGTAGCATCTGCACAGTAGTACACAAAGAAACAATTGCTTTCATGACAATTGCTCGTGAACGCTATGCAGAATGAATGTGCATGTAGCAGTCCAGGAAGGGTTTCCAGCCTACAGAAAGGGTCATAGGAATGGGCCCAACACCTTACTGTACATGCTTGTAAGTTTTGGTATCAAACTTCAATCTGTGTCAAATATTATCAAAAGAAAAGACCTCAGGATGATCTGAATACCAAGCTCTGTTCACCTAGTGTGAGGTTTTCCCACTCAGCTACTCAGTAAGAGCACCTTAGAGTAAGTTTATGCAAAAATGATTTGTGAATATATCTTTTGAAAGCTGCTAGAATTAGTGGTGGAATAGTGTACACTGAAAACTCCTCTTCCATATTTCAGCCATGATAGCAAGCCATTTGAATCTACTTGTCCCCACAGTGAGAACGTGTGGGATTTAAAAGGGGCTCGTAGCCAACAGATTTAATCTACTGATTACTGTGATCTTTTACTGAAGTTAAAATGGTCACTTCCAGTACTCCTGGTGCAGTTATTTGGCAGGTAGCATTTCAGAGTTGCAGTCAGTTCTTCTGCAGTCATATCTCAGCAGCTTTACATCTGCTAAACATTAGTTTCTTGTTTTCCTCTGATTAGTATCACTGCTTTTGTGTACTTAGCAGACTGAAAAAAGAAATAAATACCCTCTCTAAAAATAATTGAAATAAATACCCTCTCTAAAAATAATTAACTCTTTTCTTACCATTGAAGTTACATATTACAGTTTAAAAGTAACACTGAAACAGTAAATATGAAACATCACCCTTGGCAGGTCTTTTACAACTGTATTTCTTATATATTGTTTTGGAGAAAGAATTTTGTAATTCAAATATTTTGGCACAGGTAGCAATGAAATTGTTACTTGGTCAAAACATACAGCAGCAAGGAAAAGAATAAATGATGTCTTGAGTAGCTAGAGCTTGAATAACCCTTACATACATATTTGCTCATTGTAGCCTTGTGCTAGTTTGAAGCTAGCTAGAATGTTTTGGTGAGAACTAGATTACAGGCTGTGAAAGGAAAACAATGGTGATGTCTGCTTTGCTCACTGTCTTGCTGAACAAGAAATGAAAGCATTAGATAACACTCTCACCATTTTCTCTCACTCCTGCTTGGGCTGCTGACTGAGCTGCATCTCTCTAATGCACCCTTCCATTTGGCCTAACCCACCTTTGCTTCTTAACCTCTTGGCTGAACCTCTATTCTTCCTTGGGACTGGGGTAAGGTTGAGAGGGGCAGGGGGAAGGTGCAGGGGTGGTTGAGAGCCCCTCCTGGGGACTCAGGTTTCTGGGAGGGGAGTTGTGTTTCTGTATTACCTTTTACCTTGTATATTTCTGTCTATAACTGTATATACTGTAAATATCTGCTTGTATATTGTGCTAGCTGTAAATAAATAGCTTCATTCACATTCCCAGAGCCATCTGAGTCTAGTCTGGGTGATTTCTAAAGTGGGGGGGGGGGGGGGGGGCAAGGAACACCCAAACCATTGCAAGCATTTGTAGTTGTATCCACTGTCAGTTTGTTTACGTTGTACAAACACCTGCAGCATGTCTGCCTAGGAAAAAAAATAATTGATATTGGAATTGGAAGTCTTTGTGAAAGTTCTTTATATAGGAAGGTTAGTTTGGGTCAAATGCACCCAGTGGAAGCAAGATTTTTTTCTGGTTTCTGGAAGGGCACTGCACATCAATAAGGAAACTGAGACAAGCATCCTGACTCTCTTTGCTCTGCCATAGGTGCAAGCACTGCTGCCTGCTACAGGCTGGAGGATCCAAGGTGGGAAGTGCAGGGACAGGGGATCCGCTCCATGGTGCAGAGTTGTTCTCTAGGGCTTTTGAAATTATTTCAAATAAAGAGATTTAGTATTGGAAATAACCTTTTGGTCTCCATACTGATTTATGTTTACGTGAAAAAAATGTGCTGTGACTTCTTGTTTACTAGAAATCTTATTTGCCAGGAAAAGAAGTCACTTTATCTTTCCCTTCTTCTCAAGCATTAAACAGCCTAGAAAAAAAAATATCCAACCCAAATAGTCAGTTTAGTTTTGCCTGTAACCCTTTGGGTTGACACTGTGTGAGAGAGATCATGCAAAGAGTTTGTGGATTGTGAGACAAGAGAAGAGTTAACTACAATTGCTAATGGTAGCCAGGTAATTGTGCCCATTTGGCATGGTTACAGACACTTGCAGCATGACTGCACTATTCCTTTTGATAAATTGTTTCACCTGGGAGGGATAAAAATTCCCCTCAGAGTTTTGGCCAGAGTAAGTCTCTACTAGACAATGTGTTACTGAGGATCTGTACCATAAGGCTGCAGTTTCTCCATAAAAGTGCTTTAACATCAGGAAGCTTATTTTGTAAAGAGAAAAGCCAAGGTCTTGATCCCATGCTCATTAAAGCCAGTAGGAGTTTTGCCAGTAGTTCGACTAGGAAGAGTTTCAGGTTACAAGCAAGTCTACCTTCACCAATGACTCCTTCATTTCAAGCAACTGTCTCTTTTCTTCATTCAGCTAGGACACTTCTGTTAAGACTGCTTTCAAGCCCTTTCTTGTAAAACCTTGAAGAACTCTCCCAGCTAGGTCAAAGTACAGTAAAGAGCTGTTTGAATTATCAAACTTTTGCAAAAAAAAAAAAAAAAAGGAAAACAGTCCAGTTTTAAGCTTACTTAACACCCAGAAACATATCAAATGAAAGTGTTATGTGAATGATTTCTTGATATATAGATATATACTGAAAGTCACTTAAATGCAATGCTGCCTTTTGTCCCTCTGTGACATACAATCTTAATCTGATTGGTTAGCAACCATGGGAACACCCGAGGATGGACAGGCAGGAATCACAGCATCACACAGTATCACAGTATCACCAAGGTTGGAAGAGACCTCACAGATCATCAAGTCCAACCTTTTCCCGCAGAGCTCAAGGCTAGACCATGGCACCAAGTGCCACGTCCAACCTTGCCTTGAACTGCCCCAGGGAGGGCGACTCCACCACCTCCCCGGGCAGCCCATTCCAGTGTCCAATGACTCTCTCAGTGAAGAACTTTCTCCTCACCTCCAGCCTAAATCTCCCCTGGCGTAGCTTGAGGCTGTGTCCTCTTGTTCTGGTGCTGGCCACCTGAGAGAAGAGAGCAACCTCCCCCTGGCCACAACCTCCCCTCAGGTAGTTGTAGACAGCAATAAGGTCACCCCTGAGCCTCCTCTTCTCCAGGCTAACCAATCCCAGCTCCCTCAGCCTCTCCTCGTAGGGCTTGTGCTCAAGGCCTCTCACCAGCCTCGTTGCCCTTCTCTGGACACGCTCAAGCATCTCAGTGTCCCTCCTAAACTGGGGGGCCCAGAACTGAACACAGTACTCAAGGTGTGGTCTAACCAGTGCAGAGTACAGGGGCAGAATGACCTCCCTGCTCCTGCTGACCACACCATTCCTGATGCAGGCCAGGATGCCACTGGCTCTCTTGGCCACCTGGGCACACTGCTGGCTCATGTTCAGGCGGGTATCAATCAGCACCCCCAGATCCCTCTCTGTCTGGCTGCTCTCCAGCCACTCCGACCCTAGCCTGTATCTCTGCATGGGGTTGCTGTGGCCAAAGTGCAGCACCCTGCACTTGGAGCTATTGAATGCCATCTCATTGGACTCTGCCCATATGTCCAGGCGAATTAGGTCCTCTCTCTGCAAAAAAAGAGAGCAGTAGCCCAAACTGAAGTGCATGTACAACAATATGTGCAGCATGGGCAACAAACAGGAGTTGAAAGCTGCTGTTCACTCAGAAAACTATTATATGGCTGCCATCACAGAAATATAACAGGGCAGCTCACATAACTGGAGCACTGCAATAGATGGCTACAGGTTCTTCGGGTGGGCTAGGCAAGGAAGTAAAGTTGGTGTATGTTAGGGAGGGGTTGACTGCCTTGAGCTCTGTGATGGGAGTGATGAGGTTGTGTGCTTATGGGTTAAAATCGGGGGAAAAGCCAACAAAGCAGATATCATGGTGAGAGTCTGTCTGCTATGACATAGCAGAGAGGAAATAGTATAGGAGATTCCTGTCTTCCCACTCTGGGAACAAGTAGATTCAAACATCTTACTATCATGGCTGAAATATGGAAGAGAGCTCTCAGTGTAAAGTATTCCAATACTAGTTCTAGCAGCTCTCAAGTGATATAATCATAAATCACTTTTGCATAAGCTTACTCTGAGGTACTCTTACTGAGTAGGTGAGTGGGAAAATATCACACTATGCTAATAGAGTTTGGAATTCAGATCATCCTGTACTCAGGACTGGTGCAGCTGCATCCTGAATACTGTGTTCTGTCTTGGGCCCCTCACTAGAAGAAGGCTGCTAGGTTGCTGGATTGTGTCCAGAGAAGGGCAAGAAGGCTGGTGAGTGGGCCTGAACACAAGTCTCATGAGGAGTGTCTGAGGGAATTGGGATTGTTTAGCCTGGAGAAGAGGCTGAGAGAAGACCTCATTGCTCTCTACAACTACCTGAAAGGATATTGTAGTGAGGTGGGTACCAGACTCTTTTCCCAGGTAAAAAGTGATTGGATGAGAGGAAATGGTATTAAGTTGGAGGTTTAGATTGGATATTAGGAAAAATTTCTTCACCAAAAGGTTCATCAGGTACTGGAACAGGCTGCATAGGGAAGTGGTGGAGTCGCCAGTCCTTGGGGGGACACAGTCTCAAGCTGTGGTGGGGGAAGTCTAGGCTGGGTGTTAGAAGGAAGTTGTTGCCAGAGAGAGTGATTGGCATTGGAATGGGCTGCCCTGGGAGGTGGTGGAGTCACCATCCCTGGAGGTGTTCAAGCAAAGCCTGGATGAGGCACTTAGTGCCATGGTCTGGTTGACTGGCTAGGGCTGGGTGCTAGGTTGGCCTGGATGATCTTGGAGGTCTCTTCCAACCTGCTTGATTCTATGATTTCTCCCTGTGCAGCAAAAATTCTATGACATGAGGTGCTTAGAGAAGCGGTCTAGTAATCATGTACAGGGAGATAGTTGGCCTCTTTTCCAGTCAGGCAGTTCTAATTCATTTGAAAGAATTTATTGTACCACATATCCACTGTGTTAAATAGATTTATACTTCTATTATCCCAACAGGAGCATCCAGCTTGGTGTAAGATGCAATAGTTTTGAGCCGAGACTACCTCCTCTTATTTAGACATCAGCAGTACTGTGCTGCTCCCATTGCTCTAAGGTTAAAGCCTGTTTTGTGAAGGTGGCTTTTCTATGATCTCTTGTAAGCGTTCTTTTCTTGGTTGTTATGGAGATAAAGCTTAGGAAGTCCTTTTTTCCACTTACTTTATCATGCTCCAGGTCCAATAGCACAATAAACAACCTATTAGGCAACCTATTTATCTGTGTCAGTGCTGCAAGTTCAGGCCTCTATTATCTAAGGTATGAATCTTTTTTCAGGTACCTTTGTCTGGACTCCATTCAGTTTTTTATTTTTGTTTTTAATTGTCTTCTTTTTTGTGTGATTTTTTTTTTTTTTAAAGACCAGGAAACTTATTTTGGTAAATAAGTCTTTTTTTCCCAAAATGACAGTATCAGTTGTCAGCTGAGCTTGTGTTTCAAGATAACATTTCAGGTTATGTCTTCATGAACATCAGTGAATTAATTTTCTAAGAAAATCTTTCTATTTTCTACTATCCAGTAAGGCACTTGAATGCCTGCTTATGTTTTTAAAAAAGAATAGTATTAAAAGATGTTACCTTCTCTGCATTTCCCACGGAGAAATTAGATGCGATTTTCTGACCAACTAATAACTCCACTGAAGAATCAATTCTGAGTGGTTCCCCCCCCTCCCTCCCTTTTATTTTTTTTTTAATTTAGATTATATTAGCCTTGAAAAGCACCTGTGGAATTGTCATGAATTCTCTACAGGGATTCTGAATCCATCTGTGCTTCCCACCATGCAGAGACATTTCCGGAGTTAAGGAGTACTTCATTCTTGAACATTGCTTCACAGGAGGAGCAGCTGAACAGGGGTCTTTCTTGTGAGCAAGGCTTTCTCACTGAGCTTCACCTCTTAATATAGACTGCAGCCACCCCAATGTGCCTCCCCTCACCAAGAAGCTCTTCCAATCTGGGAGGGGCAGCTGGACACCATGCCCAGTCTGTGCTAGGGAGTGTTGATATTAAGCCAGTGTGCTAGTTAGAAGCAAGCTGGAATGTTTTGGTAAAAGAGCTTGATAACAGGCAGTGGAATGAAAACATGGTGTCTCCTTCTCTCACAGTTATGCTGAGAACTCTGGGAAGAAGAAAGAGTTTTTCTCCATTTTGTCTTTTTCTTCTGCCTGTGCCTTCAGACCTGGTCACATCTCATTAACCTTGCTCCTACTAACCTTGCTCCCTAACCTCTTGGCTGCACCTCTCTTCTTCCTGAGAACTGGGGTAAGGTTGAGAGGGCCAGGGGAGGTGTTGGGGTGGTTTGAAAGCCCCTCCTGGGGACTCAGGTTTCTGGGAGGGGAGTTGTGCTTTTGTATTGTTTATCCTTTTGTATATTTCTGTATATAATTGTATATAACTGTATATATTGTAAATAGCTGCTTGTAAATTCTGCTAGCTGTAAATAAATTGCTTCATCTATATTCCCAGGGTCCGTCTGAGTTAGCTGGGGCAAATACAAAGTGTGGGGGGGCGGGTAAGAGCCCAAACCATCACAGCCAGTTTGGGAGTGCCTTTGAGATTAAATCCTAGGTGTCTGCATGGGACAAATGTGCTACTTCGGAGCTTGGCTTACAAACCCGAGGTATGTAAATTCTCTATATCCACAGCTGCAGAGGTAAAGCCTCTGCTGCACTGAAATGTCCTTTCATTTAACTGCTTTCACAAATTGTTGGAGGGTCTTTGTTCAAAAGAAAAAAAAGAAAACCCCAGCATTTCTGGCAGCTATAAAATAAGGTACATAGAATGTGTTCAGAGATGTGTTCTGCTCTACAGGGACCACATTAAGCATAAAACATTAACCTTCCTCGCTTCCTGAAATTCATTAAATATAACAAGAAATGATCCTGGGGAATGCTTTGGGAAAAAACCCCTCTGCTTGTGGAAGTATGCTTTTAGATCATCTTCTTAGAACTCTTGGAGGGAAAAAAAGAAAGAAGCAAAGAACGACCTCTTTAGGTCTCTCTTTTGCTCCATTTCTGTAGCTTCCATTATGGATTATTCTATTGTGAGACTTAATCCTGTAGATAAAATGACTTCTCTTACTGTTGTGTTGACTTGGGCATATTGCATTATGCAGTATTTTTCTTTTAATCCTTATCAAATAAAAGACATGCTAGGACAGTTTTGTTAAATCACCTATCTATTACAGCTTTATTTTACTTCTAATCAGTATCAGCAGTGATGATTTTAGAAGACATTCCCATGACACCTCAACAATGAGCATGCAATATGTTGTCTACTACTTATAATGATTTTTTTTTTTTCCTAGAGGAATTTAATATAATTTGTAGATACTAGTCTGAGTGTGAGGACAACTGTCTTCATTTTTAGCATCATTTTTTTTTCAGTTTCCATAACGTCAAGGGATGGAGTTCAGTCTTGGTGCTGCATTCAGTGGAGCCATGTCTGTGTAAACCAAAGCTTAGACCAGTGTAATCATATATTACTTTAGGTACTTTTGAGCTGGGAGGTGAGTTTAGTGTTATGCATTGCAATCTTAAGGGTGATCATAAAGGATGAAAGGCAGCTAGTCCTGCTTTGGTACTACAACCTCACGAAATTGTATAACGGAGGGAAAAGCAGGGAGATATGTTCAGTCCCATCTACCTTGTTATAAAATTAAGTCTCTTTACAGCATAATTACATATGTAAGTGTATGTATATATGTACTTATACAGGCAGATTTGAGACAAGAAAACAGAGGGTTGGTTTGTTTGTTTGTTTTTTCTTTCAATTGACCTATAGTTAAATCTTCAGTTCCTTGCTCAGGGTTTTGTGGCGGGTTGACCTTGTCAGGATCATCTTGCCACATAAACCCATTGTAAATTTAAAATAACATGCTATTTATAATTCTTGAAGTGGACATAGTACTTACATAATTGCCAGGCTTTGATTCTTACGTATTAGTGCCTTCTTATGCTATCCCAAAAAGCACACTTGTAACTGGGTGGAACTGTCTCTCAGAGAGGTGTCATCTGGGCTTTCTTCTTGCATTGAGTCCTTGATCCCTCTGCAGAGAGTGGCACCAGCAGAGCCAGTGTAATGATACAGTGAGCTGGAAGCATTATTCTTAGACATAAGACTAATGCTCGGTGTGTTGCCTCTGTCCTTTCCTGTAAGCAGGGTCTATGTCTCCACTTTATCTTTTAGGGATTCAGGAACTCTTAATAAATACTAGCCAGTAATAAGGTGCTATCAGTCAGAATTCATCATTGACTGGCATAGAACCAGAGGAATAAATGCAAATTGAAGCTGATTGATAATGACTAATCTCAGCACCATCTGTCAGTGATACATCTGTCCAAACCCTGTGGTTCTGCATCTTGTCTAGCACCACTCTGTATCAGGCTGAACTGCCAACTTTGCTGCATCTTGGCTTAGGAAAAGAATGCTTTAGGAATGAGATGCTGCATATCTAAAAGGCTCCTGCTGTTGAGATGCTAGTGCATACCATACACAACTGTTTCAGCAAATTCCAACTTTGTTCTCTATCAACACTTATGTAGAAATATTTCACTGAAATGATTTGCTATACAATACATCAGCCTTGCTATATCTCCTAGAGTCCCTGACTGAACAGATTAATCTTGGAGAAAGATATTTCCCACACATTTACTCTTTGTGGAATCTTAACAGGGAGAGAATGTGTGATGGTAAGGTATATGGTTTAGTCATCTCACATGGAAGGGTGCATATTTCTCAGAGGTGATGAAGCAATGAATAAATTAGGTTGTAGCAAGTGAATACTAATAAACATTATCCCACTACCACACACACACAGCATAAGCTGTGTCTTGTAGAAAGTATTTAAGAAACACTTCAGAATTCTACAAAATGTTCTGTTGCAATTCTTCAAGTTACAAACCCAGGTTTCCTTAACACGAGCTCGGAAAGAGGAAAAATAACTGTGCCTGAAATGCTTCTGACAGCTTTCCCATACACTAGAGTGTCACATGCTCAAATCTGAATTGCAAAACCCATCAGAAGAAACAAATGCTGCATTGCCATCTCTTGTCAGAGCCAATTTTCAAATCCTACTGATAGACATCTTGCAAAGCTTTTATTCTGTGGAGGAGAGCACCTTTTAGACCTCTTCTTCAAAGAACTCAGCCATCTTTTTTTCCTACCCTTTACCACAGGACACCAGTGTGGCCTATACTCAGGTAGATCATAGAATCATAGAATCATAGAATCATAGAATCAACCAGGTTGGAAGAGACCTCCAAGATCATCCAGTCCAACCTAGCACCCAGCCCTGGCCAGTCAACTAGACCATGGCACTAAGTGCCTCAGCCAGGCTTTTCTTGAAGACCCCCAGGGACGGTGCCTCCACCACCTCCCTGGGCAGCCCATTCCAATGGGAAATCACTCTCCCTGTGAAGAACTTCCTCCTAACATCCAGCCTATACCTACCCCGGCACAATTTGAGACTGTGTCCCCTTGTTCTATTGCTGGTTGCCTGGGAGAAGAGGCCACCCCCCAGACCATTTTATGGGACATCAGCAGTTTGCAGGTGGGAATAATGCCAGGCTGTCGAGCTCCTCTGAGAAGCCCACCCGGGAAAAATCCCCAGCTGCAAGGTCAGTACCTCAGCTTTGCCCCCTTAAAGCTGCAATGTGGTCACTTCAATCTCCTGATGGGTTGTATACGATGTAGAGTCAAAAAGCAGATGAAAGGTCCAGGCTTATACCATATAAGCATTCAAAGACATCACAGAGAGAGTAACACGGAGGAATTGCCTGCCTGAGTCTGAAGTTTGGTGTGAATTTAGCAGCCTTCATATTTGGAAGGAAAGTCTACATGCTAGACTAATGGCAACAGAAGGAAGCATATCTGTGTTTTGCATTGTCTAGAGCTCCAGTTGCAGCAAATGTCATTAACGTAAAGCTATATTTAGCATTTAAGCATGTTTCGACTTAGCCAATTTGGGCTGCATAAAACAAAATGTTTAATTTGACCAAACTCTCAGTGAGGTGGTTGACACTTTTGAACAGATTACAAAGTAGTCAAAAACCAAGCCACCTGAGCACACTTGTCTTTCTGTGAAAGCAAGTCCAGATTAATGAGGGAGAAAGTGCCTTTTCTCATAGTTAGGTCCCAGTAAGTATGAATATTCCAAGAGAGCAGAGGCACAGGAGACCTATATGCACTTTTATGGGGATTGTGAGATCTTCCATAATTTAATGAAGTCATCAGTGAGACTGTTGCAGAAAAGGTTGTTTTTATGAAAAATATTTTTGCTCTTTCAGTACTCTGTCACTGATCCATGAACTTCTTTGTTAACAGTAAAATGCACTGTAATAATTGATCTCTATGCTGAGAGTTTAGGGCTGAAACATGAAAATAATAAGACAGAATGAGGCAGTCCTGAGGAGTGTGATTCCCTCAACTATTCTTCAGTTAACCATCACAGTAGGTCTATACTTTGTTGTTTAATTGTTTGGTTGCATTAATACTTAATCCTTGTTCAAAGCACTAAGTACACATTTTAGTTCCTTGCTACTTCTCTGGGCCTCAGCTTACATTACAGTTAAAGTGGGATTGTCCTCTGAGCTTTGTGAGACAAAGCAACACACATATACACATGTACTGCATTTATACACAATTTTAGAAGTCCTTATAAGCCCCTGGAGAGTCTCTACTACTGACCATGTCTCGACTGTGCTAAGAGCTCAGGCTCAGCTAGATGGCTCAGCTCCAAAACCAGCCATTTCTTTCAGTGTGAGAGAAGACTTAATGAGTGGGGAACACATTGAAAGGTGTAGCCTACATGCTTTGACACTCCAAACATTTGAATTTGTGCCACAGGACAAAAGAAAACCAGTTTAAAACAAGGGTGGAACTTAGCTGGTATATTTTGAATCTTTACCCACATGCAGAGAGCAGACACATCCAGCTACAATACCCAGAAAAAGCAAGAAATGAGCATGGTAGTCACAAGTTATGCCTTGTAGCTCTTTCTGGCACTATCTGAGGAAGATTGTGGTTGTCTGTTCCCTGAAGCCATACGTGCTCACCTCCAAGGCCTTTTTCATTCAGAGTGGAGAAAAAAAGATTGTAAGGAAAAAGAGACTTGAGTAGTGCAGAACCTAAATTAACTTGCTGTAAATTCTGTCCTCTACCTTCACCATTTTAATACACATAATAACTTTGTTTATCTGCCAAGAGTGAATTTTGATCACCCACAAAGTGTTTTATGAACCCGAGTGAGCTGGTCATCGTCTTCATAGATTGCATATTGCATTTTACTATTCACTGCTCTTAACGTAGGTTCTGCCTCTCTTCAGAAAGGGATGTATTGAGCTAATAGTATGCTTGCATGGATACTTACCTGGGTTTATTGGAAGACAGTAGTATCTCAGCAGCCCTACAAACCCATGCACAGGAACTGAAATGGATCCTCAAGTGAAACCTTACAGAAGGAAGAGATCCTGTACCTGATGAATCCAAGAGCTGCCCTATATCTCTGCTAACTGTTAGCTAGAGAGTCATCAGTGATTAACCTGTAAGCCAGAATGTAGAGAATTGTAGAGTAGGCTGACACAAGCCAGAAGGATGTCGAAAGGGCTGAGAGGCTCTTTCTTTCCAGTCTCTGCAGGCTATGTCCCCAATGGCATCCTGGCCTATATCAGGAAAAGTGTGGCAGCAGGACCAGGGAAGTACTCAGCACTGGTTAGGCTACACCTTCAAAACTCTGTCCAGTTCTGGGCCCCTAAATTTAAGAAAGATGTTGGAGTGCTTGAATGTGTCCAGAGAAGGGCAAGAAGGCTGGTGAGGGGGCTGGAGCACAGCCCTGTGAGGAGAGGCTGAAGGAGCTGGGGGTGTGCTGTCTGGAGAAAAGGAGGCTCAGGGGAGACCTCATAGCTCTCTACAACTACCTGAAAGGAGGTTGTAGCCAGGCAGGGGTTGGTCTCTTCTCCCATGCACTCAGTGACAGAACAAGAGGACACAGTCTCAAACTGTTCCAGGGCAGGTTTAGGCTGGACATTAGGAAGAAATTCTTCACAGAAAGAGTGATTTGCATTGGAATGGGCTGCCCAGAGAGGTGGTGGAGTCATCATCCCTGGAGACGTTTAAAAGAAGGCTGAATGAGGCACTTAGTGCCATGGTTTAGTTAATTAGAAGGTGTTGGGTAATAGGTTGGACTTGATGATCTCAAAGGTCTTTTCCTACCTGGTTAATTTTGTGATTCTGTGATATCAGGGATATCCTGAAGAGACCGAGAAACCACTTCTTAAAGAAACTTGTGGAGGAATGTGTTTGCATGGGCACTAAATTAGTTTAGTGTTGATACAATATAAATTCCATGTAAATGAATATTGCAGCTGAAATCCTATTACTGTTGGTAGGAGAAGAATGGGGAGCTGCCATATCTCTGTTGGCTAATTCCATCTTCTTTTGGTTATGCAAAACATTCCAGATAATATTTAATATTTGATGTTATTTATAATATTTTCTCTGCATATTTGATGTTTCCTTTCCTAAGAGCCTTTCCTCTGAATCCTGGCTGGCAACCGTTATCGTCTGTTTATCGTTATATTAGTAAAGCTTCTCTGAAGCTCTATGCTGTGTAAAGCTTTTTGAGCAGATAGAGAGCTCTGGCTCACATGCCAGCAGAGAATTCTGCTTAGAGGCAATGAAAGGAGAGTTATAAAGGAGGTTGCTCAGCACTTCCATTTCACTTCACATGGGTGGAAGGAAACAGTTGGACCAGACTAGGCAGCACAATCAGTGGCTGGCACAGGATGCCAGGTGTCTTGACTGATGTCAGGCTCCTGTGATGAGAGAGAGGGCTATTACCACTGTGTTAGCATTGTCAGTATATATCCTATTAAGGTGACCATTGTTCAAAATGTATCACACACTTTCAGTCTTTAATATTTTGCAGGTGCAGTGTTCAATTAAGGCAAGTGACAGATTGATTTGCTAGATGGCTGTAGCAAAGAGCAGGGAAGACCCCACCATTTTCCTGGCTTCGGATCAAATTGGTTTTACCCCTATAAGGTAGTAACATTAAAAACTAACTCCAAATGTTTCTGAATTGAGGGGTGTGGGTGTTGAATTTCGAACTGAAATTCCAGCTTTCTTTACTTTAGGGCATTCAGGTTCAGCATGTCAGAGCAAAGGCAGCTTGAACTGTCAGTTCTCATCCTTTGAATACTGCACCAAGCTGGTAGCGCACGTTTGCAATGCTCACTGAGATATGTGCTTTCCTTCCCTCTTTCAACTGATAAGGTACAGAAAACTGCAACACGTCCAGGAAAAAGACCTCCTATTTGACCAAAGTGAACATGTTAAGAAATATTTGGTCTGACTGTGGTTTTGAATTTCCAGATCACACAGGGACAATGAAAGAATGGGAGGCCCAGGAGGAGATCTGGTCTGCCTAGCTTGAATCCTCTCTTCACCTGTTTGATAGTACATGATCATAGAATCAACCAGGTTGGAAGAGACCTCCAAGATCATCCACTCCAACCTAGCACCCAGCCCTAGCCAGTCAACCAGACCATGGCACTTAAGTGCCTCATCCAGTCTTTTCCTGAACACCTCCAGGGACAGTGCCTCCACCACCTCCCTGGGCAGCCCATTCCAATGCCAATCACTCTCTCTGTCAAAAACTTCCTCCTAACATCCAGCCTATACTTCTCCTGGCACAAATTGAGACTGTGTCCTCTTGTTCTGTTGCTGGTTACCTGGGAGAAGAGGCCACCCTCCACCTGGCTACAATGTCCCTTCAGGTAGTAGCAGTTCCTGCCACTCTTAAATAAGTGTAACATATACTCCAGTCTATAGAATCATAGAGTCGTAGAACTGTCAGGGCTAGAAGGGACTCCAAGGATCATCTAGCTCCAACCCTTCTGCCATGGGCAGGGACAACTCACACTAGACCAAGTTGCTCAGGAACTATATGTGTAGGAATCTAATTCCCTGGGGCCAGAACTAGTGAACTGTCTTGCCTTGCACCTATCATGAAGAGAGTGTTGCTGCAGGCACTAACACATACCATGGAAAAGATGTGTGTTCCTTGCCTGCATTCATGGTGGCTACTGCAGTCAGTTCCCTCACCCTAAATATAAGATATACCTGAATGAGCTCAAAAGTGCTTGCTACTCTATGGTTTATGAGGCCTGTGTCAGTCACAACAGAAGAAATCAAAATCTAGTTAAAATGATGTGGTGTTCAAGGTCATAGAATCGTAGAATTGTCAAATCAGTCAGGGTTGGAAGGGACCACAAGGATCATCTAGCTCAACCCCCCCTGCCATGGGCAGGGACACCCTACCCTAGGTCAGACTGGCCAGAGCCTCATGCAACCTGGCCTTAAACACCTCCAGCCATGGGGCCTCAACCACCTCCCTGGGCAACCCATTCCAGCCTCTCACCACTCTCATGGTGAACAACTTCCTCCTCAAGTCCAGTCTGAACCTACCCATCTCCAGCCTTTGCAAGGTAAATGAAAGTATGTTGCATGGGTCCCTGGCAATGTGAAAGGATGCCATGATGTATTCTGAGTACAAGTGAAATGTCAAAACGAAGGTAAGAGGACCTCATTGCAATGGTGATAATATGGTGAGCACCAAACTATGAAAGTTTACCTCTCATGGCTATCCAGTAAGATTTTGTTGCTGCAGCACTTTGACTACTGAATGATTTCAGTGGTCACTCAGGATAGCTGCAGCACATTAGTATGCAAGTGGCTTGTTTTGAAAGGATGTGAAGAGCACAGAACTGAAGAATACGTAAGCGACAGTAGAAATTCAGTAAACGATCAGATTATCCTTCACCTCCAGTCAACCTGAGCTCTAAACAAGAAGCCCATTGAAGTTACAGTGAGGTTGTGAAGCAAGCACTGGAAAGTGCCCAAATTAAGCTTTCTGTATTTCTGTCTGTGCAGCCCTGGGCTGCCTCCTTGTTGTGTATAAATTGTGGCAGCTTGACTGAGTATCACATCCTTTTTTTTTCCTGCAAGCCTGTCTCTGTTAGTGCCCTGGGTGGACAGCACTCTGTGATTGAGTGGCTTCTTAATATTTTTGTTTTACCCTCACATCTCAGTGCATGGCCCATGGACACATTTACTTTCTTCTACTCAAATTCTTCCATGTGACAGAATCAGAAATGTCCTTAAAGGATTTTTCTATGGTGTTACTCACTTGAAACTTTACTTATGCAGTGTTGTTGTGTTACGAGGGGTGATACTATCTACTTTTTTATGTGAAAAAAAGGTGAAAGATTGAGATTAAAATTAGATTCTAATTTGGGCAGGTAGTTTGAATCAGCAAAGCACATTTCTATTTAGTCCAGTGACTAATCTAGCTTTAGGTAAGAATTTTCTGACAAGTATAGTGATAGGATTATTGTTAGACTGTCTTAAACACAAGTGTTTAACACATTGTTAGACTGCCTTAAACACAAGTGGACATTGGACACTGGAATGGGCTGCCCGGGGAGGTGGTGGAGTTGCCGTCCCTGGGGCTGTTTAAGGCAGGATTGGATGTGGCACTTGGTGCCATGGTCTAGCAATGAGCTCTGTGGTAAAGGGTTGGACTTGATGATCTGTGAGGTCTCTTCCAACCCTGATGATACTGTAATACTGTGATACCACTCTTTCTCTTACAGGAATCCTGTCTTCCTCAATATGAGCCTTTCAGCCTCTGTTACAGATGTGTTGAAGGAGCTTACATCAGAAACTTGAGTCATTCTAGAAAATGGCCTGGCTCACAAAACTGAGTGTTTGTTTCCAATGTTTGAGCTAATGGAGAAACTGGAGATAATGGTAGCTTGATATCATTCACATAGTACAGAGAGTGTTCATGAACATTACACAAAACTCCACACTGGCAAGTCCAACCTTTGAACAAATTTGGAAGTTCACATAAAATCTGGTTAGTTTGTAGTATCACCCATTGAAGGCAGAACAGTATGGGCTGCAGCATCATAATCCAAGTGGTGCAGAGGTCATGGTTACAACAGAACTGCTCCAGTCTCCCTGATGGAAACAGCTGGAGGGAAGCAGACGGCACCAGGTGCCCAGGATAAAGCCTTGACATGATGAGTGAGAAAACTAATGAACAGTTATTGTCATTCACCCATAGTCCTACATCTTCTTACATCCTCTTGGTGTTTCTTAGAGAAACTGTGGATGCCTCATGGCAGCTGTCACATTAGCACTTCACTAGACAAGGAGACAGGAAGCTAACTGTTATGGCTTTAACTGGATGCAGGGTTATATTTCTCCTAGCAACTGTTAACCCCAAAGCAGAGAGCTGCTTTAGATCCTGTCAATATATGTTCACCATAAGATAAAGATAACTACAGTTTATATAAAGGAAAGTCAACAATTTCATTAAATCTGTTTCTTTTGGTGCCTTGATCCCTTCCAAACACAGGGTTTGTCATCACATACCTTAAGTCTTGAACTCCTCCCATAGGCTTTTCTGCACAGATTCTCACTGCCCAAACCCACTGTTGTCTGTGGACTCAGTAACTCTGCTTCCTCCCTGTGCTACCCCATAGCAGGGCTCTTTGACATATTCAGAGTCTGATTCCTTCCTCCAGTCTTTTCGTCTCAATTCTGTCTTTTCACATGGTATCTCAGTTGTCCTCCTGAAGGTCACCTTACTATCTTCACCCCAGAGCCTTGTTTAATCTCAGTCTCCCTTTACCAGTAGCAGTAAAGCTGCCAGAATCCCCTCTCCCAGGCCTCTTATTTAGAGTGCTTATTGCTAAAACCTCTGTTGGTCATCCTGTGTGATTTTCCTCTTCCTTATCTTCATACATGCTGACCTTAATCCTCCATTTTGCAACACATCCATGTTGTTCCCAGCTGGGTGGAAGAGATGGCCTCCCTGCTTCTGAGCCCAGTGTGGCACAGCTGGGGCCACCAGTCCACTAAAGTCATGAGCAACTGCAATCAGAGGCTTATAATGCAGTCACAGAGTTTAACTTATCTACTGACTATCTCTGCCACTCTGTCAGTGGTGGTGGCTTCTGTATCAGTCAGCAGAGAGCAGAAGACATCTGATTTTTTAAGTGGTGCAAATCAGATAATCTGAACCAATAGTCCCTATGAAGGAATTGGTTTTGGAGTACAACTGTAAATACTGAAAGAGAGGAATTCAATTCAGAGAATAAAGGTTGTTATGTCCCCTCTATAAAGAGGTCTCTCAGTGGTTAAGTGCTGCCACTATGAAATATGAGTATATTGCTTTCATTCCAAATGCTTTTACCTTAAATTTTAAGCCATTCAATATTATCTTTGCCTTTTTTTTCCAGGCTGAACATTTCAAAAACTTTTAGATGAAGTGAATTTACTTTTGCTAATTAATGAAAAAAAATACATATTCAGTAATTCTTCCTTATTCTGACAGCTCTTCTAAAGTTCAGTGATACAAAAGATCATTCCATCACAGGATGTGTCCACAAGAATCTTTAACTCAGTGGACACCAGGGTACAAAACACTGAGAATGAAAAGAAATGCAAATGCAATTGACAATATCTGGGAGGCCAAAACAGCCTGAAGAGCCTAAACAGAAATCTGCCATGAATCTTCACTACTACCACAGAGCACTTCCTGAAGGGATAGATGGCAGGAAATTCTGCAGTCACATTTGAATGATTTTATAAAATCAATATTATATATATCCTTTTAAACCAGTTACCAACTTTTCAGTGGTTATCATCTTTTAGAGGTCATGTTCAGACAATTTCAGAAATCAGATCTGTGCTACCTTCTTCTGATTCCTCCCCAGGCAAAGAAAAGTGTTTAAAGTGTCTGCTTAATCCCATTCCACAGGTATCATAATTGATTGTTTTAATTACTGGAAGAAGTAAATAAGAGAGAGCAAGACTGCATTTTTAGAATACACATTTAGAAATTCTTCTAGATTACCCTTAAAGAGTTTTTTCTTAATTAGAGATTAGAGTTTCAAATTTCCATGATCCAGGAGGGTAAACCCCAAATATTATTAAAGGCAGAGCACTTACTTAATCATGTCTCGATGATGGCTGAATGAATCACAGATACTTCCAATTCATAGAATCATAGAATCATTGAGGGAGCTGGGCCTGTTTAGCCTGGAGAAGAGGAGGCTCAGGGGTGACCTCATTGCTGTCTACAACTACCTGAAGGGGCATTGTAGCCAGGTGGGGGGTGGCCTCTTCTCCCAGGCAACCAGCAATAGAACAAGGGGACACAGTCTCAAGTTGTGCCAGGGTAGGTATAGGCTGGATATTAGGAAGAAGTTCTTCCCAGAGAGAGTGATTTCCCATTGGAATGGGCTGCCCAGGGAGGTGGTGGAGGCACCGTCCCTGGGGGTCTTCAAGAAAAGCCTGGCTGAGGCACTTAGTGCCATGGTCTAGTTTATTGGATAGGGCTGGGTGGTAGGTTGGACTGGATGATCTTGAAGGTCTCTTCCAACCTGGTTGATTCTATGATTCTATGATTCTATGATCATAGAATCAACCAGGTTGGAAGAGACCTCCAAGATCATCCAGTCCAACCTAATTCTTTGAATTTAAGGCAGGATCCCTTTTGATTTGGCTCCTGGTCCTCTGCTGGTCTCCACTATTTTGCAGGGTGGTGAGTCTTAACTCTTCTCAGAACTACAGATCAAGAATTGCGACATCACATACAATGTCTCTTTGCCCTTTTTAATGGACAGTGAAGTGCTGAGGTTTTTTGGGGTTTGTTTTATTTTGGGTTGGTTTATTCTTTTCTCAATTCAGCACGAAAATGGCTGTACAGGCAATAATGTGAGTTAGGTGGGAGTCAGAGATCTACAGCATGGCAGTACAGGAACAGGCACCCCTCTCAATAAATCTTATGTCAGGCTAAGTTGTTGGGGGAATGAGGGCTCACTTGTGTGGTCGAGAAGAGAAAAGCTTTATCTGGTTTTGATTCCTGTACTACTGCACTCTGAGAGTTTTCCCTCTGCCTGGTGATTCATAGCCATGTACATCAAAACTGATTCAACACTGTGACCTTATTCACTAGTCACAGGTACTGCATGGATATAAATGTTTGTCTCATATTTACAGTGCAGACTGTTCAAACCGAACCAAACCAGATAAAAAGACCCCAAAACCCCACCATCACCAGAAATTAAAATATGATTCTGATAATAAGGACCTGTGGTTCTCTCACACAAGAGTGATCCTGTTTGCTACATCAATTACTTTGTTCTGTTTTAGGCCTGCAAAATGTCTTTGATGTCATATCACTGAGAGTAGCACTACATGATAATTTTCATACACCTTTTGGTGCTATGGGTACTCCTTCAGGAAGGGGTTTTGTCCTTACTCAAACACTGTTTTCTCTAAATTGAGCCAGCTTAATACAATTGTATTTGGAAAGCACAACCTGATCCTCCTCCTCTGGCTTCACCTGAAAGTCCTGACCCTTACCAGCTCGGTAATGTGAAGGGAATGGCTTCACCAGTGGAGACTAAACCCTTATGCTATGCCTGTAGTGACAACCTGGGCAGCAGAGATGTTTCCTTGGAAGGTTAAAGTAGACTCTTCATGCTCTGTGAATGAGTGCTATGGCTGAGATCACTAGTGTATGCTCCCCACCTTGGCCACTACCCTGTGGGACACTGGCTCTTCCGTGTGCCTGGAACTCCACATAGGTAGGGTGAAGGGAATGGTGCTGAGTCTGCAGACTTCAAAGGAGCTTGTGTCACCATCTCACCAGAAATTGAGAAACTTTATTCGTTAAATACAATCAGGTGTCTACAGATTTCAGGCTTCCACAGAGGCAGGCAGCAGAGGAGCAGGAGTATTCAGGGACATCCAGCTGGTGGCCAGTCACTAGTGGTGTCCCTCAGGGATCTGTGCTGGGCCCCATCCTCTTTAACATCTTCATAGATGATCTGGATGAGGGCATCGAGTCAGTCATCAGCAAGTTTGCAGATGACACCAAGCTGGGGGCAGATGTGACTGAGTTGGAAGGCAGAAGAGCTCTGCAGCGGGACCTTGACCACCTGGACAGATGGGCAGAGTCCAATGGGATGGGGTTCAATAGCTCCAAGTGCAGGGTGCTGCACTTTGGCTACAACAACCCCATGCAGAGATACAGGTTAGGGTCGGAGTGGCTGGAGAGCAGCCAGACAGAGGGATCTGGGGGTGCTGATTGATACCCGCTTGAACATGAGCCAGCAGTGTGCCCAGGTGGCCAAGAGAGCCAGTGGCATCCTGGCCTGCATCAGGAATGGTGTGGCCAGCAGGAGCAGGGAGGTCATTCTGCCCCTGTACTCTGCACTGGTTAGACCACACCTTGAGTATTGTGTTCAGTTCTGGGCCCCCCAGTTTAGGAGGGACATTGAGATGCTTGAGCGTGTCCAGAGAAGGGCGACGAGGCTGGGGAGAGGCCTTGAGCACAGCCCTACGAGGAGAGGCTGAGGGAGCTGGGATTGGTTAGCCTGGAGAAGAGGAGGCTCAGGGGAGACCTTATTGCTGTCTACAACTACCTGAGGGGTGGTTGTGGCCAGGAGGAGGTTGGTCTCTTCTCTCAGGTGGCCAGCACCAGAACAAGAGGACACAGCCTCAAGCTGCACCAGGGGAGATTTAGGCTGGAGGTGAGGAGAAAGTTCTTCACTGAGAGAGTCATTGGACACTGGAATGGGCTGCCCGGGGAGGTGGTGGAGTCACCATCCCTGGGGCAGTTCAAGGCAGGATTGGACGTGGTGCTTGGTGCCATGGTCTAGCCTTGAGCTCTGTGGTAAAGGGTTGGACTTGATGATCTGTGAGGTCTCTTCCAACCCTGATGATACTCTGATACTGTGGTACTGTGATATTTGGACTAGAGTCCAGAAAGGCAGTTTGGTAGGCTGTTATTGTGACAAATGTGACAGGCTTATATGAATCTTCACCTCTTCAGAAAGACAGTTTACAGGACTTGGAATCACGGAGGACACACACGCAAGATCCGCTTCCTGCCGTAACTTCAGTCCTCTGACTCTCACACTGCATCAGGAGGAGAATTCAGGTGTTCTGCGCTTAACCAAATTTCTCTTGTGAAGCCATCTTTCCCTTGACACTTCCAGCAAAGCTTTCCCCCTTTCCTATTTCCCTCCTTGAGCCAACAAGCACTTTTAAATATACGAGCACAGCTGAAGCTTTCATTTAGACTCCCGGAGACTGGCACCACAGTTATTATATCCCCAGACTGACAGTTCCTGCTGATTGGTGCCACTCAATTCAGAAAGCAATATCGCTTTGATATATCAACCTGGCAACTGCCTGCAGGAAGCTATTCTAGTCCTTCTCTCTGAATTTCACTCTAAGAAATATACTCCTTTCAACAGGATTTTTCAGGGAAAGAAAGGCAGAGCATTTAAGAGAGGGGATGGGAAGCTCAGTATGCCCCCTATAGTAGCCTTAAACAAGAGCACCTTTTTTTCTTATTGAGGAGGTAGTAACTCGACAGGAGACAAAGACCTTAGGCAGAGCCTTTACTCCAGGATTTTGCACACTTGAAAAATACAGGTCTTATTCATAGAAAAAGGAAAGTGTTATAAAAAAAAAATATACTGCTGACCTATATGTCCTTTATGAAAAATTTGACATGTTGGTGTTTTAAGAAGAAGTTATTTGATGTTTCAGTTCAGGCTTTGTTGCAAAGCTTGAGGGTCAAAGAGTCAAGATGTTAAGGAGCAAAAACAGTTAGGAGAGTTGTGCTCAGCAGCACTTCAGCTGGGAGTTCGCTGGGATACTGAGAGTACTCAGCCACTGCCAGGTTTGGGACAGTCCATTTGCCCAGTGCAGGAATCTGCCTGAGATGATATTTATAGATGAAAAGTAAAACCAAAAGCATATTTTTAAGAAGTTTCTCTCAAAGATGGAAACTGACACAGCTAGAATTTAAGAACTAGATTTTAATTTAAACAGTCTAGAAGGAAAGGAATCTGAAATCAAGGAGTTGTAGAACCCAAGTACAGTTAGATCAAAGTCAATACATATTCCCATATATATTCCTACTGATGACCTAGTACAAGACTAATCATGTTCTCTTACTTCTGACTGCCAAAGTGCTTTCTGCTTTTTCTGAAAGACAATATTAAACAACGTTGTTTATGACTGTGTCTTCCAGATCTTATTTCCATTCTAGGACTGGTTTTATCATCTTACCCATTTTTGTCACCATGGCATAAGTGAAATCTGAACTTGAGTTCCCTATGCAGGCAGATGGAGGTGGCTTTCTGGAGTGCCCTGACACATACATACCAGCAACAGAAGAAAGGGACACAGTCTCAAGTTGTACTAGGGGTGGTATAGGCTTGATATTTGGAGGAAGTTCTTCCCAGAGAGAGTGATTTGCTGTTGGAATGGGCCTCCCAGGGAGGTGTTGGAGTTGCCATCTCAGGAGATGTTCAAGGAAAGACTGGATGAGGCACTTAGTGCCATGGTCTAGTTGATTGGACAGGGCTGGGTGATAGGTTGGACTGGATGATCTTGGAGGTCTTTTCCAACTTGGCTGATTCTATGATTCTGTGATTCTATACAGAAGCTTTTTTCTTTTCTTTCTTTCTTTAATGCTTAAGAAAGTTTTGCTTCAATTCCAGCAGAAGAATAGTCTGGTTATTACTTATTTGTAGTAGTCTTTTCTCTTCCTAAGTAAGTAGAGGTAGGTTATTCCCACAATAACAATGCAACCCAGGGCCTGTAGTTCAGCCTGAAAGGTTTGGGAGCAGACATGGGTGTTTGCTGTGAAGTGTTTTGCTAGAATTGTCAATAGTGAGAGCCCAAGGACTTTCCAGAAATGCAGGTGGCTGCTTATGATTTCATCTTCTCTGAATGTGATTGCATTCCCTTTAGCTATTGTGTATATCATCTTTCCATTTAGAGTTATTTTCTTAAGTGTATCTGGAGGGCAGTGGAAGGCTTTTAGTAACGCTGTATTGCATGCTTCAGTAGTGCTGTATGAGAATATTCGTTCAGTGGTTTATTTAAGAAGGAAGCAGATGTTTCTGTCATGTCAGAAAAGTAAGAACACTTTATCTTGGTGAACTGCTTCTATCAGTTCCTACAGATATATTCACCTGTGTGTCTCCAAAGGAACAGTATTTACAAGCAGCAGAGAACTCTTGAATTCTCTAATGTGCCGCCATACGCAGAGGTCACAACATCTCTGCACTTTGTTACAAATGCAATTGTAGGTGCAGCAAGTGGCAACAACTACTATATGAAATACTATTAATTGAATCCCTAGTTAAGAATATAATTAAGAGCGATACAGAGCTACTACCTATGGGGATTTAAAGTCCAGTTACTCAGCACATTCCCCCAGAGGTTTGTGTCGGTTGCTTGTAACAGCAATCTGCTATTACATTTTAATCCTCTTTTTAGGGTGTAACACTTTATAGTTTATCTCTCTGCCATGCAGCTGAAAAGAGATAAAGTCTCCTGCTTCAACACAACTATCAAGGAGGTGCCATGATGCAAAAGAGGCTTTTCCATGTTTCTTTCAAAGCCACTGTTACCTACACGAAGCTGTATTTCTGAATTACTTTATTGCCAAGTAAGAACACAAGGTAACTGACAGCTCTCTGCATCTGCATAGCCTCACATCCTCATTTACATGTATGAAAGTGAGTAAGAAAAAGGAAAAAAAGAAGAGCTATATTGCAATAGACGCTAAGGCAACTGCATATAATATTAAAAACCTAGACTTTTGGTGTTTGTCCTGGAGCTGGAAAAACATGCAAATTATTTCTGTCCAGTTGACAAGTATGCTGGTTAGTGGACAACCATCTGTGTGGAGCAGCAACAATTACAGTATCAGTATCACAGTATCAGTATCATCAGGTTTGGAAGAGACCTCACAGATCATCAAGTCCAACCCTTTACCACAGAGCTCAAGGCTAGACCATGGCACCAAGTGCCACATCCAATCCTGCCTTGAACAGCTCCAGGGATGGTGACTCCACCACCTCCCCGGGCAGCCCATTCCAGTGTCCAATGACTCTCTCAGTGAAGAACTTTCTCCTCACCTCCAGCCTAAATTTCCCCTGGCACAGCCTGAGGCTGTGTCCTCTCGTTCTGGCGCTGGCCACCTGAGAGAAGAGAGCAACCTCCTCCTGGCCACAACCTCCCCTCAGGGAGTCGTAGACAGCAATAAGGTCTGCCCTGAGCCTCCTCTTCTCCAGGCTAACCAATCCCAGCTCCCTCAGCCTCTCCTCGTAGGGCTGTGCTCAAGGCCTCTCACCAGCCTTGTCGCCCTTCTCTGGACACGCTCAAGCATCTCAATGTCCTTCTTAAATTGAGGGGCCCAGAACTGAATACAGTACTCAAGGTGTGGTCTAACCAGTGCAGAGTACAGGGGCAGAATGACCTCCCTGCTCCTGCTGACCACACCATTCCTGATGCAGGCCAGGATGCCATTGGCTCTCTTGGCCACCTGGGCACACTGCTGGATCATGTTCAGGCAGGTATCAATCAACACCCCCAGATCTCTCTCTGTCTGGCTGCTCTCCAGCCACTCCGACCCCAGCCTGTATCTCTGCATGGGGTTGTTGTGGCCAAAGTGCAGCACCCTGCACTTGGAGCTATTGAATGCCATCCCATTAGACTCTGCCCATCTGTCCAGGTGGTCAAGGTCCCACTGCAGAGCCCTTCTGCCCTCCAACCCAGTCACATCTGCCCCCAGCTTAGTGTCATCTGCAAACTTGCTGATGACTGACTCCATGCCCAATTGATGGGTTGTGGTCAGGCCTCTGGTGAGATAGGGCAGTCATCTGTTTTGCCAGGTTGTACACATACATGGTGTTTAAAAGGAAGATGCTGATTGCCTTTCCTTGTACTCACACTAATTGCTCTATGAGACACCATGGCTCACATGGTGAAACGCATCTCAAGGAAAACAGAAGGATGTCAAGGGAAAAAGTTTCTAGAAAACATTTCTATTTCTGATGACTCTTTGCTATGGAAATTCAGCACCTGATCAGATGGGCTTCTGTCATGGGTTGAGTTGAATCTGCTGCTAGTATTCATACCGTGCTGCCATCATCCAGCTTCAAAATGAAAGTCCTGGTTGGAGCAAAGTGTTACAAGGCCAATGTTCAGACTGTAACATGAGAAGCTTCTTGTTACTGGTAGCTGCTTTTGGGTTCCCAGGTTTTGGATGTTGGCTCTTCAGCTGGGATGGCAGCCAGACAGGAAAGGATGGGGGGGGTAGCTCCCTGGTTTGGGTTATTAGCTCACTGGCTTCTGCATACTACTGATTTTCTGCTGTGTTTTTTTTTTTTCCCCTGCAAATAGGCTAAAGTAATTGTGCATTATGCTATCACATTTATATTAAAATATTTTTATCTCAACTCTTTACCTCACTCCAAAGGTGGTTTTGTTTCTGTTTGTTTTGTTACTTTCCCTCAGTTCTGTGTTTTAGGGGAAAGACTGTGTTAAGCCAGCATAGCTTCACCTATAGCTACTAGGTCCTTCTCAGTGTCTGGCTGTTGATGACACTGACCTTTCTCAATGTGTCAGACATGGATCACAACAAACCAGGCAGATTTTCAAGCCATAGCCTTATTTTTAGACATAAATGCAAAAGGAGATTTAATATTTTTAAAAACCTATTATTATTATTATTATTATTATTATTATTATTAATTATTATTGTTATTTTTCTTTAAGTTAAAAAAAAAGCTGAAGGTTGAAATAACCCCTTGGGCATGACAGTAGAATCTGTGCCTCCTAAGCATTCTGCCAGATTTAATAGAAGCAGACTAAGGTGGTGTGGTGCCAGCCTTTTTCCCTCCACCTAACTATTGCTTTCAACCATGAGTAAACCTCATGGGGGGTGACTGGTGCTGAGGATTATGAGAAAACCATTGCTGTAATAGGTCCGAGAGGCCAAAAATGGGCTTATCCATGTCCTGGCTTGCCCAGACCTGTTTTTTTTCTTCTCTCCCCTCCTTCTGCTATAGGGAGAAGCAGGACAAAGAACAAAGAACCTGGAGCCACTGAGTCTAAGGACTCTGGCTTGTCCAGACATATTCCCCTGCTCCCCCTCCTTCTGTGCTGGCAGAAGCAACTGCAGGAAAGGAAAATGAGTGCCCTGGTTTCACCTAACATGGTCAAGCTTGCAAAAGTGCCATTCTGATTGGTTAATCTATGTCCAAAAGCCCATTAGTCTCAGAGTACTGCTGCTGCCTCGTTGCATCCTGAAACTGCCTGTAAACTCCACTGCCTTGAGTTTACCAGGAACAGGCTCTAAATGCCTGAATGTGATTGGCCTGCATAGCCAGTGTGAAATTATGCCAAGACTGCTCATAGCATCCTGCCTGCCCCTCTGCAAGGCTTCTGCTGAATCAGGAATCAAGAGAAACCAGGTCAGACACTATGCTATAGAATCCCAGCTTCCTGAGAAAAGAGCCTGGGAAACTCCAAAGCCTCTAACAGCTTTGAGACCACCAACAGCAACCACTCCATGTGCTTTGGGTACTGTCTGATAATATTTTGTGAGTGAATACTTAGAGCCTCCTGTAATTCACTAATTGCCTTCTGCCATAGGCAGAAAGAAGCTCCCTGTGTCCTCTGAAGGATAAGTGGTATAATTAACTGCAAAAATCTTCTCTTCCAGTATAATGCTTGAATTTGCCATTTAAGAAATAAGTGCTCTAGTTTTGCCTCTTCCCTGTGTATGTAAATTTCCAAAACATGCATTTTGAACCTTGTGAATAAGTTTTCTGGCAAGTTTTAATGTTAACAAACAGCTTTCATAGTTATTAACAATCATCACCTGGATATCAAAATTAATACAGATTATTAATTTTGTATAATCTGTCACAGCCATGAAGGTTTATCTTGTTTGCAGTATCCCATGCAGCCCTACATTCACCACTAACAACCTTTCCACTTGAAAGAACCAAGAGCTTTGCTTGATAAATTTAACAAATAGAAATATATATGAATAAGAGTGATTTTTTTTTTCCTGATTTCCCACTCCAGCTTATCCAGTGAAATAGTCTCAATATATTGAACTAATCAAGGAGCATATTTTGTACTTTCCTTTGGAAGGAAAGGAAAAGGCTACAAGACCCCAGAGAATTGTCAGAAAATGTATAACACTTCACAATATGAATCAACAATCTGATTTACAGTGTGTGCAATATCAGCCACATCTGGATGTGTAAGATGCTATTGTAGATGCTCATGAAAAGAGAACAATAATTGGAAGAGAGGAGAGTGAAAAAGCTGCAGAACTAAATCTGAGCTTTTACATGTGGGCATTATTCCACTTTTTCCACATAAATTATAGTATTCTGCTGAAAAAGACTGACACAAGGTTTTGACAAATCAGTTTCATGCAACCTGGGGTTCAGTCACTTCACTTGTGAAACATTTTCTACACTGACTCAGAGGAACTGGTACCAGCAGATCCCTTGCATAAATATGCTTTTCCCACAGCAACAGGGAGGTGAGAGTATTATTAACTGAATATTCTGTAAGTGCTCTGAAGACAGTATAGCAGCTTTATAAATTCTCACCATTTTCTGGCTAATGGTCTGGCTAACAGTGCCTCCACAGATTCCACTCTATTTGCAAACTTCATTATTACTGGGAAATATTATCTCAGTTTTGTCAGCTGTATCTGTAGAAATGCTACACGGTTGACAAGGTTTTCTGAGTTTGCAGTTGTTTTCCTAGAGCTCCTCTGTATATTTTCAGTTGAGATATTTCTTCATAATAAGATATGTCAAACTTCATTTTGTAGTGAATCAAAGAGATTTTGCATTGAACTGCCTGGGGAAAACTTTAGAAACTGAAGCGTGCCTGGAATTAAAACTTGAGGTTAGGCAGTTTGTCCCAAAACTCAGGTTATACATCACAGATTCCCAGAAGATGTGTGGTGGTTTGGCCCTGACAAGAGGCCAGATGCTCACCAAAGTCACTCTATTGCTCCCCTTCTTGGATGGACAGGGGAGAGGGAAAATATGAGAAGAGACCTGTGGGTCAAGACAGTAGCAGTTAATAAAGTAAAAGTGAAAACAAAGGCACCACATGGAAGCAAGTGTAAACAAAACTGTTCTCTGCTTCCCATCAAGCCAGATGATGTTTTGTGACTCCCGGGGAGCAAGGCTCTAATACATGTAGCGACTGCTCCAAAAGACAAACACCATAAAGAAATGTCCCCCACTTCCTTCTTTCCTTTAGCCTTGATATCTGAGCTAAAGTCATATTGCACGGCATATCCCTGTGGTCAGTTTGAGTCAGATGGCCTGGTTGTGTCTCCTCCCAGGATCTAGCCCACTCTGAAACAAGTGCAACTGTGCTCCAAGGTGGAGGGAACCAGAGAAATCACAGTATCATAGTATCATCAGCGTTGGAAGAGACCTCATAGATCATCAAGTCCAACCCTTTACCACAGAGCTCAAGGCTAGACCATGGCACCAAGTGCCACGTCCAATCCTGCCTTGAACAGCTCCAGGGACGGCGACTCCACCACCTCCCCGGGCAGCCCATTCCAGTGTCCAATGACTCTCTCAGTGAAGAACTTTCTCCTCACCTCCAGCCTAAATTTCTCCTGACGTAACTTGAGGCTGTGTCCTCTCGTTCTGGTGCTGGCCACCTGAGAGAAGAGAGCAACCTCCTCCTGGCCACAACCACCCCTCAGGTAGTTGTAGACAGCAATAAGGTCTCCCCTGAGCCTCCTCTTCTCCAGGCTAACCAATCCCAGCTCCCTCAGCCTCTCCTCGTAGGGCTGTGCTCAAGGTCTCTCAGCAGCCTCATTGCCCTTCTCTGGACACGCTCAAGCATCTCAATGTCCCTCCTAAACTGGGGGCCCCAGAACTGAACACAGTACTCAAGGTGTGGTCTAACCAGTGCAGAGTCCAGGGGCAGAATGACCTCCCTGCTCCCGCTGACCACACCATTCCTGGTGCAGGATGGTGATCCATATGCAGATCTCAATAATGCGAAGTATGCTTTGAAGCTTCTACAGTAAGAGTACTTCAACAAGTGACCAGTCCCTTCCCAAAAATAAGCCCATGTGCTGGGCTGGATTCAGTCAGTCCCTGAAGCTTTGTAAAGTTGAGCTCATGTGTCTTTCTGTGAAACAGGACGCAGTGATGGGTTGTTTTCATTAATTCTAGCAATAGCTTGCATAACTGAGTTTTCCTGCAGTGGAGCTAGTTTATCTGTTTCCAGCAGCACACTGGTGGGCAGGAAAACAACAGCAACAACAAAAACCAAGTAAAGCATGCAGGATGTTATAAACCATTGATGTATATATGCATAAAACCAAACAAACAAGAAAAAGAAGTTTATGCACTAGCTTAGCTTTTTAATTAGTTCATATTAAACCCCAAAATATTCAGAAGGTTGCCCACACTTGCCTTATGAAGACTGCCCCCCATCAGACACTTCAAGATGCACGTGGATAAAGGCATACAAAATCCACAGGCACTTAAATCTATGTAACTATCCTAAGTATAGATTGATCTCAAATGATGTCTCACTGTGTATAGCTGTGCATATAGATCACAGTATCACAGTATCAACAAGGTTGGAAGAGACCTCATAGATCATCAAGTCCAACCCTTTACTACAATTCTCAAGGCTAGACCATGGCACCAAGTGCCACGTCCAACCTTGCCTTGAACAGCTGCAGGGATGGCGACTCCACCACCTCCCCGGGCAGCCCATTCCAGTAGCCAATGACTCAGTGAAGAACTTTCTCCTCACCTCAAGCCTAAATTTCCCCTGATGTGTCTTGAGGCTCTCATTCTGGTGCTGGCCACCTGAGAGAAGAGAGCAACCTCCCCCTGGCCACAACCACCCTTCAGGTAGTTGTAGACAGCAATAAGGTCTCCCCTGAGCCTCCTCTTCTCCAGGCTAACCAATCCCAGCTCCCTCAGCCTCTCCTTGTATATGCATGCTGTTTTCATGTTCATGGAAGAGCTTTTGTCAGGCACTATAGAGATGATTCCAGGTGGATATCCAACACAATTCCGCTACTGAAATTGTGAAAAAATACTCATGTTAAGGGCTGTGAAAATTGTGATGTCCCAGGAAAAGGGAATCTGTTCACTGAATTGCTCAGTCTGTTAGAGAGAATGTTTTTAATGGTTTGCTCATCAGGAGAAGTGTGGCCAGCATGTGGAAGGAGATGATTCTCCTCCTCTGTTCTGCTGAGACCCCACCTGGAGTACTGCATCCAGTTCTCGAGCCCCCATTACAAGATGGATGTGAATATGCTGGAGCACACCCAGAGAAGGGCCACTGGGTTGATCAGAGGGTTGGAGCACCTCTCCTATGAGGAAAGACTGAGGGAGTTGGGGCTGCTCAGTCTGGAGAAGAGAAGGCTCCAAGCTGACCTTATTGTAGCCTTCCAGTATCTGAAGGAGGCCTACAGAAAAGCTCGGAAAGGACTTTTCAGGATATCAGGGAATGATAGGACTAGGGGAAATGGAGCAAAGCTGGAGATGGGTAGGCTCAAGCTGGATGTGAGGAGGAAGTTGTTGAGCATGAGAGTGGTGAGAGCCTGGAATGGGTTGCCCACGGAGGTGGTTGAAGCCCCATCCCTGGAGGTGTTTAAGGCCAGGCTGGATGAGGTAGGGTAGGGTGTTCCTGCCCATGGCAGGGAGGTTGGAAGTGGATGATCCCTGTGGTCCTTTCGAACCCTGACTGACTCTATGATTCTATGAATAAGAACGAAGCTTCCATCCAGTGTTGCTTTATGATATAACACTCAAAATAAATTTAGAATAGAATTTCTGTGATCATGATTACCCAGTCACAGGTTCAGAGCTAGTTCCTTTCTCTTCCCAAATGACTACCCAAACTGCATTGTAGTGAAATATTTGAATCTTTGCCTTTTCTATCTCTCTTCTGTGCTAGAATCTTAGGGCACTCATCTCCTAAAATAGCAGATATGAAAAATGAATAGATTAGACACATGACTCCCTACCTCCATCCTTTTTACAGCAATACTTTCTTTTTTTTCCTCTTTCACATACATATAAGAACCATGTATTTGTAGCAAAGATTTTCCTGTATTTAGCTTCTCTTCTGTGTTGCATCTCAGGCCATGCAATAGTCACTGTATTTTTTGTGCAAAGCAGATCTTGATCCTTGAGATCCTTGCAATTATTCTGATTCTTTTAGTGCAGTTACATGTTTTAATAAAAGTTTTACCTTTTTATTTGCTATCAAAAATATTAGAATGGTACAAGAAAAAAATATTGTTAATCATAGAATCATAGAATCCACCAGTTTGGAAGAGACCTTCAAGATCATCCAGTCCAACCTATCACCCAGACCTGTCCAATCAACTAGACCATGGCACTAAGTGCCTCATCCAATCTTTTCTTGAAAACCTCCAGGGATGATGGCTCCACCATTATGGAAATATCAACAAAGAAATAAGTTTTCTTTGGACAATACTACTACATTAAAGTGTCTTTGTAAAAATAGAACAGCTTGATATAAACATTAATCTTGTAGTGCAATAAGAGTGATTAAACACCATAGTGTTTAATAGAGTTATTGGCACCTGACCACATCTGTGAAGCATTTCAAATACAGAGGAGGACTGTAACGTGCTTGTTTTGTTAAACTCAGGGCATAGAATAAAAGCAGTCACTTCTGCATTTTCCTGATTGCATTTTTTTTTCATTTCTTTACAAAGGAAGCATCAATGCATGTGAACAAAACAGTTCCACTCAGTAGGGCACATTGCTCAGAGCATTTTGTCCCATTTTTCAGTGACCTGGAAAGCATAAAGGCTGTTGTGCTGAAAAATTAAATGAAAAAGAGAGAGGAAAAAAAAGAGTTAACCAGGATAGCTGTAGACAAACAGTACCTTCAATATCAACATAGATTTGAATCCTATCAGTTTCCTTGGAGAAAGTGATTATCAGGGAAATAAAAGCATGGTGCTCTACCTCACCATGGTTTCATTTGGGAAATGTGGAGAAACATTAGTGATAATGAATTTGAAAAGCAACATCTCTGTTAGTGTCATAACAAAAAAAGCAATAAATGAAAGACAAAAAATGCCAGAGACTGAAGAAAACCGTGGGATGATGTTGCTCATAGGAGAACTCTTATCATGTAGGACAGCACTGACTAAAGTGCTATTTTATTGCATGATCTTTGTTTGTGGAGGATTACACACCATAATGAAACACTGTTCTGATTGTACAGAACCAACTGCAATAAATTCCATTTCTCACACGGTGATTATAGTTCAACACAGTCATATTGAAATAACGAAGACAATGGCTTCTTTCCACTGCTGCATACATGACCTTTTCCATAGCCACCTCATAGCTAAAGGATGCCTGTCACTGCTTCCTTTTCTCTCCTGTAAAACAATGATGTCACTTACTTGGATATTCATGCAATAAGTGAGAAGGGAATTCTGGTAGAAATAATGTTGAGTAAGGTAGAGATCAAACTCCAGATGATGAGAAAGATCACTTAGCAGGCATTCTGTGTGAACATGAAAAAGGTGTTTGCTAGCTGTGGTAGTAATTCACATGGAGTTTCCACATGTCACACAAGGCCTATGGAGTTTCCACTTGTCACAGGAGGTGACAGGAAACATTTAATAGAGCTCTCATACTGACTGTGGGGCCAGTTCATGAGTGGGACTGCAGGACACGCAGAAGTGATTAGTCAAATAGAATTGGAGAAGTGTTTTATCAGTAAAAAGTCCCTGTGACTTAGGGCCATTATGATTATTTGTTGCTGTCTACTTTTAGTGAGACATCTTGTTGGTGGTCAGTGGATAATTCTCAGGCACTTGACAGCACAAGCTCCACTCAGGATACTCTCTAGAGGAACAAATAGAAATGAAGAGGCAATTTTCCAAAAGGGTGAGACCTGTGCTTGTGGCTATACTTGGTCTGCAAAATTTGCATCTGTAGTTCAGTTATGCATTGAAATTTGAATAGTTCTACTTCTAACTGCCAGATGGAAAAGTTAATTCATTTACCTGCAGAGAGACATTCAAACCAACCACACGTTTCCAAAACAAAAGCACATTTTATACTGTAAATTTGTAAAGATGGTCCTAATCTAGCCCAAAATATCCATTGATGACTGCCACCTTCAGTATAAGTTATTCTTAATATTTTAAGACCAAATATATCTATAATTCTGCATTGATCTCTTCTTACATTACAGTCAGTCTTTAGATATTATGGTGCAGAGCAAAATATCAGAGCATCTGACACTGGCATCCTGCATCTTCCATCCTTGTTCTAATCTTGCAGATATCTGAGAGCTGGTCAGTCTTCCTAAAACTACTGGCATTAGAAGTATCACAGATTTACAGAATGACAGGGGCTGGAAGGGACCTCAAAAGATCATCCAGTCCAACCCCACCTCCTGCCAGAGCAGGATCACCTATACTAGATCACACTGGAATGCATCCAGGTGGGTCTTGAGTATCTCCAGAGAGGGAGACTCCACAACCCCTCTGGGCAGCCTGTTCCAGTGTTCTGTCACCCTCATAGTGAAAAAACTTTTCCTCATGTTTCCATGGAACTTCCTATACCTCAGTTTCCACCTGTTGCCCATTGTCGTGTCACTGGGCATCACCAAGAAGAGCCCAGCTCCATCCTCTTGGCACTCAACCTTTACATACTGACAAACATTAATGAGCTTACCCCTCAGCCTCCTGCTCTCCAAACTAAAGAGCCCTGTCTCCCTCAGTCTCTCCTTGTAAGGAAGATGTTCCACTTCCTTCATCATTTCTGTGGTTCTGCACTGGACTCTCTCGAGCAGTTACCTGAGGTCCTTCTTCAACTGAAGAGCCCAGAACTGGACACAATATTCCAGATGTGGCCTCACCAGGGCAGAGCAGAGGGGAGGAGAACCTGTCTCCACCTACTAACCACAGCCCTTCTAATACACCTCAGGATGCCGTTGGCCTTTTTGGCCATGAGAACACATTTCTGGCTCGTGGTCAACCTTCCATCCACTAGGAGCTCCAGGTCCTTTTCCTCTTGACTGCTCTCCAGCAGGTCAGTCCCCAGCCTATAGTGATACATAGCTAAAAAAAACCCAGGAGTAATAATGAAGCATCAAAATAAATCAGTATGATACAACAGAGATCACAAGGACTGTGGTTATTTTGTTACATGTAACCCCAAATTAAGCATGTTTGCTTTTAAAGCTGATGAGATATATAACAGCATGATGGATGTCTTTTTATAATTCCATCAATGAAGACTATTCAGAAATAGGATTGACTTTATATTTTGTAATTAGAAACTACTTCTGCTTTTTAACTGGAGAAAAATTGGCAGATCTATAAAAACAACATTCCAAAATAAAATCAGCTTTGAAAAACCTCAGAATTATGCTACCAAAAAAAAAAACCCAAATGACTATCAGTTTTATGAGTGTCTAGTGTCTGTACAAAAATAATTTCATGGTAGTAACTAAACTGAAGCCACAGATGTAAACCTCAACACTAATACCAATATCTGTAATTTTAAAATGCAATAACAAATTATTACTGTACCACCACACACATTTGCAGCCTTAAATAATAACACACATAAGACTATGAAAGTCAAATGTATCATAGCTGAATGTGAGATGAACATATGTGGTAAATTTTGTCAATAAAATATGAACCCATCAGCATTTGCCAAGATTTCTAGGTATTTTACACTTGGTACGATGCTGTTTGTGTTGTCTGTCTCATAGAATCATAGAATCAACCAGGTTGGAAGAGACCTCCAACATCATCCAGTCCAACCTAGCACCCAGCCCTAGCCAGTCAACTAGACCATGGCACTAAGTGCCTCAGCCAGTCGTTTCTTGAACACCCCCAGGGACAGTGCCTCCACCACCTCCCCGGGCAGCCCATTCCAATGCCAATCACTCTCTCTGGCAAGAACTTCTTCCTAACATCCAGCCTGTACCTACCCTGGCACAACTTGAGACTGTGTCCCCTTGTTCTATTGCTGGTTGCCTGGGAGAAGAGGCCACCCCCCACCTGGCTACAATGCCCCTTCAGGTAGTTGTAGACAGTAATAAGATCACCCCTGAGCCTCCTCTTCTCCAGGCTAAACAACCCCAGCTCCCTCAACCTCTCCTCATAGGATTTGTGCTCCAGGCCCCTCACCAGCTTTGTTGCCCTTCTCTGGACATGTTCCAGAACCTCAACATCCTTCTTGAATTGAGGGGCCCAGAACTGGACACAGCACTCAAGGTGTGGTCTGAGCAGTGCTGAGTACAGGGGCAGAATAACCTCCCTTGTCCTACTGGCCACACTGTTCCTGATGCAGGCCAGGATGCCATTGGCTCTCTTGGCCACCTGGGCACACTGCTGGCTCATCTTCAGCTTACTTGTGCTAGTTTGAAGCAAGCTGGAATGTTTTGGTAGAAGAACTAGATAATGGGCAGTGAAATGAAAAACAATTGTGTCTACTTCTCTCACAGTCTCGCTGAGAACTCTGGGAAGAAGAAAGACTTATTCTCCATTTTGTTTCTCACTCTTGCTTTGGCCTTAGACCGAGACACATCTCATTAACCCTGCTCCTACTAACCTTGCTCCCTAACCTCTTGGCTGCACCTCTCTTCTTCCTGAGAACTGGGGTAAGGTTGAGAGGGCCGGGGGGAGGTGTTGGGGTGGTTTGAGAGCCCCTCCTGGGGACTCAGGTTTCTGGGAGGGGAGTTGTGCTTTTGTATTGTTTATCCTTTGTATATTTCTGTATATAATTGTATATAACTGTATATATTGTAAATAGCTGCTTGTAAATTCTGCTAGCTGTAAATAAATTGCTTCATCTATATTCCCAGGGTCCGTCTGAGTTAGCTGGGGCAAATACAAAAGTGTGGGGGGGCGGGGTAACCCCCAAACCATCACATTTTTTAATTGGCTTTCCCAACGTGGGGCTAGATATTTCAGTGAGTGGAAATTAGCTCTGGGAATTAAGATGAAGCTAATCAAGCAGCTATTGTACTTGGTGGGGATTGCTGTGTGGCCTGTTTTCTGTTTTTTTGTGTACAACTGGATCAAAGATCAAATTGGTTATTTCTTGCTTCATGTAGTTTTTAAGAAGGCTAAAGTTAAGCTTTCAAACATGTTCTGGAGCTGGGGTGATTTTATTCTTGGTTATGCTGGTTTTAATATCTCTGAGAATATTACCAAGGACATTACAGGAGCTCTGGTCAATAATGTGACAATCAATGGAAATTCTGCTTTAAATATGGCTCTAATGAGAGTTATTCAGCCTAAGACAGGAATTCCAACTGTTTGCATAGGTACATGCTCTTGTAAAACTGTTTTTCTTCTCACAGTTTTTAATATTTGCCTCATGATTTTAATATTCATATTAATTTTGGCATTATTGGTGAAAAATTCAAAACCAGCTTCTGTAAGAGCTAGGAAAAATTCTGTGTCTCAGAAGCAGTCTCTTTCACAGCAAAACAAGGGAACACAGTTATCGGCTTCCCCCTTGCCAGCCTCTGCCCCTCCTTCCCCAAGTGCTGGGAACACAGCCAGTGTACCCGCCACTAACATAAACAAAGATAACAAAAACAAAAACAAAAACGGGCAGAATTCGGTAGGAGCCCCAGGAGCACAGACAGGTACCCAAAATCAGAATGTTCCCAGCAAAAATGATAACACCTCAGGGTTGGCAGGCATCCCAGGAGGACAGGCAAATAATCCCACTAATGCTACTGCTAATGCTGGTAACGCTAGCCCAGTCAGTCCAAATCCTACTGACACCAGCTCAGCCAATTCGAAACCCCAGCCAGCAGACCAGAACCAAAATCCTCCTGTTAAAAGCAAGGCAGATTTGAACTCACAAGCTCCAGGTCAGACCCCTAAGGATACAAATGCTCCAAGTCAGACTCCTAAAGATTCAAATCCTCCAGCAGACACATCCAAGTCTGTTGCTGCTCAGGCCCTTCTGGCACCTGCTAAGGCAAAAGCTAAGACAAAGAGTGGTTCGCAGGAGGATGTAAGAGATGGGACCTCTGGTGATCAGCAGCAAGAGGAGGATGAGGAGGCAGTTAGTCTACGAGACCTTGTAGATGTGCTGAGACAACAATACTCAAGTGAGAGGAGCACTGTGAGGTTAGCTGCCAGGAGAGAGGATGGTTCCCATGAGTTTAGGAATGCTATGAGGAAGATTGTGTTAGGCCAGGTACCACCAGATCAACAACAGGAAGAGGAGGAGGAAGATGACATCCAAGGCTCCAAGGATCCACTCAGAGAGGTCAGGGAAGTTAGGAAGGAATACACAAGGGAATCAGGTGAGCCAATCCTAAGCTGGCTAGTGAGATGCCGTGGCATTGGTGCTAATGCTCTGCAGGTAGGAGACAAGTCTGCCAAGCAGCTGGGACCACTCACTAAAGAGAGTGGAGTGGACAAACACCTAGCAAGTCCTCTTGGTAGGGTTAGCTTGTGGACACGCCTTCTGTTGGCTGTGGCTATGAGATATCCTTCCCGAGATGATTTGCCATGGGCTGCCAAGAAGTGGAACACCATTGAGCAGGGAATTAAGCTTCTGAAGGAGTTTGCTGTGAAGGAAGTGCTTTATGGACATCATGGCACTCATGAGCCTGATGATATTCCTTTGGGAACAGGTCTCATGAAGAAGCTGATTAAGCTTGCTCCTTCATCCTATGCTAACATCTTGGCCAGTAAATTTCTATCAAGGAGTGATAATGGAAGATCTTTCACTGTTGGTGAATTCACTGACCAGCTCAGACAGATTGAGGACAGCTTGTCACATTCTGGTATAATCTGTGCCATAAAGACTATGACTACAGAGATGAAAGATAGTATTGAGAATGGCATTAGAAATGGCATGAAAGAACTGAAGGAGGATCTCAAAAATCTGGTAAAGGATACCATTCCTGCATCATCTGAATGGGTGCATGTTTCTGCAGTCAGGAACAGACGCCCACCTCCTGCAAGGCAATTCCAGCCCAGGAGGAGACAAATTCCACCCAGACAGCAGCAATCACGTGCGTCACTGTGGATACTTCTGCGTGACACATACGGTGAGAACATGAACAAATGGGATGGTAAACCTACTTCAGCTCTTTCAAAGAGGATCAGGGATCTGCAGAGTGGCAGAAACAGAGGCAATAATGCCAGGAAAGTAGCTGTCACTTCTTCAGCTCCCGAGAGCAACTGCAATTGTTCCAACAGTTGCAGTTCCTCTCACAACACCACCAATCATTGTGTACACCCTACATGCCATGTTCAGCATTAGGGGTGCCCTGCCTCCAGCCAGGAGGAGGAAAGGGATAGTGGAGAGAACCGAATCTATTGGAATGTATTCATTAGGTGGCCTGGCAGTTCAAGAGTTCGGAAATACAGGGCTTTAGTTGACACAGGTGCTCAATGTACTTTATTGCCATCTAATTGCAAAGGGACAGAGTCCATTTCTATCTTTGGAATCACTGGTGGATCTCAAGAGTTAACTAAGGTACAGGCTGAGATCAGTTTAACTGGTAAAGAGTGGAAGACACATACTATTGTAACTGGTCCTGATGCGCCTTGCATTCTGGGAATTGACTTTTTGAGACAAGGTTGTTTCAAAGATCCTAAGGGTCATAAATGGGCTTTTGGAATAGCATCTGTAGAGATTGAGGATGATAAATTGAAATTGTCCATTAGGCCTGAACTTTCTGATGAATCTGCAGTTGTGGGACATCATGACATAGAGGACCTGGAAGTGCCAATTGCAACTCAAACTGTTCATCATAGGCAGTACAGAACTAACCGTGACTCTTTGTTGCCCATTCATCAGCTGATTCGTCAGTTGGAGAGTCAGGCTGTCATTGAGAAAGCTCATTCACCTTTCAACAGTCCCATCTGGCCTGTGCGCAAACCTACGGGCGACTGGAGACTGACAGTTGACTTTCGTGCCCTCAACGAGGTGACACCACCCATGAGTGCAGCTGTGCCGGACATGCTGGAACTCCAGTACGAGCTGGAATCGAAGGAGGCTAAATGGTATGCAACCATAGACATTGCTAATGCTTTCTTCTCTATTCCCATAGCAAAGGAGTGCAGGCCTCAGTTTGCATTCACCTGGAGAGGAATCCAGTACCAGTTCAATCGTTTGCCTCAGGGGTGGAAACACAGCTCAACCATCTGTCATTCAGTCATCCACAATGCACTGGAGAAAGGTAAAGCTCCAGAGCACATCCAGTACATCGACGACATCATTGTGTGGGGCCAAACTGCTGAGGAAGTCTTCGAGAAAGGTAACAAAATCATTGACATTCTGTTGCAAGCAGGTTTTGCCATTAAGAGAGACAAGGTCAAAGGACCTGCCAAAGAAATTCAGTTTCTGGGAGTGCGGTGGCAGGATGGTCGCCGTTACATTCCTCAGGATGTGATCAACAAAGTCTCTACTATGGCAGTTCCCACCAGTAAGAAGGACACACTTTCTTTTCTTGGTGTGGTGGGATTTTGGAGACTACACATTCCTGGTTTCAGTCAGATTGTCAAACCTCTGCACGATGTGACTCGTAAGAGAAACAATTTCGAGTGGGGACCTGAACAACAAGCAGCCTTTGATCAAATCAAACGAGAAGTAGTCCATGCAGTGGGCTTGGGACCTGTGAGATCTGGTCCGGACATTAAAAACATTCTGTACACGGCTGCCAGTGACAATGGTCCAACTTGGAGTCTTTGGCAGAGAGCTCCAAATGAGACACGTGGTCGTCCACTTGGTTTCTGGGGACGTTGTTACAGAGGTTCAGAGACAAATTACACTGCAACTGAGAAAGAGATTCTAGCAGCCTATGAGGGAGTGAAAGCAGCTTCTGAAGTGATTGGAACTGAGTCACAATTGCTTTTAGCTCCTAGACTGCCAGTTCTTAACTGGATGTTCAAAGGCAAAGGTTCATCACCACATCATGCCACAGATGCAACCTGGTCTAAATGGATGGCTTTGATAACCCAACGAGCACGAATGGGTAATCTTGACCGACCTGGTCTGGTGGAGGTGATCACCAACTGGCCGGAAGGCACAGACTGTTCCAAACCTCCAGAGGAGAAAATAACTCGTGCTGAGGAAGCTCCTCCCTATGGTGATCTCTCTGATCAGGAAAAGAACTATGCTTTGTTCACAGATGGTTCCTGTCGTCTTGTTGGGAACAAGCGAATATGGAAGTCAGCGGTTTGGAGTCCAACCAGGAGAGTTACCGAAACGAAAGATGGAGAAGGAGAATCCAGTCAGTTCGCTGAGGTAAAAGCTGTTCAACTTGCTCTTGATGTGGCTGAACGTGAAAATTGGCCTATCCTTTACCTCTACACCGACTCGTGGATGGTAGCCAATGCTCTATGGGGTTGGCTGAAGGACTGGAAGAAGAATGGTTGGCAGAGGAAAGGAAAGCCTATTTGGTGTGCTGATCTATGGCAGGACATTGAAGCACGGCTGGAGAGAACTCCAGTGAAGGTGCGACACGTAGATGCACACATGCCTAAGAGCAGAGCTACTGAGGAACATCAACATAACCAGCAGGCAGATCAAGCTGCTAAGATTGCTCAAGTTGATACCAACTCTGAACTTGACATTGACCTTGATTGGAAACACCGAGGTGAGCTGTTCTTAGCTCGGTGGGCCCATGACTCATCTGGACATCAAGGCAGAGATGGAACATACCGATGGGCTCGCGATAGGTCAATTGACTTGTCCATGGACGCTATCACCCAAGTCATCTATGACTGTGACATTTGTGCTGCTATTAAGCAGGCTAAGCGAATCAAGCCCTTATGGTATGGTGAGAGATGGTCAAAGTACAAGTATGGTGAAGCCTGGCAGATTGACTACATCACTTTACCTCGATCTCGTTCTGGCAAGCAGTATGTGCTAACGATGGTAGAAGCCAGCACTGGATGGTTGGAAACCTATCCAGTTCCACATGCTACTGCACGTAACACCATTGTTGGTTTGGAGAGACAAATCTTGTGGAGACATGGAACTCCAGAGAGAATTGAGTCAGACAATGGTACTCATTTCAAGAACAATTTTGTGAAAAACTGGGCCAAAGAGCATGGTATTGAATGGATCTATCACATACCCTACTATGCACCAGCTTCAGGGAAGATTGAGCGCTACAACGGTTTGCTGAAAACCACCCTAAAAGCCATGGGGGGTGGAACTCTGAAAAACTGGGACAAACATTTAGCACAAGCTACTTGGTTGGTAAATAGTAGAGGTTCAATAAACAGAGCAGGACCTGCACAATCAGATTTGGTCCAAACAGTAGACGGTGATAAAGTTCCTGTTGTACGTGAGAAGAATCTGTTAGGGAAAACTGTTTGGGTATTTTCTCCTTCGGGCGAAGGGAAACCTGTCCGAGGGGTGGTTTCTGCTGAAGGTCCTGGTCATACATACTGGGTAATGCAGGAGAATGGTGAAATCCAGTGTATTCCACAGAGAAATTTAACCTTAGCTGAGAGAGTTTAAATTCAAGCTGTTAGGAGTTTTCTGTTCTAGGTAACATCGGCGCCCAACACTGAGAGAATCTACGATAGAATCTACAGTACGTGAGCACGAACCCAACATCACCTGGGAGTCCCTGTTCTGAGCTTTTGAATCACCTACATCTGATTGAAGTGTGAACTGAATTGTATATATTGTTTTAGTGTAAATATTGGTTTGGATTAGATTGGATAGTTCTCAGCGATGCTCTGAGCGAAGTAGACAAGGGGTGGATTGTGCTAGTTTGAAGCAAGCTGGAATGTTTTGGTAGAAGAACTAGATAATGGGCAGTGAAATGAAAAACAATTGTGTCTACTTCTCTCACAGTCTCGCTGAGAACTCTGGGAAGAAGAAAGACTTATTCTCCATTTTGTTTCTCACTCTTGCTTTGGCCTTAGACCGAGACACATCTCATTAACCCTGCTCCTACTAACCTTGCTCCCTAACCTCTTGGCTGCACCTCTCTTCTTCCTGAGAACTGGGGTAAGGTTGAGAGGGCCGGGGGGAGGTGTTGGGGTGGTTTGAGAGCCCCTCCTGGGGACTCAGGTTTCTGGGAGGGGAGTTGTGCTTTTGTATTGTTTATCCTTTGTATATTTCTGTATATAATTGTATATAACTGTATATATTGTAAATAGCTGCTTGTAAATTCTGCTAGCTGTAAATAAATTGCTTCATCTATATTCCCAGGGTCCGTCTGAGTTAGCTGGGGCAAATACAAAAGTGTGGGGGGGCGGGGTAACCCCCAAACCATCACATTACTGTCTGTCAGTACCCCCAGGTCCCTTTCCTCCTGGCTGCTCTCCAGCCACTCTGTCCCCAGCCTGTAGTGCTGCTTGGGGTTGTTGTGGCCAAAGTGTAGATACACTTGGCCTTGTTAAATCTCATCCCATTGGCCTCTGCCCACCCATCCAGGTTGTCCAGGTCCCTCTGCAGGGCTCTCCTACCTTCCAACAGATCAACACCTGCTGCTAGCTTGGTGTCATCTGCAAACTTACTGATGCTGGACTCAATGCCCTCGTCCAGGTCATCAATAAAGATATTGAACAGGACTGGGCCCAGCACTGATCCTTGGGGAACACCACTAGTGACAGCTGCCAACTGGATGTGGCAACATTCACCACCACTCTCTGAGCTCTGCCATCCAGCCAGTTCCTGATCCAGCTCAGAGTGAATCTGTCCAAACCATGAGCTGCCAGCTTGGCTAGGAGCTTCTTGTGGTAGACAGTGTCAAAGGCTTTGCTGAAGTCCAAGTAGACTACATCCACAGCCTGCCCCACATTCACCAGGCGGGTAACCTGATCATAAAAGGAGATCAGGTTGGTGAGGCAGGACCTGCCCTTCCTAAACCCATGCTGGCTGGGCCTGATCCCTTGGCTATCCTGTAGGTGCTTTGTGATGGCACCCAAGATGACCTGTTCCATGACCTTGCCTGGCACTGAGGTCAGGCTCACAGGTCTGTAGTTTTTTGGCTTCTCCTTATGACCCTTCTTGTAAATGGGTATCACATTGGCCAGCTTCCAGTCTTCAGGGACCTCTCCAGTGAGCCAGGACTGCTGATAAATGATGGAGAGTGTCCTGAAATTCCAAATGAGTTGTAATGGATAGTGGCCCACCTTCCAATCAGGTCTGCAAAACTACTGGATATGAGCTTATTTGCACATTCAGATTGGTCAAATGAGTTTGCTGAAACATTAGAAAACAGAAGAAAGCAGTAATTAAAAATAGTGTTGAAAAAGCAACATCTGGACAGATTCAAAAGATTAAGCATTAGCCAATCTTAAAACAGTTCCTTCAGCCTCATGGACTCTCCAGATCATGCATTTCTCTCCAGTTTAAGTTCTAAGAACAAAAGTTGCCTTTTAGAAAACAACAGTTCTGTCTGGAAATGTTTCATTGTGAAGGGCCAGAATCTTATATGGGAAATATCTCCTGTTTTCCTCTCTACTCTCATTTTCTTGTACCTGCTATATGTTTTTAACATTTTCTTTTCTTTCTCTTCACGTTCATTGATTTATTAAGTTTCTGTTTCTTCATTGTTTACACTTTATGGTTTATCAGCTTCCTTTGCTCGCTCTTTTGTTTTCTTAGTTAACTATTTTTTTTGGGTAATTTCTTTCCTACTAAGACTCTGCTCTTGTCTTAGATAACTGCACCTATTTTTTCACTACCCATACTGAGATTCAAACAGTGCTGCTGGGCACCTTGATTATGCCACAGGGTTATCACAGAAAATTGCATGCAGTAGTGTCAGGATGTTGAAAAAAGATTTAAGGGCAGCCTTTCTGTATATGGCTAAGAAGGTCTGGGTTGTGCTGTTGGAGAGATATCTTGTGCAAGTTGTCCAGACTGTGTCGGCAGAGGGAGAGACAGAACATGAGTGATTATAAAGATTAGTGTCATTTGGAGCATGTTTCCTTGTCCTGTCCAACTGTGCAGCTCTTAACATAGCAGAGTAACCTTGTGAGCAAGGCAGAATGAATAGTGAACCAGTCTGACTTCAAAGATCCTGCCAAGGATGATCTAGAAAAACATGTAATATTGTGAAGTTCATAGAAGGAATTAGTCCTGAATACCTGAAGTCAGCTAAACATCTCGTAGCATTTCAGTAATGTCATTAATTGTGCAAGTTGATCCAAACTACATTTTATAGTCACTGTAATAGGTGTGTGAATTTTTAACTTGAGAAGTATGTTGGCATCTAATAACAAAAATGGTACCACAAATATATATTGTTAGTGTGTTCTTTCTTTTTTTCCAGGCTTTTCTTCTCCTCAGTTTTCTTATATATATTGTTAGTGTATTCTTTTTTCCCAGGCTTTTCCTCTCCTCAGTTTTCTTATATATATTGTTAGTGTGTTCTTTCTTTTTTCCCAGGCTTTTCTTCTCCTCAGTTTTCTTCTATATATTGTTAGTGTATTCTTTCTTTTTTCCCAGGCTTTTCTTCTCCTCAGTTTTCTTCTATATATTGTTAGTGTATTCTTTCTTTTTTCCCAGGCTTTTCTTCTCCTCAGTTTTCTTCTATATATTGTTAGTGTGTTCTTTCTTTTTTCCCAAGCTTTTCCTCTCCTTAGTTTTCTTATATTTATTGTTAGTGTGTCCTTTCTTTTTTCCCAGGCTTTTCCTCTCCTTAATTTTCTTCTATATATTGTTAGTGTGTCCTTTCTTTTTTCCCAGGCTTTTCTTCTCCTTCGTTTTCTTATATATATTGTTAGTGTGTCCTTTCTTTTTTCCCAGGCTTTTCTTCTCCTTAGTTTTCTTCTATATATTGTTAGTGTGTTCTTTCTTTTTTTTCCCAGGCTTTTCCTCTCCTTAGTTTTCTTCTATATATTGTTAGTGTGTTCTTTCTTTTTTTTCCCAGGCTTTTCCTCTCCTTAGTTTTCTTCTATATATTGTTAGTGTGTTCTTTCTTTTTTTTCCCAGGCTTTTCCTCTCCTTAGTTTTCTTCTATATATTGTTAGTGTGTTCTTTCTTTTTTTTCCCAGGCTTTTCCTCTCCTTAGTTTTCTTCTATATATTGTTAGTGTGTTCTTTCTTTTTTTTCCCCAGGCTTTTCCTCTCCTTAGTTTTCTTCTATATATTGTTAGTGTGTTCTTTCTTTTGTTTCCCAGGCTTTTCCTCTCCTTAGTTTTCTTCTATATATTGTTAGTGTGTTCTTTCTTTTTTTTCCCAGGCTTTTCCTCTCCTTAATTTTCTTCTATATATTGTTAGTGTGTTCTTTCTTTTTATTGCAGTCTTTTTCACTCAGCTTTCTTCTTTCATCCCCTTCAATTTTCTTGTATCCTTCTTCAGTTTTCTCACTTTTCCTCTCCATCTGTTCTTTGCAAGATGCTAAAACAATCTTAATATGTGTTAATGAGTACTCTTAAGCACATATACAATTTACATAAGAAGGAGCGGAAAGAGAAGGAGTGAGTTGAGAAGAAAGAGCACAGCTCAGTGCTGCTTCCAGGTTTAGCTCATTTCCATAGCCAGAGTAAGTCCTGTGGCATTTGTTGTGACAGGAAGGAAAGAAGGGAGAAATGCAGACAGAGCTTGTTTTACTTTATTTTTTTTTCATAAAGGAATGCTGAAATTCCACAGAATCTCTTTCAAGCTCCCAACAGAGCTGCTTAGTCACTGGTATTTTGCAAAACACAGTTCTTACCTGTGCCTGAGGATTATTTTCCAAACTAGAAAAATAAAAAGAGACAACAGCACTTTTTTTTCCCCATGAATAACACTGAGAGCGGAGCAATTGGAGTCATGTTCATTACATGAAGCGCTGCAGTTTTGACTCTGCCAAAATTCACAACACAGTGTAAGAGCCTTGATCTTAGTGACCTATAATACAAGGTATGTACCAGGTACATATGTGCTGCAAGGTTGTAGGAGATGCGGCCTCTTGAGGAAAAGGCTCTGCTCCAGGTGGTTTTGGAAGAAGGTGAGAAGAGCAAGAGAAGCCTGGTGTACAGCACTGTGAATGTCATAGGCTTTACACATCTTGCACAAGCTAAGTAGGGATTTGTTTGGCACAACAGAAGGAGCTGCATTTAGAGCCCGTGTTGGAGGAGGAAGGTGGCATTGTGGGCCTTGTACAGAAAGCCCTTTCCAAGTACTAGTGGCATTGAGAGAGGGTTGGTAGAGGGAGGGTCACAACTCTGTTACTATAGAAGGGAGACAGCAACATAGTTGCCGTAAGAACTCCTGCTACACTCATTCATGCTTCCTTCCTCATGTCTTAAATGTGGGTAACAGCTGTTTAGGAGACTGTGAGGAGAAAACTGTTAGTGGTTAAGAGCTGCTCAGACACTATAATAGTGGAAGCTGAATAAATAAGTAGCTTGGTTGTTAAAGATCGAAGCACAAAGCAAAGTTCCTTACACAGGAATAGATGCTGAACGGAACACGTCTCAATATGCTGCCCATTTTTGAATCAGCATTTCCGTAGTCCTGTTTTCATTGCTTCTATCAGCCTGTTTGCTACTTGTAGTCTTGTCATGGTAGGCCTGATAGGCTGCAATAGGCTTATACATGTCCTGGCTTGCCCAGGCATGTTTTTCTGCTCTCCTTCTGTTTTGGGAAGAAGCAACTGCAGGAAAGAGGACAAAGAACCTGGAGCCACTGAGTCTAAGGACTCTGCCCTGCCAAGACTTGCTTACTTCCTGTGGTACACAAGGTACACACACTTAGCTTGTGCCTGCCTTGTGCAAGGCCTATGCTTTTCCCAAACTTGGGTAAAAGAAGCCTATGGTTTCACCTAATATAGTCAAGCTTGGATAACTGCCATTCTGATTGGCTATTCTGTGTCCATAGGTCTATTAGTCTCAGGTTACATTGATGAAAGAGTTGAGCAGGTAAGGCAAAGTGCTCTGCCATTGAATTTGTGTCTACTGTTGCCTGCTGCTGTTGCTCTCCGTTCCTGGCAGTATACTGCCTTACTGCCTTATTGCATCTTGCCATACTATGCTAAGCTATAAGCTAGCTCTGCCACATAGTAACAAACTCTGATGCTCCACTGTCTCGAGTTTACCAGGAACAGGCCCTAAATGCCTCCATGCAATTGGTCTGCATAGCCAGCATGACATCGTGCTAAGACTGCACATTGCAAGACATCCTACCTACTCCTGAAAGTCTCCTGCCAAGACAGGAAGTTCCTGGAGATACACAGATTGTCCAGAGAAGCCAGGATAAGGTCAGAGATTGTCTGCCACCTTTCCCAGTCTGTGAAGCCTGGAAAGAATCAGGACTCTCAGTAGCTGGCAGTAACAGAATCCCCTGACAAAGTGTTTGGGTACTGTCTGAAGCTGTAGCTAGCCCTGTGAGTCACGAGGAAATTTTGTAGGTAAATACTTAAAGCCTCTTGTAATTCACCATTGCCTTCTGCCACAATCAGAAAGGAGCTCCTTGACTCCATCTTGTGGGCAAGTGGTATTTGACCACAGGAACCTTCTCTTCCAGTTTAATTAATGTTTATATTTTCTAAAAGTTATTTCCAGATCTAGTTATTCTCCTGTAAAATGTTTCCAAGTCTATATGAAGAATCCTTTATTATTAAAATTAGTGGTCAGGGGTGATGAGAATTCTGAATATAAAAATTAATAAACAATATAAATGTTGAGAAAAATATAATATTGCATAAATTAACCCTCCATAACAGAGTCTGTTTCCTACCCTGATAGATCAAATAAAGAACTGCATATTTCCTTCCTCAAAGCTGTTTCCACTTATCTTACTGTGGAACAGAAGGAAAAGACAAGGTCAATGCAAACTTTGCCTTCAAATTTGGAAGGACTGAGTATCAGTCCATGTGCTCTGAAACACTTTCCTTGAGGAAACTGTCTCCTTCTCTGGAGCATGTCCAGAGAAGGGCAACAAAGCTGGTGAAGGGCCTGGAACACAAACCCTATGAGGAGAGGCTGAGGGAGCTGGGGGTGTTTAGCCTGGAGAACAGGATGCTCAGGGGTGATCTTATTACTGTCTACAACTACCTAAAGGGAGGTTGTATCCAGGTGGGGGTTGGCCTCTTCTCCCAGGCAACCACCAACAGAACAAGGGGACACAGCCTCAAGTTGTGCCAGGGAAAGTATAGGCTGGTTGTTAGGAGGAAGTTCTTCCCAGAGAGAGTGATTTCCCATTGGAATGGGCTGCCCAGGGAGGTGGTGGAGGCACCGTCCCTGGAGGTGTTCAAGCAAAGCCTGGATGAGGCACTTAGTGTCATGGTCTGGTTGACTGGATAGGGCTGGGTGCTAGGTTGGAGTGGATGATCTTGGAGGTCTCTTCCAACCTGGTTGATTCTATGATTCTATGATTGCTTTGTTTGGGTTGAATGATATATATTATTTTTTAATTTACTTTCTTAATAAGAGACTCTGTGTATTAAAAATTCCAAGATGCTTGAAATATTTGCAGTACAGTACAATAAGTTATTCAGATTACAGTGGATCTTTGACTTCTTGAAATTATTAGAGTAATATCATTGAGAGGTACTGTACAGACCTTAGAAAATCTCTCGTCATTTCTCTCATTTTTTACTAGAAAAATTGACTGTGGTTTTTTTTTTGCTTCCATGCTGTCTGGCAGGATGATGCTGTGTAGTATTTTTGCTAATACAGCCATTTTAATAGAATATGCTTCGACAAATAGGTGATGGGCAGAAGAGCTGGGAAAATGGTTTCGGATAGTCTGTGTGTGGCTTCAAATATAGTTTAAATAGATTTTCACACAATAATTTAAGATGCTATTCAAAGAATTCTAATTATCTACCCTGCTTTATGCATGGCCAAAAGATTTCCCATGCAGCTGCTTCTTATTTAAGAAGTTGGTGAAGATTTCTGTGTTAGTACTTAACAGGATTGCCAAATCAGTAATTTCCAGGTTGCTCCTGTCTTTAAATTTATGCTACAGAACGGAGTAATTGAGCCTAAGCAGCACAAACTTTCCTTTTCTCTGTGAGTAATGTTAGGGGCATGAAGGGGACAGAGTCTTTTACTAAAAATCTTATACACTTACCATGTTTTAACACATATCCATGTACATATCACTGTAGATAAGCATTTTGTCAAGGAAGAAAGAATGAAACTTCTAAGCAAACTAGACCAAAAACACTTGAACAACTGCTACTCTCTTGTCATCCAAACATAACAAAGAGCCATTTTTGTTCTTGGTGCCCAATGCCTTTTATGGAAACAAAGCTTGCATCCTCTTAACTTCTAATTATCCATTAAGCCAGTGAAAACATCCACCCAAGTATCCACACTTAGTGTTTCCTTCTTTTTTTTTTTTCCACCAGCACCTTTACAGACTTGTCTAGATTCTCCCCTCATCTTACTTCCTGAACGTTTTCTTAGCTTCAGGAAGGGTAGTGGTTGCAGTTGTTGAGAATGTGAAAAATATGTGACTGTCAGGACCATATGTTTGGCAGCTGAGTAAAGCATATGCCACTTTCCTCTTTCAATGGATTCACACAGATTTTGAACAGCACTACAAATAGCACCAGACCTCCAAGACCTTGGAGGGGAGGAAGACATCACCTCCCTTTCTATTTCTACATTGGTTCTCCTGTCTCTGTTGAGCTGAACAACAGCATCCTGTCTTCATTTTCAAAATCCATCTCAGCTTATTTCTCCTGTTAACTCTTCCCGCAAATTCACTCTCAAACTGATAATTATGGCAAAATCTATCTTAGACTTTTAAACCAAGAAATATGGATCCTCATGCAGCCTTCGAGACACTTCCAACAAATATCTCTATTAATTCTCTCAGAACCTCTCTCAGAATCTGTTTGCCAATACACCCACAGTAAACTAGACATTTTTTTCAGCAGGAAAATGCTAATTCCTCCTTATCCTGTTTGGAATTTCTTTTGTTAAAAAGCTTGGCACAGTGTGGGCATGGTCAGTGTGTGCTCATGGGAACAGCTCTAGGCACCACAGTCACTGTATTATGACAGAAGACATCTAAGAGAGACAGTTCAGCTGTCTGAATAATGTAGTGACATCTGCAATGCTGAAAAATAGCTGAGATGCAAATACAGGGCTCCAAAGAGAGAGATCCCATAGGTTTCTGGGTGAGCTGTTCCAGTGTTTGAATATTTTCATGGTAAAATGACATGCTTCTTATATCAAATTCCAATAAAAATCTCCTACATTGCACCTCGTAACTCTTGCTTCTCACCCTTTCACTGTGTACCTCTTGAGATTTTAGTGGTTCCTTTTCTACACTGTCGCTACATACTTTTCTACATGGCACTACATTAAGCAGGCTTAGATAAGATCCTCTCAAATCTTTTCCAGTCTGAGGAAATGTATGCTACTGGCCTTTACACTCTTGGAAGCATCCCCTGGTCATGTTGCAATGCATTCCTGTTGTTGTCACACGGGAAGAAATGACATGGACTTCAAATATGGTATCAACAAGCATCAGACAGAGAAGGGGAAAGTCTCTTTGCCTGATCTAACCCATGTTAGCCACAGCACATGTTCACTGGCTCATGTTCAATTTGCCATTGACTGAGTCCTCTATCGCAGGCATTTGTACACAAAATTCAGTACAAACTTGAGATGCTCTCAAGTTTAATTGCACTTGGCATCACAAGTCCTCCTCTTGTTTTTGCAGTTATGAGGTGTTTGGTCACAGCCAAGTTACATGTATTTCTATTTCCAGTGAGAAAGCTATGATGTCTTCAGATGCAAATTAATGAATCTGAGACAGGAATCTGTAAGCACAAAGTTTATATGCTATGCCTTTATCACAACAAAGAGTAAAGAAATCTCCAAGGTGCCTCCACAAAGCCATGATCCATATTTTACTGAAGTAAACAGGTGTTTTGCTCTGTAGCCCTCAAGGACCAAAGTGTGGGGATAGAAAGTGTCATATTTTACTGAAGTAAACAGGTGTTTTGCTCTGTAGCCCTCAAGGACCAAAGTGTGGGGATAGAAAGTGTCAAGATAGCATTAGAAGACAGTAGACATAGATACCCATGCACTGTGAATTCTTAATAAATCTAGTGAGAAAACATTCCAATTTCCCATATTGCTTAACTCCATTATTTAACTAATTCTGAAATAGTTACCATTGCTGTTTCTTTGTTGGTTGAACTACAATTTTAGCTTTCAAATATCAGGCACGCGTAAAAGCTGTGACTGTGTCCTGGAGTCCTGTATACCCCTAAATTCCTCTCCTGCCGTGGCTTCGGGGGAGAGGGAAAGCCGCCTGGTTCCCCCCGCCTCGCCTGCCCTGCGGGTGCAAAGGGGGTGAGCAAAGGGGTCCTGCCCGCAAGAGGAGTGCCCCGTGCAGTGCCCGCGCTGGGATCGGGTTGGGATTGGCTGTGTGCTTTAGCGCCTAAAGTGTGGTAACTCTGCCCTTTGTCTAGTGAGGGTATAAATATTTGGGGGGCTTCCCACCTTTGGGGGTTCCCCCCTTGGAGTTCGTCCCTGTCTGAGCCTTCGTGCCTGCCTGAGACTTCTCCCCCCCCCACCTCACCTGGTGCTCTGCTTGTGCTAGTTTGAAGCAAGCTGGAATGTTTTGGTAACAGAACTAGATAACAGGCAGTGAAATGAAAACAATTGATGTCAACTTCTCTCACAGTCTCGCTGAGAGCTCTGGGAAGAAGTAGTAAATTTTCTCCATTTTGTCTTTCTCTTCTGCCTTTGCCTTCAGACCTGGTCACATCTCATTAACCTTGCTCCTACTAACCTTGCTCCCTAACCTCTTGGCTGCACCTCTCTTCTTCCTGAGAACTGGGGTAAGGTTGAGAGGGGCTGGGGGAGGTGTTGAGGTGGTTTGAAAGCCCCTCCTGGGGACTCAGGTTTCTGGGAGGGGAGTTGTGCTTTTGTATTGTTTATCCTTTGTATATTTCTGTATATAATTGTATATAACTGTATATATTGTAAATAGCTGCTTGTAAATTCTGCTAGCTGTAAATAAATTGCTTCATCTATATTCCCAGGGTCTGTCTGAGTTAGCTGGGGCAAATTCAAAGTGTGGGGGGGCGGGTAAGAGCCCAAACCATCACACTGCTCCAAAGGATTGCTTCACCTATTGACACTTTTTGTAAGAGCTGTATACCTCTTAATGATACTTGGGCAGCTTCTGCAGGAGAACGAGAGGGGCAGACCACATGAGGAAGCCTGATCATGAGTTATTTTGGCTCAACTTTATTAGTAGGAAAACCGCTATAATTTACGGCAGCTTCTGCAGGAGAACAAGAGGGGCAGACCGCACGAGGAAGCCTGATCCTGAGTTATTTTGGCTCAACTTTATTAGTAAGAAAATCGCTATAATTTAATAGCTAAATCCTTTCCCAACTTCTGACTTCCAAAATAGTCAGATTATTGATGGTATCCCTGTAGATAATTCTCAAGCAACTCAATCTGCCAATTAAACTAAATTAATCTTTCTGTCTACTTCAGGGGTGATGATGAATGGGAAAGATGTGAAAGGGAGGAAGAAGAGTGAAGCGAGTAGGAGATTTGGTAGTTTGTCTTTAAGTGGTTTGAATTTTAAAGCACTTAGAATCGAGTTACTGCTGCTTTAAAAACCAAGAGCTTCTTTTCAGTATTCTCGCTTGGATTAGAGAAGATTTATGCAGCCACAGTAATCTCCTGATGCAGCAAACTGAAAACAATTTCAGCCACCCAAGCTTAAGGGAAAGGTAAGAAACAGAGAACTAAGATGCTTCAGACCTGACACTTTCAAAAAACTCTTTTGTGAAACTACACTCAGAATCAGAGAGATCTGGAACAGAAGACATCTGACAACTACTCGTAATTTCCGGGTCTTGTGAACTACACTGAGTGGGCCTAGCAAGTCACAAATTACTGCAGGTTTTGCCCAAATTCTAGCAGCAACAGATGAAATCTGTAAATCCATCAGAGAAAATGAGAAAGCAATCACACTGAAAGGACTGGGGCCCCCAGTTTAGGAGGGATATTGAGATGCTTGAGCGTATCCAGAGAAGGACGACGAGGCTGGTGAGAGGCCTTGAGCACAGCCCTACGAGGAGAGGCTGAGGGAGCTGGGATTGGTTAGCCTGGAGAAGAGGAGGCTCAGGGGTGACCTCATTGCTGTCTACAGCTACCTGAGGGGTGGTTGTGGCCAGGAGGAGGTTGCTCTCTTCTCTCAGGTGGCCAGCACCAGAACAAGAGGACACAGCCTCAAGCTATGCCAGGGGAAATTTAGGCTGGAGGTGAGGAGAAAGTTCTTCACTGAGAGAGTCATTGGACACTGGAATGGGCTGCCCAGGGAGGTGGTGGAGTCACCGTCCCTGGGGCTGTTCAAGGCAAGGTTGGACGTGGCACTTGGTGCCATGGTCTAGCCTTGAGCTCTGTGGTAAAGGGTTGGACTTGATGATCTGTGAGGTCTCTTCCAACCTCGGTGATACTGTGATACTGTGACTCTACCACTTCACTTTGCTAAGTTCCGATCAAGGAACACCAAATATACTCTTATGTCAAAGAGCTTCTACAGAATGATGCAACATTTTGAAAGTCATGAATATATTTGCCATGCCATCCAACAGAAAATATGTTGTACTCACATCTAAATTACTGAAATTGACTCAGACACCTAAATGCATTAAGAGGTTGAGCACACACTGCTGCTAAGCCAGGCAGGTGTGTTTCTAAAGCTCTGTCTCTTAGATATAGTGTCTGTACAGTTCTGAAACACATCCCTCTGCAGAGCTGGAAAACACTCCAAGTACACAGACAATTACTTTGGGTAGGAACAAGAAAGGAAAAAAAGCAGCAAAGAAGAGGTAGTGTTATCCTCCATCACTTATAATTCACTTTCCATAAATGTGAGATATATTTATTAGGATGACTTCAGGCTACAGAACAATAAGTAGCTATTTTGAAGTCAGAGAATGAAATTCAATGACTTCTTTGGCCATTATCTGTATCAAAATTTCTTTGTACATTCCCCCCCCCCCCCCCCCCCCAAGTCTGAATGAATTTACAAAATTATTTAGGGTGGAGGGGAGCTTTTGAGATCATGCTCATATTCTTGAACTGAACCTGTGCATCAAGCCCTGGCTTTACATTGTGCAGAATGGTGCTGTAGGATTTTACTGCATCTTTGCTCTGGTGATTGGTCTGTCGTAGTGGACTGAAATTTGATCCATGATAATTAACACCTTTCGATCAATCTTTTCTTTAGAAGGGGTCTGAATTTTAATGAGGGGACCTGAAGGCATTTTAACTATTGTTAACATAGGTATTTTCATTTCATGCTCATCAATTCCTGAAGTTTCTTAGATTAACAATAATAAACCCTGAGGCTTAGCTAATGACTCCTATCTGGGGATATTTATATCACTTAGGAGTACTTCCTTTATAAACACCATAAACTCTGAGTATTTTTCTCTGCTTTATGAGGAGGGAAAATGAGTCACAACTAAAAGATTGAAAACAGGGCTCTAAGTAGCAACTGTATTTTACAGTAACAAAAGGTCCACTCACTTCAGCAAGATCAAACTTACCTAGGTGACTGTCTTTGTTTTTCTAGGACAGAATCACAGGTCAGCCGTGGGCTGCAGGCCATTAGCAGTTCTGAGTCAGCTGGGACAGCTGACTTGACTCACAACTGTATCCCCTACCATCAGCATCACATCTGGTATAAAGAAGTGAGCTTGCTGAGAAGGTGGGAGGTTTTTGGTTAGATGTTTTTGCTTTGGCTCCTCCACATGCCTTTCTTGCTCTTAAGGACTGCCTGTCTGGATATTGTGACTGCTGCACTTTTGCTGGGCAGAGATAATGTTGTCTACTTTGTGCTGACATTGGTACCAGTTTGTCTATTTCATTGAACTTGTTTTCGTTCCAACTAGTGGATCTTTCCCCCTTTTCTTAATTCCCCATCTCTGCTGGGGAGAGGTCACTAGGTGGTAGAGCAACTGCTGTAGTTTAAGCCCAGAGACAGGTAACATGTAGATGGGTACACAGAAGATGAGGGTAAACAAAGCAGTGCAACTCCAAGAACTGGATTAAAATCCAGGTTAGGACTAGCCTGAATTAATCTCCTAAATGGCACCATTTGAACTGGCAGGCACGACACAGGAGCTAGAAGTTACATATGCCTTCCTAGATATTAGCTAGAAGTTACATATGCCTTCCTAGACTATTAGCTAGAAGCCAGACAAGATGACACAGACTTACGTCTAGCAACTAGACTGAGCTCTAAGTGCCTACACCTAGCATCTTTCTGTGAGGGCAGGTATCTCCACCATGGTTATTAAACTAGTCTACACAGTCAGGGGAGCCTGGAGAGCCATTCTGACATCCAGCAATGAACACCTAGTGAATAATTTTCTGTACTTCATCTGTACAGCCACGATTCTGTTGCCTAAATGCAGCTGTTAATACTGTTTTACTCTGTTGTAAATTAGCTATATACATGAGGCCAAAACATATGATTTAGGTCCTTAGGAGATGTGTATCCTGGAGTGGAAGCTGGGGGCTAGGAATGGTGCTCAAAGTGTCTTTAATGCTGTCAGATGCCTACAATTCAGCTGAATAATACACCAAGACATCTTAAAGTAGGGGTCTAGATACCTGTCTTATGTGTGTCCAGGGGCTAGGCTCAAGTGCTAGATAGTAAGTTACGTATTTTCAGGCCATATGATCCTGATGAACAGCATCATTAGGCACTTAAAAACCACTTGATTGCATTTTACAGCTATTAAGAGTCGTATTAAAGATATTGTGGGAAAGAAACACTATATTGAAAGACCAGAGAGAAAAAAAAATCTTCCATTAAAAGAAGTTAGAAAGAAGGATCTAAGTACTACAAGCTATCTGTGTTAGCTTCAGTTCTTTCTGTATGCTTGGACAAACCATCATAGCAGCTCTTTTTAAGCACCTGCATGGCAACAAGGAATTGAGCATCAGCCAATATGGATTTGCCAACAACAAATCACATCTAGCTGATCTAATTTCCTTCCACAGCAGGATGGAAGCTTTTGTGGTCAGAGGAAAGACAATAGATGTCATAAGTCTTTCATTTAGAAAAGTATCCTATCTTATGCAATTCTCATAAGCTAGTAAAGAAACATCAGTCTAAATGATGATATTATAGAAGACTCTACTGTAATCATTAAGAGGTCCTTGCCAAGATAGAAAGATGCTTAGAGAGAATTTTGCAGGAGTCCTTTCTATTGTTCTATTAAATATCTGCATCAAAGAGCTAGATGACAGGGTAGAAACTTTACTCACAGTTTGCTGTATCCTGAACAGCCAGTATGTTGGAGAATAGAAACTACATTCAAAACAGGCCTATTAAATTTGAGAGAATGGAGCAGAATGGAAAGAAATGGAATGGTAAAAAGATGAAATTCGGGGCAGATCCATAGGAGGTACTACAGTTGGGCAGGAATGTTTAAAAACATAAATAACACAGAGAATAAATGGTTGTAGACCACAAATCTGAACAACACAGCAACGCCATACTATTGTGAAATGGTAACTAATGTATGTCATAAGTGTAAGACCTCTAAAATACATGAAATATTTTCCCTATGTAATGCTTTAGTGCAAGGGCTAAATTCTCCCACTCCCCCCCGCTCCCCCTCCTATCTCCTCTTTCCTTTCTCCTTAGCAGGAGATAAGAAAAGGAGGGGGTGAAGAAAGGCTGAGAGTTTTCAGTAGATTTACACAGAATGTTTTATTTCCCTGCTTCAAAGTTCTCAGATTACACCAGTATATAGAGAACAGAAGGAAAAGGGAAAGGAATATCACTCCAAATCCTATAACAGGCAGAAACGCAACTGCCTGCTCAAGGACTGGAAAGGCCAGGGGCTGACCAGTCCTCCCTTTCCAGGGACATAATGCTGCACAGCTGTAAACACAGTAGTCATAAATCCGTGGGGAATATATGTTTTTTTTTAATATATATATATATATATATATATATATACACACACATATATATACACACACACATACGTGGTTGAAACCGCTGCACCCTGCTTAGCTGTGTACTGGACATTGACAAGATCTCAGCTGATGTATCATATGCAATTTGAAACACCATCACCAAAGAAAATATGGATCAGCTGCTTAGGCTGGAGGAAAACAATGAGAATTTTCAGAAGACTAATATATATTCCTCCTGAAGAGGAGTCAGTGTCACACCCTCACAGTAACTGAAAGTAGCTTGGATTTCTTTTCTAAAGGTTTGAACCAAAGCTTTCCACACAGATGGAAGTATTTCGAGTATTTAGCTTTTGAGAACCTGACTTTTGTTACTAATCTGTGTATTACTATCACATTACAACAGAAATCACGTTCTCTAATCAAAATAGAGTAACTATAGCTGTGACAACAAAGATAATACAGCAAAATGTGATTCTTACACAGAGAGTTTACTGTTCCTTTATGATAACAATAGTTTTCTATTTTATTCAAATAGCTAATCAGCAGCATTCGAAACAGGTTGACTGTTTGCAGAGCAAAGATGACAAAACTACAAAGTGTATTAAGTAAAAAGTAATAATAAAACAAATCCTTGGAATGTTGAAGACTATCAAAAGTTGAGGTCTTTGAAACCAAATGAGTTGATTTCCCTGGTGAGAGGCCTTGAGCACAGCCCTACGAGGAGAGGCTGAGGGAGCTGGGGTTGTTTAGCCTGGAGAAGAGGAGGCTCAGGGGTGACCTTATTGTTGTCTACAACTACCTGAAGGGTGGTTGTGGCCAGGGGGAGCTTGCTCTCTTCTCTCAGGTGGCCAGCACCAGAACGAGAGGACACAGCCTCAGGCTGCGCCAGGGGAAATTTCGGCTCGAGGTGAGGAGAAAGTTCTTCACTGAGAGAGTCATTGGACACTGGAATGGGCTGCCCGGGGAGGTGGTGGAGTCGTCGTCCCTGGGGCAGTTCAAGGCAAGGTTGGATGTGGCACTTGGTGCCATGGTCTAGCCTTGGGCACTGTGGTAAAGGGTTGGACTTGATGATCTGTGAGGTCTCTTCCAACCTTGGTGATACTGTGATACTGTGAATTTCTAGCTTAAGGAGTACTGAACAAGATCCATACAAATGGCACATTGCATATAGTTAATCACAAGACTGAAGATTAGCAAATTAAAGCATAATAAAATAGTATTAATCACTACCAGCAGCAGCAAATAAGCCCATCTTCACAGCAGGATGCTGAAAATGTTTCAGAGAACAAAGAGCATTTCAATTATTCACCATATGCTTAATTTTATTGTGCTGTGCTAGCCAGGTTATTAGCTTCCCATTTCGATCTTCTTCTTCAGCCTACACAATCATCTAATCCACTAGGATTTCTACACACCACTGTTGAAATTTGTGAACTTTCCACTCAGAGAAGTATGGATTTAGATCAGAAGCACAGCTTACACAATGCAATCTCCCTTCTGCACTGGCATTGTAACATTAGTATAGATAATTTTTGGCCAGGACCAATGCTTATCATGTACTGAAGTAACACAAAAGAGTCTTACAGTCCCTGAGTTTCTCTAAGAATGAATGAGAGATGTTAAGGTGCTGGAAGGTGTCCAGAGAAGGGCAACAAAGCTGGTGAGGGGCCTGGAGCACAGCCCTGTGAGGAGAGGCTGAGGGAGCTGGGGGTGTGCAGTCTGCAGAAGAGGAGGCTCAGGGCAGAGCTCATTGCTGTCTACAACTCCCTGAAGGGAAACTGTAGCCAGGTGGGGTTGGGCTCTTCTACCAGGCACTCTGCCACAGAAGAAGAGGACACAGCCTCAAGTTGTGCCAGGGGAGGTCTAGGCTGGATGTTAGGAGGAAGTTGTTGGCAGAGAGAGTGATTGGCATTGGAATGGGCTGCCTGGGGAGGTGGTGGAGTCGCCGTCCCTGGAGCTGTTCAAGGCAGGATTGGACGTGGCACTTGGTGCCATGGTCTAGCCTTGAGCTCTGTGGTAAAGGGTTGGACTTGATGATCTGTGAGGTCTCTTCCAACCTTGGTGATACTGTGGTACTGTGATACTGTAATTATTCTGCTAAGCTTTTTTTACTGCACCCAAAAAATGGTTTTCAGAGAACATATCTTGCCATTCCAATTATTTTTGTTTGTACATAGACATACATAGTTTATTAATAAAAAATGTTTTCTTTGATTTCTTTCTCCCATTCAGCATGTTAATAACCTTGTGTGTAACTCACAAGTTTGCTTTGTTTGTCTTGCTAAAAATTCTTCAAAAGTCTAGCAAAAAATCAGGAAATACTCCTTTTGAGCACCACTACTAAGAATATAAAAGGAAGCTGGAGCATATTTTAGAGGGAAAGATGACTGTAGTGTATCATTCATAGTGTGATGAAAGCATCTTTAGTGTTCACTCAGCCTTGTTTGCTATGTCACTACTCCCTTTGTAGAAGTAACAAGGCAGAGAAACAGTGAACTCTCAATATACTCACTCTGTGGTGCAGTTTTCTGCTCTCTAGCTTGCAATTTCTCATTGGAATGGGCTGCCCAGGGAGGTGGTGGAGGCACCGTCCCTGGGGGTCTTCAAGAAAAGCCTGGATGAGGCACTTAGTGCCATGGTCTAGTTGATTGGATAGGGCTGGGTGCTAGGTTGGACTGGATGATCTTGGAGGTCTCTTCCAACCTGGTTGATTCTATGATTCTATAAACTTCACAATGTCTACTTTGTGTATGCTTGCAAAATTTGAAGATATACTTCTTTTTCTTCCATAATTCCCTCCACAAAAAAAAAAGAGGTGATCTTATTTGAAAACTTGGAGGTGGATCACTGAAACTGGACTGGATGAGGCACTTAGTGCCATGGTCTAGTTGACTGGATAGGGCTGGGGGATAGGTTGGACTGGATGATCTTGGAAGTCTCTTCCAATCTGGTTGATTCTATGATTCTGTGATATACCATTTGATGAAATTTAAGCAACAAAGCAATTCTAAATTCAAAATCACCCAGAAGCATCTGTTGTAAGACCTGTAAGACACTCAAAATCTGACCATCATCCAAGAGATTATTAAGTGTAAGTAACTTCATATAGTTTTTGCTGTCAAAAAATTTCCTGGTAAAAGCATTCTGCAGAATTACTACTTTAACACTTTAAGTTACATTACTTTGGACTAGATTCCCATTCTTACTTAAATTAGTCTGTGTTTATTATGTCACTGGCTAAAATGTTAGAGTAGCTCAAATTTATAAGCTCCAACTAATAGCAGTATCTTTTGGCTACCAAGACACTTGCTGCAAGTGAATTCCTGGCATTGATATGCAGCACATACGCTTCTTCTAAGAATAACTTAGAAACAATCTGCCTAGAAATTATCTACCCCTGGCTCTGTAAAGCACTGTTCATCTATTCTACCAAAAATGACAGCTGCTTCTAGTCTATTTACCAAAAAAAAAAAACCAAACCCAAAACCCACCAAACCCCAAACAACAAAACCACAAAACAAAAAACCCCACCCAAAACCCAACCACCAAACCCTATAAAAACCCCAACACCAAGCCCACTATTTTCATGACTATCACTGCCATCATGCAGACACTTAAAAGAATGCAAATGTTATCAAAGAACCAGCTTAGCACAACCATTCCCGTAATTAAACGTTATCATCTTATACAATTTTATGTAAACTACACGATGAAATTGTACAGAAAATCACTACTTACACCCATTGCTGACTTTATAAATAAGTACCTTGAACTAATCTCATGCATGTGTGCTTTCCAACATGGAAAAAAAAAAAAGCCATCTGCCATCTATAACAAAATGCTGTCATTTATTTTTGGAACCATGGCGATAGGCAGGTGTCTGCCCACCATTAAATTGGCTTCCACATTTTGGGCTCCCATTGTAGGCCTTATTAAATATTTGTTGCTTTATCTAAAACACTGCATTTTTCATAAGTTAACTTTTCTAACAAGTAAACTGCTGACTGTGGAGCTGCATATGCACCATTCATAATTGTTGTATCAGCCTGTTACCTGCTAGCATGTCACAGTAGAAGTAGTTAGATAAGGCATATACCAAAATGGTCTGCGGAGACTTCAGTTCATTTTTCTTCTCTGATTAAGATACAAGAAAACCCACTTGATTTCCCATTTTGTACTCCCAAAGAAATGAGGCTGAGAAACAGGTCTATTGCTTTCTCCCCTCAGTACCTCAAATAAAGAAGCATTCTTTGCACCAGGGATATAAATAGAAAACTTGACATAACAGAGTGCCTGTGTCAGATGCAGGCATCTTAGATTTGAATTCCTACTCCAGTGATAATTATTTCTATGGGAGGAAATTAATTTGATAGGAACAAAACAGCAACATTTACTTTATTTATACTTCATTGTTCAGCATATTTTCTGAAGAGGCAAATTCTAATCAGTTCTCCAAAGAAGGCAAGTGAGGATATGTGTATGTTTCTCCTCCCTTCGTAAACATACGGAGTAGACAGAAAAAGGCAGAAAAAGGGAGCAGGTAAAGCCTTCTGTCTTCAGTATGAAATCAGGCTGATGTGGCTTAGAGATAAAAAACTTGATCCTCTTGGATGTCTAGGGTGAAAGCATGAACTTGACTTCTCTAGAAGGCAATTCAGAGTACTTTACAGAGACACCTGCCTTTGTGTAAACCTAAATTAAGCATGTAAAATAATACTGCCCTAAGCTGGGCAGCATTGGACTGTATGACAATCTTGAAAAGCAAAGCAGAGAAGCCACAGGCAACATTTAAAGAGGTTAATTTTACCTATAATACCTACTGTGTCTTTCACCTTCTTTTCTGAATTTAAAAAATAGATACTGCAACAATTTAATGAACAACTATACTTATCCCCTCCTTCCCTCACACGAATCTCAGCTGTGGTACACCTCATTTTGGAAAGCCACCTGAGGAAATTGATTTGGCATAGATTCTTTTGATATGAATTATCTCAAAGCTAACAATGTGGCATCAAATGTAAAGTGCAGAGGACCTGTTTCTTTGTATATATGAAGAATTATGTGCATTATTATTAGGAAGAATGTTAGCATAAAAAGTGGGACCTAATTTAAATACATGAGGGATGTTGATATCTTTATTGATGATCTGGACGAGGGGATTGAGTCCAGCATCAGTAAGTTTGCAGATGACACCAAGCTAGCAGCAGGTGTTGATCTGTTGGAAGGTAGGAGAGCCCTGCAGAGGGACCTGTACAGGCTGGATGGGTGGGCAGAGGCCAATGGGATGAGATTTAACAAGGCCAAGTGCAGGGTTCTGCACTTTGGCCACAACAACCCCAAGCAGCGCTACAGGCTGGGGACAGAGTGGCTGGAGAGCAGCCAGGCAGAAATGGACCTGGGGGTACTGATAGACAGTAAGCTGAAGATGAGCCAGCAGTGTGCCCAGGTGGCTAAGAGAGCCAATGGCATCCTGGCCTGCATCAGGAACAGTGTGGCCAGTAGGTCAAGGGAGGTTATTCTTCCCCTGTACTCAGCACTGGTCAGGCCACACCTTGAGTACTGTGTCCAGTTCTGGGCTCCTCAATTCAAGAGAGATGTTGAGGTGCTGGAACGTGTCCAGAGAAGGGCAAAGCTGGTGAGGGGCCTGGAGCATAAACCCTATGAGGAGAGGCTGAGGGAGCTGGGGGTGTTTAGCCTGGAGAAGAGGAGGCTCAGGGCTGACCTCATTGCTGTCTACAACTACCTGAAGGGAGGTTGTAGCCAGGTGGGGGGTGGCCTCTTCTCCCAGGGAACCACCAATAGAACAAGGGGACACAGCCTCAAGTTGTGCCAGGGAAAGTATAGGCTGGATGTTAGGAAGAAGTTCTTCACAGAGAGAGTGATTGGCATTGGAATGAGCTGCCCAGGGAGGTGGTGGAGGCACCGTCCCTGGAGGTCTTCAAGCAAAGCCTGGCTGAGGCACTTGGTGCCATGGTCTAGTTGACTGGCTAGGGCTGGGTGCTAGGTTGGACTGGATGATCTTGGAGGTCTCTTCCAACCTGGTTGATTCTATGATTCTATGATCATCTTCCCAGGCTCCTCATATAGCTAGGAGAACAGAACAGTCCTCCAGAGAGTGACTCCTATACTGGATGTGCAAGGGAAGATTCACTTGCCATAACACAGGTGTTTGCTGTCACTTTTGGCACTTCAGGTTACTAGGCTGCATATCACAGGGCCATGGGTGTCCTACATACCCTGCAACCGCTTCGCAAAGCGCATGCAGATATTTGGATTTCAAGAGGCCCAAGAGACCTATTTTGAAGAAACTGATTCTTGCTTTTGTCTGACAATGAGATGATTCACCTGAGAAAGAGGCCTATTTCTTTCCATTGATTATAAATCAAATCAATGGTAATCTGTTTTGAGCTAGACACCCAGTTTTCAGATATCTACATGAGGTCAAAAGAATTTCAACTTTCTGAATCTTTGGCATGAAATAATAATAATAATGTCAAATAAGAATGAAAAACTGCTTCACGGTGTTTTTACATGTACTACTGGCAGAAAATATGATCAATACTGTGGCTTTTTTGTTTTATTGAAGACGTGTCTGCTGCTTTTTGAGAGCTCATAACCATTTATTTCCCCAATAAATTCTACAATCATTTTCAAAGTGTTGGTATGGTGTTTTGACATGATGCAGTGGTGAATGTAAATTGAGTTGGGTTTTTTTTTCTTTTTCCCCTTATCCATAGCCAAATTATAGAAGACTAAGCTGCTGTTACACCTTTTCACCCTCAATTCAAGAATGATGTTGAGGTGCTGGAGCATGTCCAGAGAAGGGCAACAAAGCTGGTGAGAGGCCTGGAACACAAACCCTATAATGAGAGGTTGAGGGAGCTGGGGGTGTGCAGCCTGGAGAAGAGGAGGCTCAGGGGTGATCTTATTACTGTCTACAACTACCTGAAGGGAGGTTGTAGCCAGGTGGGGGTGGCCTCTTCTCCCAGGCAACCAGCAATAGAACAAGGGGACACAGTCTCAAGTTGTGCTGGGGTAGGTATAGGCTGGATGTTAGGAGGAAGTTCTTGCCAGAGAGAGTGATTGGCATTGGAATGGGCTGCCCAGGGAGGTGGTGGAGTCACCATCCTTGGGGGTCTTCAAGAAAAGACTGGCTGAGGCACTTAGTGCCATGGTCTAGTTGACTGGCTAGGGCTGGGTGCTAGGTTGGCCTGGATGATCTTGGAGGTCTCTTCCAACCTGCTTGATTCTATGATTCTATGATTCTATTTGAAAGCCAGTGGAGAATACAATAATTCATTTAATGAGAATTGCAAGCAACAACTTTAGATTTATGGATATTTCAATTTATTTCAGTAGGTGACAAAAATAATTTTCTGGGTTAACTTTGCTTTTTTTTCAGTCTGAAGGTTACACGTTTCTTAACCTTGGATTGTATCTCAGCAGTGTTGACTGCTTTAGTGAATATTTCATCGCCACTTGCATAGATATTCTGCTGATTATAGCACAGCCTCACACTATAGGCAGGTCAAAGAAACATATATTATATATGCACAGATATTGGGAAATGAAGCTGTCAGCATCATTCAGCATGCCACATAAATATTTCTTAAGAATTATCTCCTACTTAGTTTTGTATTTGTATTCATAAGTATGCCTCCCTTCTGATAAAAAATAAGATTATATGAATTCTGTTTTTCCCCCAGTGCCTGCAAAACATTCTAATACAGTGGTGCTCTTTGCAGTTTCTCTATCATGCACTTCCTTTACTGTTTTCTGATTCTCAACAATGTTTGTTCCCTATTTTAAATCACTTTTTACCACTCTGATGCACAAACCTGGGCTTGCTGCATACTTTCTTTGGTCTGCTTCTTTCTTTCAATCTCAGCAGAAGTGCAACTTTAATTAAAGTGAAAAATAAAAAAGTCACTATTTACAAAAATAGTCTGGGTTCTAGATGAAAATTTTTTTTAAGAGGAAACCAACATTTTAGTGGCTGTTCTGACTCCTCATTGCTAAGCATTTAATTCATAGTGATTGCTTTAAAAGTATTTGGTATTTGTCCAGATACCACAGTGTGGTTAGGTTAGGTTAGAGAGTGAGGATATCACTCCAGCCGTGCAATCAACCCTCCCCCAAACACCTAAAGTTACTCTTTCAGGAATTACTTCTCCCCAGTATTCTAGGAATTCAGATAGATAAAAATATGGGAGCTGAGGAAAGGAGTCAGCTAGAGCGCATCCCTGTAGCCTTGACACAGGAAGATTAAGGTTAGAAACATTGTAAACTGGTATGCTCGCCTTGAGTATCATTTGTGCAGAAGCAGAGTAAATTTAGAACAAAGAACTGAAAGTAGCCTGTGCCAAGATAGCCAGCACCTCACTGTTATCCAATAAGAATGTTAAAACCAGTATTTTATCCAATCACTGTATTCCACAACTTGTAGAGTTACTACAATCTGTAGAGTGGCACATGAAAAGACTGCTGCTATAGCAATAAATGGCTTTGGCTACTGTGGTGTCCACATATCTTTGTATTGCTGGTTTTGTCTATCACAACTACAACAATATGAAAATACAATAGTGTTGAGGCACTTTGTTAATGCAAGACTTCTATTCCTTGCTGATTTTAGAGCCTGACATTTCAGGCAAGGCTAATCTCTAGAGGTGTGCCACGTGATTTGACCATATCTTTTATAAATAGAGGAAAAAATGCCAGCAGTTATTGCAGCAGGAATATTAATACAAACTTGAAGTTAAAAGCCAAGTTACATTGCTGTAGCAACAGGGCTTGCACATTGGGGAGTTGAACAGTTCCCAGACTGTCCTGTGTCAGGATACATCTGGGCTGCTGAATGAGGATGCTTTAAAATTGAATACAGCTCAAATGAAGGTAAAGAAAGTCAAAGAGCCTGACTGGGAAAAGATGTTAAACCAGCTCTGGGAAGTTGTGTCTCGTCAGTCATACTCCGCTTTAAAACCCATTGTCACGCAGAGCTCACACACGTGCATGGGAACAGGAATGTCTCCATTTATCCAAACTGCAACCTTCTGCTAAAATAAATTTGTGAGATCGTGGTGGCAAAACTGATGTCCTCAGATTCTCATGCCTTTGGCTATTTCAGAGCGCTTCCATCAGACAGGGCTGTGTTACTAGGCATACACAGTACCCACAGATGTAGATCTACCAGCAACTTACTGTATATAAATTATCATTGCTTAGTAAATGACTGTTTGATAATCTAGGCAGTATAAAGGGCAATGCTGGAACAATTCCAGTGTGTCAGATGGATAAATTTTGATTTGGTTAATATTATGCTTACTTCTAATAGTGCTTGCTTGGAGTGTAGATGTAGGTTTCCTCTGAGAATGAGTTATACCTCTAATAGGTAAATCTAGCAGTACAATTTTTAGACCCTCAGAATGAAACATTCAGTTGTGTACTGAGGCACATGACTTTCTTTAGAAAAAGAGAATCAGGCACCTCAGAAAAGGATGTAAACAGCAGGGAGTCCCTTAAGCATTGTATGGTACCTGTAACTGCGCTTGAAAACCCATTTGTCTCCAGAGCCTAAGCTCTCTGGAGAAAATTAGTTCTGAAGGAAACTGAATTTGGGATTGAGAAGACAAAAATATGTTATTCTTCAACATCAAATTCATCATATTCTTTAAAAGCCTAAGCAGACTGCCTCTTTTGTTGAAGGGAGTGACATCCACCATTTATGATAACTTCATGGCTGGACCTAGGAAAGCTGAGTTCAATTTCCACCTCCTTTCTTCTGAAAGACTGCCTTAATAACCAGGAGTTCTCAGATGTTACAAGCAAGAGTTACGCAACTCTGGCATTAGAAAAATCAATGCATAAATGCCCCTACATGCATTTCTTTCATAGAAGAGCCTCTTGAACAGGACATCACTGTGGTTATCAATGTCTGCTCTCACCAGATATAGGATAACCTCAGCTTATCTACTTGAAAATAGTGGTCAGTCTTAATTCTGTCATGTGCAAGTAAAATTTGCACCAAAATAAAAATCAATTTTACTGCAATAATACAATCCACATGAAAAAAGTCATGGGACAGGAAAAGCTGAGTAAATCCTCCTTGCTCAGTCATGTTTATGCTGTTCGTCCTCCCACTCTTTGTTTTGATGCTAAGCTTTGTAAGTGGAGATAATTTCTTTAGTCTTTAAATGTGAAGCAGCTAGTGTGCTGCTGGTGTCATAAGATAAATGATTAATAATCACCGTCATGGGAGACAGCAAAAGGGCAAACAATTGCCCCAGATCAGTACTGAATCCTATTGTTGGCTGACAGCCCAAGTTACAAGTCTGACAGGTTTAATGAACACTTACTGATACTTACTGTATTTTTTTCCCAAGTTTGTTTCAGCTGGATGCAGAAGGATACATATTTTATATTAAAAATAAAAAAGCAGCAATAGCTGAAAGACTTCAGTGCCAGGAAGTGTTATTAGAATTCACATCTTCAGAAGTTATCAAAATAAGAGTAGACATTGAAATTGGTAGTGATAGCAGGCAATATTTTGCTAGAAAGAGATTCCATGTTTCAAGACCACTTTGAAGCATGCTTGCTCAGAAAAAGAAGCCATCCAGAAAGTGAGGCCTTTCTCTACTCACATTTGTATTTTTTTAAATAATATTTTAACCCCTGAGAAACATGATCTCAGCACACTCTGTCTTGTTAATAGCAGCACTGTGATGTCTGGAAGTCTGGACTGCAAGGTGGTGTACAAGGAAGACACATAGTCACAAAAGCTAAAGGCTGCGTAGTCAAAAGCCAGAAGAGAAGCTGGCCATATCATGACTCCTTGAGCCCAAAAAATCTCTTCTCAGACTGCCCAAGGCAGAGTGTCTCACCAAATGAACAACACAAGATATGGAGATTTCCTCCTGAGTCCTCAAAACACATCACATATCACATTAGCTAAAATTGAATCACAATACTTGAAGAACCCAAGAATCCCATTCTCTGAAGGGCTAAGATTTAGCTGACAGTTTACCTAACATTAATGAACAATCATGTTCAAACCAGTACTATAAACCATCTACACTGACCCATGACATTGCCTGAATTTCTCTGTTTTAGAATACATCTACACTGTAGGGTTCCAGGTATGTGGCTGCATGTTCCTCTCTAACAGCATCTGTTCAAACATCTGCAATTACAGACCTAAGAACATTTAAAACTTAAAACCAGAATGGGGATTGGTCACCAAGAAGATTTTTTTTTTTCAGAAACCCTCAGCTATACAAATAAATACTTCCTCTTCTGACATAATCTGCCTTCTTGAATAACAATATGGACTTTAAGAAAGGGGCCCAATGTCCTTCCTAGTTATAAATATTTACTTCTTAATTTCCCCCCTAAAGCTCTGTAGGTAATTTGAATATTTGTAAGCGTCTTCTGAGAATCATCTAAACACTGAAAATTCATGCTAAGATACTAAATTTTTAACTTAGATCATTCACATGATCAAGCACATGGTTATTTATCTCTCTTAACAGGGGAGGTGCCTGTCAGTGGTATTTCCCAGGGCTCGGTTTTGGGGTCATTCTTGTTTAATATCTTTAGCAGCAGTCTGAATGAGGGGATTAAGTGCTCCCTCAGTAAGTTTGCAGATGACACCAAATTGGGCAGGAGTGTTGATCTGCTTGAATGTAGAAGGGCCCTACAGACAGATCTGGACAGACTTGATTGATGGTATGAAGTCAATTGTATGAGGTTTAACAAGCCCAAGTGCTAGGTCCTGCACTTGGGTGACAACAACCTCGTGCAACACTACAGACCTGGGGCAAAGTGGCTGGAAAGATGCCAAACAAAGACAGATCTAGAGGTGTTGGTTGATAGCCATCTGACCATGAGCCAGCAGTGTTCTCAGGTGGCTAAGAAGGCCAGCAGCATTCTGGCACGAATCAGAAACAGTGTGGTCAGAAAGAGCAGGGAAGTGATTGTGCCCCTGAACTCAGCACTGGTGAGGCCACGCCTTGAGTACTGTGTTCAGTTTTGGGCTCCTCATTACAATACATTGAGATGCTGGAACAGGTTCAGAGAAGGACAATGAAACTAGTGAAGGGTCTAGGGAACAAATCTTGTGAGAACTGGCTGAAAGAAGTGGGCTTGTTCATTTGGAGAAGAAAAGCCTGAGGGGAGACCTCATTGCTCTCTACAGCTACCTGAAAGGAGATGGTAGTGAAGTGGGAGTTGGTCTCTTCTTCCAAGCAACTAGCAATAAGACAAGAAGAAATAGCCTCAGTCTGCACCAAGTGAAGTTTAAATTGGCTATTAGAAAAAAATATTTAATGAAAGAATGATCAGGCACTGGAATGAGCTGCCCAGGGAGGTGTTAAAAAAGCACGTAGACACATCAGGCACATTTAACAGGCATGGTGGTGTTGGGTTGATGGTTGGACTTGATCTTGGAGGTCTTTTCTAACCTTAATGATTCTGTGATTTAAATTATAGCATGCAGCAGCTCATGCATGCAAATACGTAAAGGAATCCTCAGCTTGCACAGAATCAGCAGAACCTCTCCTATAGCACTCCCGTCCTTGAGGCCAATGGAGATGAAAGCAACCAGAAGAAAAGATGATGAATCAGAGAACTTTCTGAGGAGCACCACAACAGGTTCAGACAGTGTGCTAAAGTTAGAGCAGCCCCTAGTACTTTAGTATTTTACATTTGGTCCTTCAGCCTTCACTGATAACAGGATCTTCTGCAGTTTTAGTCTTCTCTCTTCTGGAATGCTGTTCATTTATGCAAGTCTCAGAATGATGATGAATACATTTCCTTCTGTTGTTAGAACTGGCTGAAAAGGCATCTTTGACTGGCCTGCTGGGTTGGACAATGAAGTCTCTGTGAGAATCATTAGTAGCCAGGTAAGCTGATGCTTTTTTGGAGCTGTCTGCCAAGCAAATAGAGCAGAGATTTTACTTCTCCAAGTTGGAAACTTTTCACTAAAACTGAGAAAACAAAGAATATGGTACTTTTTTCTTCAACCACAACCTCTAAAGCAGAATGTGCTTTTCAGCCATGCTTTTAATGTACAGCATAGTTTAGATATGGATTTTAATCAAAGCAAAGGACAGATTGTAGCTGGTTTTAGATGGATGAACAAAGGAAAAGGCAGCCTCTGGGACCTGTCTCTCTTTGTATCATGTATAACACACTGTAATGTGGCTTATACTTATGGTTATTAACACAGTCACAGAATTCAGCTAGCCAGAACATTCCTTGGGACTTCCTCTGGGACTCTGCTTTTTTCATAATCTTCATATTCATGCCTTCAGAGTAGTTTTGTGGTTTAACAGAGAGTGTAGCCTTGCTCCTATGGTGTATGGAGAACAAAAGGCTTAATTAACAAGCAATATCTGAGTAATTTCAGTGTTAGGCTCTTCAAATAATGGTGTTGTCTAGGAGAAATTCCCTTCTATCTAAAAAAATTTTACACCTCCCAAACTCTGAAGAGATTCTGCAGCTGCTGCTAGATGAGAACTGTTTATAGAAATATAACTAAAGGTGATATTTCATACCAACAAAATCTAGTTTAGCTCAGAATAGCGCTGATATAGAAAGAAAATGTTCCCATAAGAAGAATATGTGGGCTGACCAAGACTTCATCTTTATTTATGGCCTCTCTATTTCTCATCTGAGTCACAGAGGAAAAGACTATAGTATCATGACTGTACCACAATTTGGAGTAGCAGTAGCATAGTAATTTGTGCTTACCTCTGAATACATGTCTCTGTGTGACTGATGCATGTAGTTCTTAGTCACATTAAGCCTGAGCATACCAATAATTAATAATGTGTGATCAAATGGGTATCACTGACACACAAAATTCATGTTTCATGGAACACATTAAAAATATATTTCTCTAATAGTGACAATTTTGAACCCAGCACCATTTATAATTTCAATTGAGCTACACATTATTAAGTTGCTTTTCCTTTTAATGAATTTATAATACCCTAATTGCATCAGTAACTTAGCTGACCAATTAAAACATACCCCTTGTGACTGCACTAGCCCTAGTTATATTGACTTCAGAATGACAATTAATTGCAATATTTGTACTTTTTTCAGTGTCATCCTGGACTTTCTTTTTCTTTGCTTGGCTTTGTGTTTTGTTACACAGTTTGCTACATGCCTGCATTCTGACATTAGGCTTGAAAGTCTCATACTGCAAAAATACTTCCTTTAGAGAGGGTTTACACAGAGCTACTCAGCCCTTTGTCAGGAGGAAAAATGGGTGCCCTGGTGTGGTGCTGGAACTAGGCTGAAGTTAGGTCATGTTTTAAAAGCTAAGTGCATGTGTGACTGGGTGTGTGGGTGGTTATGCCCTTACCTGCCTACTCTGTTGAAGGTCATTTCTCACCTTATGAAAAAAGGCATACGGTGATACTAGCTATGGTATAGGACCACTTTTCCTTCTAGACAGTGAAAATCAATGCAACATTGGCAATTTACTCCAGAAAAGAAGAAGGAATATCTTGTGAAATTAAGAGTATTTCACCTCAATTAAAAATACATTTATATATATATATAATTTTTTATTTTGAAAGAATCATATTGGAAATAAAAAATAGGAAGAACAGCTTTTCAACTGAACCTCCCAGTGGTGATCCAGACAAAGTAAGAAGAGGAATATCTCCCAGTACTAGAATTTGATTTTTATAGAATCCTAAGATACAAGGTTGGAAGGGACCTCAAGGAACATTTGATCCAAACTGTTTTGGTAAAAGCATGAAAACATGGTCTAGAATAGATGGCACAGCATTCTGTCAAGCCAGCATACAATGTTGAGAACTCTGTGATTTTCCATGGCAGATTATTCCAATGGCTAACTGTTGTCATTGCAAAAAAAGGTATTAATTTTCCAGTCTGTCTCTTATGAACTAGAGATATATTTCAAGCAATGAAGTCTCTCATATCAATATTGCTTATCTCTCTAAATATCAAAGTTTATCCACCTATGAAGACCTGAAAAGATGAAGCAGCAACTTAGATGTACCTGCAAAACACTTTCTTGTGGCAGGGCTGAGGGGGAGACCTATTTTTGTATTACACAGCAAAGAGGATTTTTTTAAAACAAAATTGCTTCTTTTAATCATTAATATCAAAAGACATTTTTTGTCGTGCATGCATGGAGCCAAAGCTACTATGAGATGTGAGTAAGATGGTGACACTGCAGTGAGGAAACTGAAGAATTACACAACAGTTCAAAATTCCTGCCAGAAAGGTAAAACCTCCACTTCTTAAGAGCTGGAAAGAGCTATATTCTCACCTTGTTTTAACCATGTGATGGTTTGGGGGTTACCCCGCCCCCCCCACACTTTTGAATTTGCCCCAGCTAACTCAGACGGCCTCTGGGAATATAGATGAAGCAATTTATTTACAGCTAGCAGAATTTACAAGCAGCTATTTACAATATATACAGTTATATACAATTATATACAGTTATATACAAAGGATAAACAATACAAAAGCACAACTCCCCTCCCAGAAACCTGAGTCCCCAGGAGGGGCTCTCAAACCACCCCAACACCTCCCCCGGCCCTCTCAACCTTACCCCAGTTCTCAGGAAGAAAAGAGGTGCAGCCAAGAGGTTAGGGAGCAGGGTTAGTAGGAGCAGGGTTAATGAGATGTAACCAGGTCTAAGGCAAAAGCAAGAGTGAGAAACAAAATGGAGAATAAGACTTTCTTCTTCCCAGAGTTCTCAGCGTGACTGTGAGAGAAGTAGACACAATTGTTTTTCATTTCACTGCCCGTTATCTAGTTCTGTTACCAAAACATTCTAGCTTGCTTCAAACTAGCACAATCCACCCCTGTCTACTTCGCTCAGAGTATCGCTGAGAATTACCCAATCTAATCTAAACCAATATTTACACTAAAACAATATATACAAGTTCATTTCACACTTCAATCAGATGTAGGTGATTCAAAAGCTCAGAACAGGGACTCCCAGGTGATGTTGGGTTCATGCTCACATACTGTAGATTCTATCGTAGATTCTCTCAATGTTGGGCGCCGATGTTACCTAGAACAGAAAACTCCTAACAGCTTGAATTTAAACTCTCTCAGCTAAAGTTAGATTTCTCTGTGGAATACACTGGATTTCACCATTCTCCTGCATTACCCAGTATGTATGACCAGGACCTTCAGCAGAAACCACCCCTCGGACAGGTTTCCCTTTGCCCGAAGGAGAAAATACCCAAACAGTTTTCCCTAACAGATTCTTCTCATGTACAACAGGAACTTTATCACCGTCTACTGTTTGGACCAAATCTGATTGTGCAGGTCCTGCTCTGTTTATTGAACCTCTACTATTTACCAACCAGGTAGCTTGTGCTAAATGTTTGTCCCAGTTTTTCAGAGTTCCACCCCCCATGGCTTTTAGGGTGGTTTTCAGCAAACCATTGTAGCGTTCAATCTTCCCTGAAGCTGGTGCATAGTAGGGTATGTGATAGATCCATTCAATACCATGCTCTTTGGCCCAGTTTTTTACAAGATTGTTCTTGAAATGAGTACCATTGTCTGACTCAATTCTCTCTGGAGTTCCATGTCTCCACAAGATCTGTCTCTCCAAACCAACAATGGTGTTACGTGCAGTAGCATGCGGAACTGGATAGGTTTCCAACCATCCAGTGCTGGCTTCTACCATCGTTAGCACATACTGCTTGCCAGAACGAGATCGAGGTAAAGTGATGTAGTCAATCTGCCAGGCTTCACCATACTTGTACTTTGACCATCTCTCACCATACCATAAGGGCTTGATTCGCTTAGCCTGCTTAATAGCAGCACAAATGTCACAGTCATAGATAACTTGGGTGATAGCGTCCATGGACAAGTCAATTGACCTATCACGAGCCCATCGGTATGTTCCATCTCTGCCTTGATGTCCAGATGAGTCATGGGCCCACCGAGCTAAGAACAGCTCACCTCGGTGTTTCCAATCAAGGTCAATGTCAAGTTCAGAGTTGGTATCAACTTGAGCAATCTTAGCAGCTTGATCTGCCTGCTGGTTATGTTGATGTTCCTCAGTGGCTCTGCTCTTAGGCATGTGTGCATCTACGTGCCGCACCTTCACTGGAGTTCTCTCCAGCCGTGCATCAATGTCCTGCCATAGATCAGCACACCAAATAGGCTTTCCTTTCCTCTGCCAACCATTCTTCTTCCAGTCCTTCAGCCAACCCCACAGAGCATTGGCTACCATCCACGAGTCGGTGTAGAGGTAAAGGATAGGCCAATTTTCACGTTCAGCCACATCAAGAGCAAGTTGAACAGCTTTTACCTCAGCGAACTGACTGGATTCTCCTTCTCCATCTTTCGTTTCGGTAACTCTCCTGGTTGGACTCCAAACCGCTGACTTCCATATTCGCTTGTTCCCAACAAGACGACAGGAACCATCTGTGAACAAAGCATAGTTCTTCTCCTGATCAGAGAGATCACCATAGGGAGGAGCTTCCTCAGCACGAGTTATTTTCTCCTCTGGAGGTTCGGAACAGTCTGTGCCTTCCGGCCAGTTGGTGATCACCTCCACCAGACCAGGTCGGTCAAGATTACCCATTCGTGCTCGTTGGGTTATCAAAGCCATCCATTTAGACCAGGTTGCATCTGTGGCATGATGTGGTGATGAACCTTTGCCCTTGAACATCCAGTTAAGAACTGGCAGTCTAGGAGCTAAAAGCAATTGTGATTCAGTTCCAATCACTTCAGAAGCTGCTTTCACTCCCTCATAGGCTGCTAGAATCTCTTTCTCAATTGCAGTGTAATTTGTCTCTGAACCTCTGTAACAACGTCCCCAGAAACCAAGTGGACGACCACGTGTCTCATTTGGAGCTCTCTGCCAAAGACTCCAAGTTGGACCATTGTCACTGGCAGCCGTGTACAGAATGTTCTTAATGTCCGGACCAGATCTCACAGGTCCCAAGCCCACTGCATGGACTACTTCTCGTTTGATTTGATCAAAGGCTGCTTGTTGTTCAGGTCCCCACTCGAAATTGTTTCTCTTACGAGTCACATCATGCAGAGGTTTGACAATCTGACTGAAACCAGGAATGTGTAGTCTCCAAAATCCCACCACACCAAGGAAAGAAAGTGTGTCCTTCTTACTGGTGGGAACAGCCATGGTAGAGACTTTGTTGATCACATCCTGAGGAATATAACGGCGACCATCCTGCCACCGCACTCCCAGAAACTGAATCTCTCTGGCAGGTCCTTTGACCTTGTCTCTCTTAATGGCAAAACCTGCTTGCAACAGAATGTCAATGATTTTGTTACCTTTCTCAAAGACTTCCTTAGCAGTTTGGCCCCACACAATGATGTCGTCGATGTACTGGATGTGCTCTGGAGCTTTACCTTTCTCCAGTGCATTGTGGATGACTGAGTGACAGATGGTTGAGCTGTGTTTCCACCCCTGAGGCAAACGATTAAACTGATACTGGATTCCTCTCCAGGTGAATGCAAACTGAGGCCTGCACTCCTTTGCTATGGGAATAGAGAAGAAAGCATTAGCAATGTCTATGGTTGCATACCATTTAGCCTCCTTCGATTCCAGCTCATACTGGAGTTCCAGCATGTCCGGCACAGCTGCACTCATGGGTGGTGTCACCTCGTTGAGGGCACGAAAGTCAACTGTCAGTCTCCAGTCGCCCGTAGGTTTGCGCACAGGCCAGATGGGACTGTTGAAAGGTGAATGAGCTTTCTCGATGACAGCCTGACTCTCCAATTGACGAATCAGCTGATGAATGGGCAACAAAGAGTCACGGTTAGTTCTGTACTGCCTATGATGAACAGTTTGAGTTGCAATTGGCACTTCCAGATCCTCTATGTCATGATGTCCCACAACTGCAGATTCATCAGAAAGTTCAGGTCTAATAGACAATTTCAATTTATCATCCTCAATCTCTACAGATGCTATTCCAAAAGCCCATTTATGACCCTTAGGATCTTTGAAACAACCTTGTCTCAAAAAGTCAATTCCCAAAATGCAAGGCGCATCAGGACCAGTTACAATAGTATGTGTCTTCCACTCTTTACCAGTTAAACTTATCTCAGCCTGTATCTTAGTTAACTCTTGAGATCCACCAGTGATTCCAAAAATAGAAATGGACTCTGTCCCTTTACAATTAGATGGTAATAAAGTACACTGAGCACCTGTGTCAACTAAAGCCCTGTATTTCCGAACTCTTGAACTGCCAGGCCACCTAATGAATACATTCCAATAGATTCGGTTCTCTCCACTATCCCTTTCCTCCTCCTGGCTGGAGGCAGGGCACCCCTAATGCTGAACATGGCATGTAGGGTGTACACAATGATTGGTGTTGTTGTGAGAGGAACTGCAACTGTTGGAACAATTGCAGTTGCTCTCGGGAGCTGAAGAAGTGACAGCTACTTTTCGGGCATTATTGCCTCTGTTTCTGCCACTCTGCAGATCCCTGACCCTCTTTGAAAGAGCTGAAGTAGGTTTACCATCCCATTTATTCATGTTCTCACCATATGTGTCACGCAGAAGTATCCACAGTGACGCACGTGATTGCTGCTGTCTGGGTGGAATTTGTCTCCTCCTAGGCTGGAATTGCCTTGCAGGAGGTGGGCGTCTGTTCCTGATGGCAGAAACATTCACCCATTCAGATGATGCAGGAATGGTATCTTTTACCAGATTTTTGAGATCCTCCTTCAGTTCTTTCATGGTATTCTCAAAACCATCTTTCATGCCCTTTATTTCAGAAGTCATAGTTTTTATGGCACAGATTATACCAGAATGTGACAAGCTGTCCTCTATCTGCCTGAGCTGATCAGTGAATTCACCAACAGTGAAAGATCTTCCATTATCACTCCTTGCTAGAAACTTACTGGCCAAGATGTTAGCATAGGATGAAGGAGCAAGCTTAATCAGCTTCTTCATGAGACCTGTTCCCAAAGGAATATCGTCAGGCTCATGAGTGCCATGATCTCCATAAAGCACTTCCTTCACAGCAAACTCCTTCAGAAGCTTAATTCCCTGCTCAACGGTGTTCCACTTCTTGGCAGCCCATGGCAAATCATCTCGGGAAGGATATCTCATAGCCACAGCCAACAGAAGGCGTGTCCACAAGCTAACCCTACCAAGAGGACTTGCCAGGTGTTTGTCCACTCCACTCTCCTTAGTGAGTGGTCCCAGCTGCTTGGCAGACTTGTCTCCTACCTGCAGAGCATTAGCACCAATGCCACGGCATCTCACTAGCCAGCTTAGGATTGGCTCACCTGATTCCCTTGTGTATTCCTTCCTAACTTCCCTGACCTCTCTGAGTGGATCCTTGGAGCCTTGGATGTCATCTTCCTCCTCTTCTTCCTGTTGTTCTGGTGGTGCCGGGCCTAACACAATCTTCCTCATAGCATTCCTAAACTCATTGGAACCATCCTCTCTCCTGGCAGCTAACCTCCCAGCGCTCCTCTCACTTGAGTATTGTTGTCTCAGAACATCTACAAGGTCTCGTAGACTAACTGCCTCCTCTTCCTCCTCTTGCTGCTGATCACCAGAGGTCCCCTGTCTTACATCCTCCTGTGAACCACTCTTTGTCTTAGCTTTTGCCTTAGCAGGTGCCAGAAGGGCCTGAGCAGCAACAGACTTGGATGTGTCTGCTGGAGGGTTTGAATCTTTAGGAGTCAGACCTGAAGCATTTGAATTATTGGAGGTCTGACTTGGAGCATTTGTATCCTTAGGGGTCTGACCTGGAGCTTGTGAGTTCAAATCTGCCTTGCTTTTAACAGGAGGATTTTGGTTCTGGTCTGCTGGCTGGGGGTTCGAATTGGCTGAGCTGGTGTCATTAGGATTTGGACTGACTGGGCTAGCATTACCAGCACTAGTAGTATTATTAGCATTAGTGGGATTGTTTGCCTGTCCTCCTGGGATGCCTGCCAACCCTGACTTGTTTTCATTTTTGCTAGGAACATTCTGATTTTGGGTACCTGTCTGTGCTCCTGAGGCTCCTGCTAAACTCTGACCATTATTTTTGTTTTTGCTATCATTGTTTACGTTAGTGGCGGGAGCACTGGCTGTGTTCCCAGAACCTATAGAGGAGGGTGGAGAGGCTGGCAAGGGGGAAGCCGATAACTGTGTTCCTTTGTTTTGCTGTGAAAGAGACTGCTTCTGAGACACAGAATTTTTCCTAGTTCTTATAGAAGCTGGTTTTGAATTTTTCACCAATAATGCCAAAATTAATATGAATATTAAAATCATAAGAGCCATGATAATGTACAGCAACCCCGCCACAATCTCTTTCCTGTAAAAATCCTTGCATGGACTTGGCATTTCAGTTTGGGGCTGGATGACCCTCATGAGAGCAGTAGATAAAGCAGACTCTCGATTGATTGTAACATTATTGACAAAAACTCTTGTAATATCACTAGTAATATTCTCAGTGACACTAAAACCAGCATAACCAAGAATAAAATCACCCCAGCTCCAGAACATGTTTGAAAGCTTAACTTTAGCCTTCTTAAAAACTACATGAAGCAAGAAATAACCAATTTGATCTTTGATCCAGTTGTACACAAAAAACCAGAAAACAGGCCACACAGCAATCCCCACCAAGTACAATAGCTGCTTGATTAGCTTCATCTTAATTCCCAGAGCTAATTTCCACTCACTGAAATATCTAGCCCCACGTTGGGAAAGCCAATTAAAAATGTGATGGTTTGGGGGTTACCCCGCCCCCCCCACACTTTTGAATTTGCCCCAGCTAACTCAGACGGCCTCTGGGAATATAGATGAAGCAATTTATTTACAGCTAGCAGAATTTACAAGCAGCTATTTACAATATATACAGTTATATACAATTATATACAGTTATATACAAAGGATAAACAATACAAAAGCACAACTCCCCTCCCAGAAACCTGAGTCCCCAGGAGGGGCTCTCAAACCACCCCAACACCTCCCCCGGCCCTCTCAACCTTACCCCAGTTCTCAGGAAGAAAAGAGGTGCAGCCAAGAGGTTAGGGAGCAGGGTTAGTAGGAGCAGGGTTAATGAGATGTAACCAGGTCTAAGGCAAAAGCAAGAGTGAGAAACAAAATGGAGAATAAGACTTTCTTCTTCCCAGAGTTCTCAGCGTGACTGTGAGAGAAGTAGACACAATTGTTTTTCATTTCACTGCCCGTTATCTAGTTCTGTTACCAAAACATTCTAGCTTGCTTCAAACTAGCACAAACCAATTAGCCTCCTGCTCACCGTAATGATGTATAAGCCTATTTGTCCTATTGGATTTTGGTCTGTTCCTAGACAGTCTCTCAGCAAATAAGATTGATGTCTGAATAAAAACTTCTTGGTGAAGCCTTCTTTTACTGTGTGTCATCTAATATATTTATACAAAGCACAGCATATTAATGCAAATTGAAAACAGAGGGATGGTTGCATTCTGCTTTGGCACCTCCTATCTCATCTCTGACATAGCTTTATCATGCAGACTATCCACTGTGAGGCATTTCCCTGATAATGGTCTTCACATGCTCTTGCCCTCTCTCTCTCTTGTAGTATTGATTTTTGTTCCTTTCTTGGAAACACAGCTAGACAGGTCATTCTTTCAAATCCCAGTACCGCAGCACTAAGGCTATTCTTTTTCATCAGGTGGGCAGGAAACAGGAGATACAACTTCTGACTGGACAGAACTCTGTTAAAGTATCTTTTGAAGCCCTGTACTGAGGTCATAAAATTCAGCAGAACCTGTGCGTTGGTTTCTTATGGAATATTTGTAGGACATTAGTCACAAATTCCGTAGTCCATACAGAGATTTCCAGGTTGACATACTCACTCCTAGGAGGAATGTTTGGATAGCTGCTATTATTAGTATCTAATCAAGCAATTGCCACTTGATTGACAGAGGAGCTCAGTGCCAGTAGCTTACGTAGGTTTCTGTGAGGAAGCAGTCGTCCAGTATGTCCACCACCTTGAAATAGGTTAGCCCTTAATAATTTCTTCAAACCCTAAATTTTAATTGCTAGAGTCTGCATTTTGTGATACATATATTCTTGATAATGTATTGTATGCTTTCTATAGTATCATATAATTTTATTTAATAAGATGTTATTTATTTTAAAATACAATGTAATATATCATAGAGCCTGAGGTGACATAGGTTTCCCTGAAATAAACATCATTCCTTCAGGTACCTCACCTGCTTTTCTTTTTCACTTGTCCTTTAGCAATTTCATAACAATAAAAGTCTTTGCAATTTGTGTTTGAAGGAACCTGTACAGTAGTCTTCCTAACCAGAGATGAGATTAACATCTACCTGTTTTCTATGGTTTCCAGTTTCCAGAGAAATAGCATTTAAAACGTGAAGTACTCCATCATGTACTGCTGAGCTGAGGCAGTAGAATATGAAACTGTCATCTTCCAGTCCACTCTGTTCTCCAGCCTTTCCAAAAGTCAGCTTATTATTTGCTGATTCTGCATGCTTGATTGCAGTTTGGTATCTACATCTTTCACAGGCTTTTGCAGACCCCAGCGTTACATAGAAGGTTGAAGAATAATGCATGATTGAAAGCTCAGAGAATAAACTCCAGGGTATAGTAATGAGGATGCAGGGCTGCTAACTTTATTAATCTTAAACTTGTCAAGAAATTTAGCTGTGCATAGCAATAAATGGTATAATCTTGTTAAGCAGTGTGATTCATTAGATTATGAGGATCAGATATTTGGAAAGAAATCAATCTATGAGAGCCCTCAAACCAATTGCAAATGCAATATTTTAAGGAGGTCTAAAGCTTGATTTATTTTACTATTTTTATCCTTTAAAAGGGATTCCTGGTATAGCCACATGCAATACTGCAAGTGTACATGTTTCACAACCAGAAAGAAACTCTCTTCTATGAGATTAAAATGAGTGCTTCTTCATGAGAGATCATCAGCTGATTTTCTGCCACTTCTTTCCATTCTAAACAAGGTGATTAATTTTCCTTAAGAAGAAATAAAAGTATATTTATTAATTTTAGAGCCATGATATCCTCCTTAGTGACAGACTGAGTGATAGGCAGAAACATTTTAAAGTAGTCGTAAGAATTCATTCTTTTGACTGTCTGTCAAAAGCAGATCTCTGAACATCTTTGAGGCTCTGAAAGTATAACATCTCTGAGGATGCATGAACAAGAATCAAAGTATTTGATATGAACAAATTCTTGGCAAAACCTTGCATAACATATATACAATATGCAAATCTATTGAAGGATGAAATGGAACTAATTAGATGCAAGTCGAAGCACCTTAATAAGTCACAGCTAATCAAATACCAATAAAAATAGGTTCTGAGGTTTTAAACTCAGATCATTCCATGTTATTCAGGACAACTGGTTTATGCAAGATGAGCAAACATCAGGATCATGCATTGTTCTTTCTGTTTTTAAAAGTTGACTTGTGCATGGTTTCAAATTTGTCTTATGTTGTTGCCAAATTACAGCAATATAACATTACAAACTGGAAAGCATTGATTATACTAAAATGGGTTTTAAATACAGTGTTGAATATAAAAATGAAGATTTTTTTTTTCATTAAATATCAGGCTGGAGGAAGCCATTGAATAAAGAGAAAAGCAATGCAGAGTTCAGCCAGGATGACCATGAGCCTGCAATGTGCCCTTATGGACCAGAAGGCCAGTGGTATCCTGCAGCATATTAGAAGGGCTGAAGTTAGTAGGCTGAGATAGGTTCTCCTCACCCCTCTATCTGCCCTGGTGAGGCCACATCTGGAATATTGTGTCCAGTTCTGGGTTCTTCCCAGAAGAAGGATAGGGAACTGCTTGTAAATTCATTTCAAGCCTGTATCTTCTCTGAACAGGACAGGCAATTAAAAACACTGGCCTGCACATTCTTGAGAAGGAAAACTGTTTCATACTGTGTTTGCCCAATATCAAGCGCATTAGAAGTTATTGATTTGCCTTAGTCAACGCATGTATGTGGGCAATTAGCAGAACCTGACAAATCATCTTGTAATCCAGGTTAAACAAAAATTATGTCTTCAAAAGTGTATGATCCCATTTAGAAATCCTTCATAATTCTGGCTGATAAAACTGTCCAAAAAATAATGCCAAAAAGATCAATGAGGAATTAGAGTTATTCCTAGATTGTTGCCATTAGTTGGGAAATGTGGTTCAACAGGACCAACTAAATTTAGCTTGTCTTTCTAAACTCATGCTACTTCACTGATATGTATCTGTTAGACTCCTGTTGGCATGTGTTCAGGGATGTTTTTCTCCAGCAAAACTAAGATGACAGTGGAGGCTGGTTTATAAGTACCAATGGAGAGCACTCTTGGATTTAGCCCCTCAGCGATAATCCTAGATGCTGTATGTTGGATGTGGCCTTTCAGAGAAGGATAACATGACACTGGGTAAGTGCTTAGCAGTGTGGATCTTCCCTCACAAGTCATGATCTAAAAGATGTATCTTAGTACTTCAGAGAGGTGGTTTTTGAATAGCTGTTATTAACACCCACTATGTGCTCAGCTGGCACCAGTATGGATGCAGCACAAATGCTTAGAACTCTGCATTTTGAAGTATGGCAATATGAGACAAAAATATATTCTGGTCTCCAGGCCTTATTTATAAAGCCTAGAGAAAAGTTGAGTTTGGTCTTTCGGCCTGACTGCTTGAGTTATGACAGACAAGGAAGAGTCAGCAGTGAATGTAAGGCACTAGAGGTTTCTGGGACACCTGCACATCTCAAACACCAAATTTAAACCTTTGCCATTATTGAGGTGTCCAATAAGATGACATATGAATAAGACAATTATTTTGTCACCTCTTCTTTTAACTGTCACTTATATTACTACTCATTGCAGAGGTACCTAGATGAGGTACAAAACACCTTTTGTATTCTGAACAGCTGATAAATACCTTGGGCATAAAAAGTGTTTGATCATTATGAATTCACATGCCATTCATTGCAACACACCGATGAAAGGAATTCACTTTACATTCAGGCAGCTGTCATGGGTCTGCCAGAGGTGCTATGTTCTAATTTAGTGCTAGTCAATGGGCATAATAAAGGTATTACTCATTAAATCCTGAGCATACTATGTTTGTGTATCCTATACTGCAACCTAAGCACAGGGCAGATGTAAATAGCTTCACACTGACATTAATATGCTATAATTTCACAGCATCTCTATGCATCATGAAGATAAACTGGCAGAACAATGAATTAAATTGCATTCTACTTTTGATAGAAACTGAGCTTGATATTACACTTTCACCTAACTTGAATCTACCTGATTAGCATTACAGCATTAAAGCTGTTCTAAGATAAATTTGGTTTCCTCATGTTTCTCATATTTGTAAATTGCATTGTGCTGCTCAGATACCCAGCCATCTAATCAGACTGTAATATATACAAAGATTTGTTATATCTTTAATAAAATAGCTAAGCAAGAAAGAACATGATACATATGCTACAGTGTTCTGAAAATCCTATATTTTAAGCTCACATTAAAAAAATGAAATAAGAAATGGACTTTATGACATGCTCTTCATGTACTAAATTCAAATTATTTTATACCCATGAAAAAAAAATTATATATAATATAGAATTATATATCATTCAGGAGTCAAGTAACCACTAAAGTACACTACCTGTATTCCAAGTTGTGAATGAACACGAGCAGAAGATCCATTCAAAAGCTGACTGTCCGTATGTGGTCAAGGAATTATGACTAATTAAAACACAAACTGAATTAATGGTTAATACAGACTTACTACATCCATGGGGCTCACCATGACAAGTTTTTGTGGGCCTTCTGATGGACAGGACTCCAAAACAACTGATGCTTGTGTTTGCCTTACCAAGGTGTTTTCACACCATTATCCCAGGAAGATCCTACTTATCTACAAGACCATAAGCTCTGTGACAACAGCATCTGATAACCAGACGAGACCACAAGTTCCGCTTGGTCTGGCACACATAACTGACCATGAGACCAGTGCGGACACCAGTCAAACATGCCTTGACCATGGCAGCTGAATGGGGAAGTGTTACTATGTTTGGATTGGAAAAGTGATAAAATTCAGAGGTAACAGGGAGAGCTGGAAGCTTCCCCACCAATCAAGACCTTGAGGATCAGTGAGACATCACCTGGACCCATGGTGGTAACTGTTTTCACTTTTTCTACCCCTTGATTTTTCTTCTTCCTTTTCTGTATTGCTAACTTTTCCTCATGCACATGTAATCAAAATAAAATTCAAGTGTCTTTCTCAAACCAATTACTTGCTTCCTTTTTGGTATCCTTCAGGGGATCCATAAAGGAACCATTATTTTCACAGGAGCGGATTGACACTATCGGTTAGAGGGAGCATTCAGACAAAAACATATTGTGTATACCCAAACAAAACTGGGAGGAATTTAAGTCTCTACATCCCATGAGGGCAATCAGACAGCTTCTTCTCTAGCATTGTCCCACCATCAAAACTCATGTCAGCTATCTCCCTGCACAATATGAAGGTTTCTACTAGGAAGCAATGTACGAACTGTCTGTTCTGGACAGCTGAACACCAATCACAGGCTGCTGTGATGCCTGCCTCCCTGGGAGATCTTTTTCCAGGTGTGCTCATGGATAACTCACACCAGGAACAATGAAATGGAGCAAAGCAGAGTTACATTCTCTTTCACCAAAATCTCAGCTGAGGATCAAGGTCTGGGCTCTTAAAATCATAGAATCATGAAATCATTCAAGTTGGAAAAGACCGTTGAGGTGATCACATCCCAACCATGACCCCTACTCTACAAAGCTCACTACTAAACCATATCCCCAAGCACCAGATCTAAACAACCTTTAAACACATCCAGGGAGAGTAACTCAACCTCCTCCCTGGACAGGGTGTTCCAACACTTGGCTACTCTTTCAGTGAAAAAATGTTTCCTAATGTCTATCTTAAACCTACCCTGGTACTGCTTAGGACTGTTCACCCTTGTTCTATCAATAGTTAGCTGGGAGAAGTGACCAACACTTACCTCTCTGTATTGTGCTTTCAGGTACATGTAGAGGGGCAATAAGGTCTCCCCTCACCCTCATCTCCCTCAGATTAAACAGCTGCAGTTCCTTCAGCCACTCTTCATAAGTCTCTAGGCTCTTCACTGGCTTAGTTGCTCTTATTTGCACCCACTACAACTTCTTTGCACCCACTACAACTTCTTTGCACCCACTACAACTTCTTTTCTTGTGATAAATCTTGCTAATGCTACAAAATGAAAGCTGAGTTTCATTCCCATCTCACCCTGCAGGTGAAGTTCGAGGGGAGTACTTTCCAAGCCTTATTACTACTTGAACAACTAAGCTGTTGGATAATGCACAAGGTGAGCATTCCCCTCCTGAAGCTGTTCTGCTAAGCAGACAAAAATGTAAGTATCTGTGGGAACCGAGGAAGGGAGTCAGCTAGAACACATCCCTGTGTACCCTTGATGCAAGAAGGCTGAGGTTAGAAACACAGTAAAGTGGCATGCTCGCCTTGAGTAACATTTGTATAGAAGCACAGTAAATCTAGAACAAAGAACTGAGAGTCGTCTGTGCCAAGATAGCCAACACCTCACTGTTATCCAATAAGGATGTTAAAAACAATACAGTATCCAATCATTGCATTCTACAACCTGCAGAATTACCACAATCTGCAGAGTGGCAGCAATCTGTAGAGTGCTGTTATAGCAATCAATGGCTTCTGCTTTGGCTACAATGTCCACTTATTCTTGTATTGCTGTTATTTTGTCCATCACTAACTAATATATACAAGTTGCTGTTATTCTGTCCATCACTAACTAATATATACAAGTGACAAGTATCCTAAGTATCCTTGAGACAAATTCAAGCAACTGAATCATAGTGGGCTTCTACAACCTAAGAATTATCATACTTTTCTGCAGTTTGCCTGTGTGGGACACAGTAACTCAAAATTACATAGCCAGTAACTCTCCCATCATTTCCATTTAAACTTGATTTTTCGGTTGAGGTGGTTTTTTTTGTTTGTGTTATTTTAAAATCTGGTTATTTTTATTCTGGAAAAAAATAATGGCAAAGCACAGAGAGATTTGTGGGGTATTCCTGAGATCAGGATGCTTTAGACATAGGAAATCCTGAACCCACTCTTAATGTAAGTAGTGGTGTATCATACTTTTAACATCAGGCACTTCCAGTTTCCTTCTCTGAAAGTCTTTGTTTTCATTGATTTCCTCCTGAGCTACCAGAGATGGTTTCAAGTAGTGCAGTCTGAAGGCCAGTGCCTTCTGACCATTGAAGATGGGAAAAAGTCATCCTAATTAGTTACTCATTTGCCTAAAAGCAGCTGGGAATTTAATTAGTTCTGTAACTTGTTAGTTTTGATGGATATCTGCCCTCTGCCACGGAGCAGCTGTTATCTTGCCTCCAGCTGCTTGTTGCAAATCAGCAGCTCCCCAACTTTTTGGAGCCAGCATCACTGCTGGCTGCCTTGACTTGCCCTTCTGACTGAGCAATACTTCCTTGATGGCTTTCACCAGGGCTGGAAGCTGCTGTCATCATCTCTGCATCTTCTCTGCTTCTCTCCAGACAATGAAATCCTGCTGCAGCCTTGCCTTGAAGTGCTGCAGAGGTCTGCTGGTGCCCTGGTCTTCTCCCAGCTGACTCATTCTCTTGCTTTTATATTTAATGCTAAAATGTTAGCACAGAGATCTGTGCTAACAAGCTCACTGGAGCTTATGAGAGTGGGGTCAACCCTGCTTTTCACTACAACTTGTCCCCATTGGAACCCCTCTGTCATAGATCAACAGCTCTGAATACGCTGCTTCGAGTGTGGACATGGTACACACAGATAGAGAGCTGTGTATTATCAGCTCAAGCAAAGTGATTTCTCTCATGAAAATGAATAGAGAATAAAAATACAATTTTAAAATATATATACATATATACTCACATGTATTTTTGTTCCACATGAAGATATATATATATATATATTTTTTTTTTATTATTATTAATTATTTTACTGAAATGAAAACCAGAAGGAAAAAAAAGGTTTTAATGAAGTGCTTAATATGATCCAAAGCAAAGTTTTGATTTATTTTTGCTGTGTAATCCTTTAAAATATGTTTAGCTAAATTAAAAATAAATTTTATTTGAAAGGTTCTATTTTAAATGAGTTTTTTTATTTTCCTTTTTTTTTTTTATGTATCAGACTTGTTCATATTCTAATCATTTTGCTACTCTTTTAAAGCAGCTGTCTACAACTACCTAAAGGGAGGCTGTAGCCAGGTGGGGGTTGGCCTCTTCTCCCAGGCAACCAGCAACAGAACAAGGGGACACAGTCTCAAGTTCTGCCAGGGAAAGTCTAGGCTGGATGTTCGTAAGAAGTTCTTGACAGAGAGAGTGATTTGCATTGGAATGGGCTGCCCAGGGAGGTGGTGGAGACACCGTCCCTGGAGGTGTTCAAGGAAAGCCTGGCTGAGGCACTTAGTGCCGTGGTCTAGTTGTCTGGCAAGGGCTGGGTGCTAGGTTGGACTGGATGATCTTGGAGGTCTCTTCCAACCTGGTTGATTCTATGATTCTATGATTCTAAAGCTCTGTTTTCAGAAAACAAACCATTCACAATAACATTGGCTCATTTTGTCATTAACTGTTTCCCCTCCTTACTTTTCCTTTAGTGGACTTGTAAAATAGAATGTCTTGGAAACAAACTTCATTGACTTCCAAATGAATGTCATGATAAACGGAGACATTCCATGGAATTTGCTTAAGAAATGTCTTTTTTTACAAGTCTGTATGTGAAAAGGGATTAAAAACTGGAACAAAAGGGTCTTGCAATTTTTGTATGTTTCTGTAACATTAAAAAACAAGAGATGCAATCTGCTGTCAAATAACTACAACTACCTGAGGGGAGGTTGTAGCCAGGAGGAAGTTGCTCTCTTCTCTCAGGTGGACAGCACCAGAACAAGAGGACACAGCCTCAGGCTGCGCCAGGGGAAATTTAGGCTGGAGGTGAGGAGAAAGTTCTTCACTGAGAGAGTCATTGGACACTGGAATGGGCTGCCCGGGGAGGTGGTGGAGTCGCCATCCCTGGAGCTGTTCAAGGCAGGATTGGACGTGGCACTTGGTGCCATGGTCTAGCCTTGAGCTCTGTGGTAAAGGGTTGGACTTGATGATCTGTGAGGTCTCTTCCAACCTTGTTGATACTGTGATAATCAGCACTTACTCATCTAGCTCTATATATTATAATTACTATACTATGTATTTGTTATATGACAGGCATTAAATTGGGAATTAATTTGGCTAGATGCTCAACGTTTTCATACGACACTGTTAGGCATATCAAAACTTTCTTAGGAATAAAGAAGAACCTTCTCTTAGGATAATTGATAGTATAAACACAGCATAACCACCTTCTGCTCAACTGCTTTCTTCCTTGAACTTTTTTAAAGATCCAAAATTTGCCCTTGTCATCCACAGCAAAGAAAATAAAAAGCATTTAAAGGCATTTTACTGGAGTGACTGTGCTCACAAAGTCGTTTTTCACAGATTATATCAGACCACATACTAATAACATATGCACGCTCACTACCAACTTGTCTGGGACAAATGATAATTGTGATGCTCTGTAATGCATCACTTTCACACTGTTTAAGGGTTTATTATCTGGGGAATGTTCATGGCTACTGCAAGGGGAATCAGATCTTACACTGAATTTTTTGAACTCTCATATTTAACCAATGTTTCTGTTGTATTGCAGTTAAAGGCATTCTCAAAATTAAATGCAAAGTAATGCAAACCTATTATACCTGGACTGTTTCCTTCACATTTTGCTGAATCTCCTTTAAAGCTTGAGGGCATTTTCATATTTCACCCTTGAAAAAGTATTAAATCCACAAGAATCTAAATCCTGCTAGTATGGCCAACTGTGACCCAGCATAAGATTTTTTTGTTTAGTGAGATAATAATTTCAGGTGGCAAAGATGTTGATATCAGTCATTTGAACAGTATGCATTCAGCTTCAGCACATTTTTGGGTGCTCTTACTCGACTACATTTTATTTATACTAATTTATTAGTAAGTCTCATATTGGTGAACCGGTAAAGTTTCAAACTACATCAGTAGAAATGCAACAATTTCCCCCCCTGTATGTTTGATGATTTGGTTGAAATGTACAATTAAGAAGCTAATGTCTGAAGCTGGATCAGCCTTCACTGAAACTGGTATGCTGGCATTTTTTTACACAATACAAAGTTCTTCAGTGCTGCTGGAAAAATGGCTCCATATGAGTATTTTTTGAGGAAGCACAGTCAGATTGGACAGAAAGGGATGGAAAAAAGTGAAGGGCTATGTCCACAGAGCAAAATGCAATGCCCTGAAGAGGTGCTGCTGATCTTCAGCTCCAGAAAAGTACCCACACCAAACTGTTCTGAGAACCTGCACTCCTCTTTAGTTATCTGTATTTAGTTATTGAGCACAGAATTATCACAGGTTGGAAGAGACCTCACAGATCATCAAGTCCAACCCTTTACCACAGAGCTCAAGGCTAGACCATGGCACCAAGTGCCACGTCCAATCCTGCCTTGAACAGCTCCAGGGACGGCGACTCCACCACCTCCCCGGGCAGCCCATTCCAGTGTCCAATGACTCTCTCAGTGAAGAACTTTCTCCTCACCTCCAGCCTAAATTTCCCCTGGCGTAGCTTGAGGCTGTGTCCTCTTGTTCTGGTGCTGGCCACCTGAGAGAAGAGAGCAACCTCCTCCTGGCCACAACCACCCCTCAGGTAGTTGTAGACAGCAATAAGGTCACCCCTGAGCCTCCTCTTCTGCAGGCTAACCAATCCCAGCTCCCTCAGCCTCTCCTCGTAGGGCTGTGCTCAAGGCCTCTCACCAGCCTCGTCGCCCTTCTCTGGACACGCTCAAGCATCTCAATATCCTTCTTAAATTGAGGGGCCCAGAACTGAACACAGTACTCAAGGTGTGGTCTAACCAGTGCAGAGTACAGGGGCAGAATGACCTCCCTGCTCCTGCTGACCACACCATTCCTGATGCAGGACAGGATGCCATTGGCTCTCTTGGCTACCTGGACACACTGCTGGCCCAGGTGGCCACATTATGCTGCAATGATCTGCTATAAAAGACCAGGAAACCTTGGTACAGTCTAAACAAATACTAACATATGACACACAGGCAAATAATCTAAATGGAGACCTCAAAGGTTGGGTGCTCATTGAAAATATTTGTGTTGTGAATAGCGAAATTCTTTCTTTGTCTAGTTACCCCAAAGCTCAAGAATATAAAAGAAGATTTTCTTTTATATTTCCCATTAATAAATCTATATAATTATATCACAGTTATCTGAATAATTCTTTCCCCCAAAAAAAAAATTTACAAGAACTAAAATAACATTTAAAGCCCTAAATTTTAACTTTTTATTAGCCTGAAGTGAATCAGCAGTATTTCTTTTTAGAGCCTTCAAAAACAGGTTTCACTAAGAGTCCTGGGCACTGAAAATACAGGTCTGTTTGAAAATTTTCTCAGGCAAAAAGAGAAGCATTGTTAAGGATCAGAAATCTGTCAGCAACAATTACAGACGGGAAAGATTTCTGAGCAGGCTTAATGTTTGTCACCAAAATAGTTACACAGAAGCCATGTAGAAAAGTGTCAGAATCGTATAGCTCTAGTAAGAGGCAAAAAATTCCTATGAAACGTGAGAACAAAGCACAGATATGGTTCCATACCTGTGCAGTGATTTGAAAACTATAACCTGGAAATGAAGTAATCTGAAACTTTTCCAGAATTATTCCACATCAATATACTTTTCCCTACTTTGTTAATTCTCTTTGTCTGTTCTGGTACTCAGTCCTGAACTCAAATGCAAACAGCAATAGGAAAGTAACTTTCTGTCCATAGAGAAGATGATAAACTCTGGGGTGGTGTTGTTATTTGTTCCATTTAAGAAGAAGCCTTTGGTATATCTTTCACATTCTCCACACATCCACACAAAAAGACAAAAAAGGATCAGCCAGCTCTGTAGGTGTAATTGAATGCTCATTTCCTTTAGGCATCTCCACTTCCATAACAATTTTTAAATCTAACAATTTTATATATTAAACATCTTTCTTTTCCCTTTTGGGCTTCAAATGTGATGCATGCAAAGATGAGATACTTTTATAATTTGTAAAATGAATATATTAATAACAGGATTTTTCAATCAATTTCTTCCTCTGTTTCTCATGTAAGCATGCCTTTTCAGAAAAAGTAGCCTCATTGCTAACAAAAGTAAGTTTCAGATAACAAAGAGTCAGTCCTTTGGAGGAAGTTCTTCATAGAGAGAAAGATATTTGCCATTGGAATGGGCTGCCCAGGGAGGTGGTGGAGTCACCATCCCTGGAGGTGTTCAAGAAAAGACTGGATGGGGCACTTAGTGCCACAGTCTAGTTGGTTGGACAGGGCTGTGCAATAGGTTGGAGTGGATGATCTTGGAGGTCTCTTCCAACCTGGGTGATTCTATGATTCTTTTAAACTACTGATATGTGAAAATAGAATAAACGAAAACAACAATTCTATGAAGGAGAAGAAGAAAACTTGGTCTCATAAGAGTGATGTTTTCTGGAATGGATATCTGTGTGCATGCATACATATGCTTATATTCATTATTTTGTTCAGGTATTCTACACTTTAAAGCATAGGCAAACAAAAAAATACTTGTGACTCTAACTAACACTTTATTAAAATGATGTGTCTTCTGTCATGTATCTTTTCCAGTTGTTGTTGCTTCATGTGTATATCCATCATAAAGCTAGATTGCCCAAAATATTTGATGCTTCTGAATTAAAAGAATTTTATAAGAACAAATATACTTCTTTTAAAAACAATTTGATTTACCTGTTCTGACAATTCAAGAGTTAGGACTTCAGTTATAATAACCCAGTGGTAGACAGAACTAAGAGAGGTCTTTCCTACTTTGATGTTAAGACATTTCCTACATCAACATTATCTAGGTATATGAGTAATCTCAAGGCTTTCCAAGTTCACAAAGTTTTATTTACTGAAATGTGGACTGCTTTGTACTTTCAGATACACACTGTCAGCTCTCCTCTAACATAGTATTTGTCTGAGTATATGGAAAGATTACTGATGGGTATGTTGAAAGGTTAGGAGACAGTTTCAGTTGAACTTCATGACAGTGCAGTTCTTTTCCATTAGCACTAGCAGCTTCATTCTAAACATCTTTCTCCCATGTATATGCAAAGACATGCTATGTAATAACCTAGCCTAACATAATGCTTAACATGAGTCAAGAACTCACCTACTCACTAGAAACAGCATGACATACATTTAATTATCTATCCCAGCACTTAATTTGTACTGATACTGAAATTGTAACAAGAAATGCAATTTCCCGAGTCACATAGTTTTGAAAATTAAGAAATACAATGGTGAATACTGAAAAACAATCACGTTCTTAAGGATAAAACAGAGAAGATAATTGTCATAACTGATGGTAAAACTTCAGTGCATTCCCCAGTTTCATTTGGAATGCCATTAAATTGTTAGTTTCTCTTTTATTTTCATTTTTTGTCTACAGACAGCTCTACAAGAGTGCAGAAACACTGCCTGCAGACAACATCTGCCTGAACAAGGATATGCACAATGATAAGCAATGTTCCTCAAAGTCTCTATTCTGAGAAGCTGGAAGAGTTTTGAAAAGTTTTTTTCCCCTCCATTGATGCATTAGCCTCAAATAAATTAGATAGAGACAGCCGAGTAACAAAAAGGGCAGAGAGGCCTTTAGGAAAGGAGCAATCAACTAATGTCCAAATTTTTGACTACTCAGCTTATGCTAAAGATGTGAGTGTAAAACAATCTCACACTTCCTCCATTGCCTTCTCTGCGCTCAGACCCTCACACAGACTGCTCCATGTGTGGTTGCAAATAAGAATGGCATGCCCATCATTTTAATTTTAGTGAGATAGGATTCCATTCTTACTTTCAATAAACAAGGTGAATCGAGGAGCAAATAATCCAGAAATACCTATTTTCTAACTAAATGTGTGATAAATGCATCTTGTCTGACAAGTGAGCGCTGATTTTTGGTTTCACACTTAAAGTTGCAAATTAAATGAGAGGTGAACGTTAACAATGATCTCACTGGGCATCACTTTATAGCTCTGTATTAGTTTTGAATTTGTGTTTGCAGCAATCACAGCTGAGCCCTAGAGAAGCCCATGGATTCGACAGGATCATTTTGACTATAAGCTATAAGCTAGTTCTGCTATGGAAATTTAAAAGACACTTTACACACTGCAGTCTGAATTCTGTGTTATTTAACATGTCAAAGGGCTAAAAGAAGAATGTCAGGCTTGATACTGGAATGTGTACTTAGCCTGATACAAAGAATATCCTCCATGTAAAGAGAGAATTGATTCATAATCAAACTTTAGAGATCTGACTGATGGACTAGACTGGGCCTTCATCAAGCTTTAAATTCTGAAGCAAATGATTGAAGAAAACCTTTCACTGAAACAAAATGTGCAAGGTGTGTATATGTTAGCTCCTTTAAACATCAAGTATTCTGATACCTGATATTAAGAACACTGCTGAGAGTTACAAGACAGTTCTGAAAAGTTTAGATTTAGCTACGACATTTATATTCAACCTACTTACGTGAGAGAAGTATTGAATTTAATGAAATGTTTGACAATCAGCATTCATCAGTATCCGACAGTAAAATCTCTGCTATGTGAGACTGTAAAGTAGCATTAGTTTATACAGAATGAATACTGCAATGTGGTAGTTGAGAAGGAAAAGAATATCATAACATACTAGTGTCAAAAAGTGAGAAAATTTGAGACTGTGACTATTGCAATTATGAAAGCTACTCTGGAGGAAAAAAATCTATATATGTATGTGGAAAATATTAAACTGGCACATGCACTATTGTTATTAAGGTATATTTGGACCCCTTGCAGATCTACAGAACCAAAGACTTGTGTGCTATTGCATCACGTACCATTAACTTAGGCAATTTTTATTTGTTATCTACAAATTGCCAACATAGCTTTCAGTTTTCTATGCATCACAAGAAAGAAAAAAAAGTGTTATCACTACCCAACCCTAAGCAAAATGCTGAGGTTACCCTCAGAGCAAGAGACAGATTTCTCCTAATTTGAGATTCTGCCCTGAACTGATGTCCATAAAGGGGACACAGTCTCAAGTTGTGCTAGGGAAAGTCTAGGCTGGATGTTAGGAGGAAGTTCTTCCCAGAGAGAGTGATTGGCATTGGAATGGGCTGCCCAGGGAGGTGGTGGAGGCACCGTCTCTGGGAGTGTTCAAGAAAAGACTGGATGGGGCACTTAGTGCCATGGTCTAGTTGACTGGCTAGGGCTGGGTGCTAGGTTGGAGTGGATGATCTTGGAGGTGTCTTCCAACCTGGTTGATTCTATGATTCTATGATTCTAAAACCTTTCCCTCTGCGCTGAGCATTCTGTCTGGCTAAGGTTTTTGTTTAGGTGCCTTAAACATCTAACATAAAATATGTAGTATCCTTAGAGGCTTGTCCTGGCATTACTACAGTCTACAAGAAAGAAATGTATTCAGCATGGGAAGATATGCTCAGAAGGTGGAAGTTAAACTCCACAGGAAATCCCAAGAAGCAGTAAAGCACAGTGGCTTGCAACAAAGCAATGGATTGCCACTATACAGGCTGTCATACAGCAATGGATACAATTCAGGCTGTCATGAAAATGTGGGAGCAGATATGGGGAGAAGAGGATTAGTGTTGACTCTGTGTGCATGCATTTCATCCACTTGGAGACTAACTCAATACTTATTGATGACAAAAGGTTCTGTATCCGAACTTATTAGTATAAAACCTAGAGGAAGTTTTGCAGTCATCAGTAGCTAGAGGTTCAGGCTACAGTCTACCCCTAAGAAATGTTATATTCATTCTCATCAGCTGTGCTTATTTTGACTGTCACATTTATTTTAAGCCTTTCCTTTAATCAGTAAGAAATTTACTTACACTTACTCAGTAGGATCCCTTAAACGAGTCCTAATCATTCATTTTAATATTTAAAATAACTTACTGAGTTTATATGTTAATCTTGAATGGAAAGATTGCACAATTTTAACTCTAGCCAGTTCTCTGTAAAAAAAAATAAATAAAAAGAAGTGAAGATATTGAAATAATTTACTTGTCATCAAAAATATGATCTTAATGTGAGGCATTTTTGTTGTTACAGAGGATTAAAATAATTGTTCAGTGAGAACTTTAAAAAAATCAGAAGTAAATACCCATGGGTTATAGATCATAGACTCATAGAATGGCTTAGGTTGGAAGAGACCTTCAGAGATCATCTATGTCAATCTGCCTGCTGTGAGCAGGAATGTCTCAACAGGACTCAGCTGCTCAAGGCCTCATCCAATCTGAGTTTGAAAACCTCCAGGGAGGGGACATTCACAACCACTCTGGGCAACCTATGCCAGAGTCTCACCACCCTTGTACTGAAGAACTTCTTCCTAAGATCCAGCCTCAACCTACTCTCCTTCACCTCATAGTGTTCAATTTTGGACCCCTCACTACAAAAAAGACATTGAGTTGCTGCAGCATATCCAGAAGAGGGGAACAAAGGTGGTGTAGGATCCAGAGTCTTATGAGGACTGACTGAGGGAACTGGGATTGTTTATTCTGAAGAAGGCTGTGAAGAGACCTCATCGTCCTCTACAACTACCCAAAAGGAGGTTGCAGTGAGGTCAAGGTCAGTCTCTTTCCCCCAGTATAAGGTGGTTGAATGCAAGAGAATGGTCTGGAATCGTGCCAGGGGACATTTACATTGGATGTTAGAAAACATGTTTTCACTGGATGAGTTATCAAACACTGGAGTAGACTTCCCATGGAGCTGATTGAATTGCCATGCCTTGAGATGTTTTAAAGGCAGGTAGGTGTGCTGCTAGGAGACATGGTTTAGCACCAGACTTGGAAGAGTTAGATAGTCTTGGACTCAATGTTCCTAAAGGTCTTTTCCAAACAAAACAATTCCATGAGTCTAAGACAGGGCTCTTGGGACACCTTACTGTGGCACTTCTGCACATAAAAGTGAGCCATGAAAAAGCTGGGAACTGTCTTCTTAGCAAGGTCTGTTGCACTCAAAGGTCACAAGATCACAGGGACCCAAGGAGATCATCAAGTACAACTCCCCCTGTCAAAGCAGGACCATACAATCCAGCCCAGGTCACAGAGGAATGAGTGCAGAGAGGCCTCGAAAGTCTCCAGAGGAGGAGACTCCACAGCTTCTCTGGGGAGCTCATTCCAGTGCTTTGTGACCCTTACAGTAAAGAAGTTCCCCCCTTGTGTTAAGGTGGAACCTCCTGTGCTGCAGTTTACATCCCTTGCTCCTTGTCCTATCCCAGAGAGGAAGTGAGAAGATCCTGTCCCCCTTGTCCTGACCCCCAGCCCTCAGATATTTATAAGCATTTACCAAATCCCCTCTCAGTCTTCTCTTCTCCAGACTAAAACGCCCCAGGTCCCTCAGCTTCTCCTCATAAAGCATGTGCTCCAGCACTCTAATCATCCTTGTAGCCCTCTGCTGGACCCTCTCCAGTAGATCCATGTCCCTCTTTAACTGAAGAGCCCAATACTGAATGCAGTACTCAGGATGAGGTCTCACCAGGGCTGAGTAGACAGGGAAGAGAACCTCCCTTGATCTGTTGGCCACACTCTTAATGCACCCCAGGATCTCATTGGCCTTCTTGGCCACAAGGGCACATTGTTGTCACATGGATAACTTTTTATCCACCAGGACTCCCAGGTCCCTCTCCACAGGACTGCTCTCCAGCAGCTCACCTTCCAACCTGTACAAAGGTAATGGTTTTAAACCAAGGGTAGATTTAGACCAGATATATGGAAGAAAATGTTTACAATGAGGGTGGTAAAACACTGGCCCAGATTGCCCAGAGAGGTGGTAGGGGCCTTATCCCTGAAAACATTCAAGGTCAAGTTGGATGAGATTTCAGGGAGTTGGACTAGATGACCTCCAAAGGTCACTTCCAACCCAAACTGTCTTATGATTCTGTGATTTCATACTCAGCTGTTGCTTAAAAAGAGATTTAAATACAAATGGTAACAGCATCAGCTAAAAATGCCCCTGTCACATAGAGTTACATTTCCTTTTCATCTGTGACTGGATAAATTTATCACACATATGCTATCTCTTGACCTAAACAATAAACATCTGGAAGGAAGGAGTCTTAAATTGTTCAGACTCTAGAAAAAAAAATAGGCATTTTACTGTAATTGATTGTGCTACTGAGATTAGAACTGTTGAAATCAGAATTTAAGCCTTCATTTATCAGAAAAAAAGCTAGTGAGGTGGAAAGGAACTAAGTAATTACCTCAACAACTCATCTGTCAAACCTTTCACTATTCTTCAAGGTTTTACTGAATGGAGACTCCAATGCACAGCAAAGAGTAATTGCAACATGAAAAAGTGATGCTCATTTTGGTGGATGTGCATTTTCCAGGACTGTGATTTTTAAGCTCTCATTCCATATTTAGTTTTCTCCTTTGTCTTTGATTGTTATCCTAAAGCATTTAATCAAAACAGACTTGGATACTACATGAATTAAAAGACACCCCAAATACAGCGAAATCATCACCAGCAATCAATGTTGCAATGTAATGACAGTAAACTTCTCTCCCATATTTAAGTTTTCTGAAACTCAAACTAGAAAGCAAATACAAAGAAAAGTGAGATACAAGATAAAAGGAACATCTTAAAAATAATTATTTAAGGGGTTCTCAAATATAACTAAGATAATTTTTAAATAGTTCATATTTGATTAAATGGAATAAGAATTCATGCTAATTATAAATTTACTTCTGTCCTAGAAAGGCTGCTTGAGTAGAAGGTGTTGAAAATTTCATTGTATAGATTACAGACTAAAGATTTACTCAAGAACTTGGCCCTTGAGATGGCAAATCGAGGCATCCAAGTTTCAGATTGTGACCTATAATCCCATCACTGTTGTTAAATATCATTCTGCTTTGCATGTCCTAAACCCCTGTCTTCAGTCAATGAGACTAGAATCCTTATTGGTACTACTGGAACATGCTCATTACATACCAGTGAGATCAGCCTTTTTCTAAAACAAGTATTGGGTTGCATGCTTCTGAAAAGACCTTTAGGCTCTTTTAAGAAAGATAGTAATGCTTCCTACTCCAAAAGAACCAGAAATTCCTTTCAAACTAGAATAGTGCCCTCAGTTGAAGAAAAGAGATGACCAAGGCCTGTACATGGACAGGAAAAGAGCAGTTGTCATTCCTCCAATTCTTTTTGTCTTACTAGCAAAATCCTAGACACATGATTTCAGTTGAGTAACAAGGTTCCTTCCTGTCTATATGCCCACAGGAGGGAACCTCACTGCTCCAGATACTATAAATAGTAATCAGTGCAGCTTATAATGTGTTGGCCTCAAAGACCTTTACTGGATTAAGCTATGGATAGTCAGGCATTAATGTATAGGAAGTTCTTCCCAGAGAGAGTGATTTCCCATTGGAATGGGCTGCCCATGGAGGTGGTGGAGGCACCGTCCCTGGAGGTGTTCAAGAAAAGACTGGATGAAGCACTTACTGCCATGGTCTATTTGACTGGCTAGGGCTGGGTGCTAGGTTGGACTGGATGATCTTGGATGTCTCTTCCAACCTGGTTGAATCTATGATTCTATGATTATATGTGGCCACAAATCTGTTAAATTAAAGCAAGTAAGCCAATGTGCTGGTTGCACATCATCTTGATAGCCACTATAAAACAGTCTCCTCAGTGACACCCTAATTCAAAGTAAATCCTGAGTTATCATGCATGAATGCTTTGTTGCTCTCCTGAATTAATATCAGGCAGGTCAAAGTATCCTCCAGTAACTAGATTCAAATAGCAGTGATTTTGAAACAAACAAGCAAACAAATTAAAATAGAAATAGACATCCCAACACAGTGCAAGGCATTGAATGGACCAGGCAGAAGTTTGGTCAGCACTGGTTTTTGCCAATCAAGAAAGTGTACCTCTCTGTCTCAAACACCGGACACTCTCTATGTCGCATTTAGTTTACAATGCCTCATCACTTGGCTGTTATCAACTATCAACCAGCTTTTCAGCTATGTAAAATAACACATGTTTTTAATATCCATCTTTACAATGAAAAATTCAGGGCCATTTGAAATACTTATTCTTAAAATAAAGAAATGAAAGTGATAGATGTAAGACTCCCAGCAGATGGCCTGGACCTTGAGCAGACAGCTGAAGATCAGAAAATCATTTATGCTCCTGTACTTTCAACGTTTTTATTTTAACATTTCACAGAGGTCAGGCTTTGGAGAAACCAGCATGTCTGCCTCTGAGGCCCCTAGACAGATTGCCTTTTGAAAATCAATCTTATGTCTTCTTCTTTTTGCTGATTTCCAAACCATATGCTGACTACCGTCACACATCTCTCCATAACAACATGAGCAACGAACAGCTATAGCTTGAGTCTGCTTTTATGGAGCCAAAATTGGCATAGACTGTATGGCTCAGGGGTGACCTTACTGTTGTCTACAACTACCTGAGGGGTGGTTGTGGCCAGGAGGAGGTTGCTCTCTTCTCTCAGGTGGCCAGCGCCAGAACGAGAGGACACAGCCTCAGGCTGCGCCAGGGGAGGTTTAGGCTGGAGGTGAGGAGAAAGCTCTTCACTGAGAGAGTCATTGGACACTGGAATGGGCTGCCCGGGGAGGTGGTGGAGTCGCCGTCCCTGGGGCACTTTAAGGCAAGGTTGGACGTGGCACTTGGTGCCATGGTCTAGCCTTGAGCTCTGTGGTAAAGGGTTGGACTCGATGATCTGTGAGGTCTCTTCCAACCCTGATGATACTATGATACTATGATACTATGATACCTACCTGCACACCCAATAAAGCACCAAAAAGTGAATCCTAGTCAGATTGAAACAAAGTATTAATATCTGTGGGTCTTCTCCCCTTTGTACTGCTGCAGAGACGCACTACAAAGGGCTTTCCCTGTGGTATCACAGGGCTAGCTTGACTATTAGAACAGCAGAGAAATATTATTATATGTTTATAGGTTTGGAGTTGAAACTTCATATATTTAATCATTGGCATTATAAGTCTTCAGGCATCAAATACATACAAGTTGTTCTGAACACAGCATTGAATCCCCCCAAAACGAGAGTCAGAGGAATTACTCGCTTGGGTTTTGAATGATTTGTAAAAGCATCTCGAGTTGCAATTTTAATTCAGTTCATAATTTTAATAGATACTTGTTGATTTTAACCATAAAACTGTTGTGTAATAGTTGCATAAAGAGCATTATTTAATTCTGGCAAGATTTGGCAGAAGTGATGAAGGGGAGGTGGAAGAAAACAGTGGTTTTGAAAGGTCACAGCTGGCAAGGTTTCCTCTTGTTTTACACATGGATTGTGAAGTTTGCATCCCGGAGCCCAAGTAATGAATGCGATTCCTGCAAATGACTGGTTTCAGCATATGCTGAAGTAGGCCAGGAAGAAAAATTGCTCCATCAAGTGACCTGGACAGCTTTGCCCTACTTCAACACAAAGACAGCTGCTTCTATCCAAAATGGTTTGGGTTTTGGTTTTGTCCAGTTGAAGGGGGTTTTGCTTCTCTCGCAGTGCTCAGCCAGCTAGGGTAACTCAGACACTCCTTCAGAGAAATGAGAAAGCATCTTGAACAAAAAGTGGTGCAGAATAAAAGAAAGGAAGTAAACAAACAAGAGAAGGTATTTTTTTTTTTTATATTCCATCACTCTTTCACTCAACCATGCAGTACAACAGCATTTTTATAAATGACTCCCTCAAAGAACTAAGTCAACTCTGTCAGATCAACAAAAAAATAATCTTCCCTAAAAAATTTTACTTAGGGTTATACTTGCTCCATAACTTCTTCAAAAAAACTCATCATTCAAATCCTCATTTAATTAATCAAAACAGGGCCTTAGTAATATACAGATGTCAACAGAAACAGAAACTAAAATCTTTTCTCTCTTTTGTCAATTTTATCTCACTAATTCACTTTCTTCCATACAGCACTGGTATTTGTGTTTCACTTCTGATTTAATCCCATCTTTCTTTTACAGGCTGACAAGTTTTTGGTGGCATAAAGGAAGAACACAAAGGTCACTCTGGTACCTAATTCACTCTTTGTTCACTAAGTAAAAGCAATATTGAAAAGTGTGTTTTGCCTCTAGTGCCATTTTAACATTGATCAATTTGAAGAAACAAAAATTCCTTTCACAAAGTCTCACTGAGAACATTTTGTTTTGAAGGACCTGCAGAACTCACACTCATAAAGAAGTAATCCTTTGTTTTCAGTCTTTACGTAGTTTTCTTTGAATTCTTAAGGTTTTTCATTAGACATATGTGGATGGGAGAAACAAAAAAATCTGGTGGCAGATTTAAGGTTGAAATGTGTATTTTCTAATAAATTTTACATAGATTATTAAAGAAACACAATCTTTAGCACAACCTATTTTTCCAGCAACACCTTCTTCAATATAAAGCATGCATAAGTTGAGTTATTCTCCTGAAACATTGTTCCTTAATATATACCTTCCAGTAAGAGAGCAAATTCTATTATGTTTAATGTTAAAGACATATGATCACAGAACCACAGAAAGTTGTTAGAGGTTGGAAAGGACCTCCAAGTGTCATTGAGTCCAACCATTCTGTCAAAAGCAGGATCACCTAGGGTAGTCCATACAGGAATGCATCCAGATGGGTTTTGAAAATCTCCAGATAATAGAATCATAGAATCAACCAGGTTGGAAGAGACCTCCAAGATCATCCAGTCCAGCCTAGCACCCAGCCCTAGCCACTCAACTAGACCATGGCACTAAGTGCCTCATCCAGTCTTTCCTTGAACACCTCCAGGGACAGTGCCTCCACCACCTCCCTGGGCAGCCCATTCCAATGGCAATCACTCTCTCTGTCAAGAACTTCCCCTAACATCCAGCCTAGACTTCCCCCAGCACAACTTGAGAAGGAGACTCCACAACCTCTCTGGGCAGCCTGACAGTGCTCTGTCACCTTCACTGTAAAGAAGCCTATCCTCGTGTTGAGACAACATCTTCTATCTTCAGATTTGTTTCCTCCAGAGGCAATTTCATTAGTGATGTCATGACTCAAAGAACTAGAGGACTGCTTGGAGGATGCTCTAAGATAAACACACAGACCGACCCAAAGCAGCAGAGCTCACACACACCTCTTCCACAGAACATGTTAGATTTCCAGCTGCCTGGCAGGAAGAAAGTCCTGTCATGTAAGTAAAAAGGATACTGTAATTTTCACTAAATATCAGGCATGCCTCTGAAACAAGCCTCTGAAGGAGTCTATGCATTTTCTGGTTTGTTTATTCACCTCCCCAGTTACTAATTTGATTTCCTTTTTCATTAGATCTTCTCAGTCTAGCATTGGTGACTGCTATTAGAGCTGATTAATAAAGTTAAAGAGTGATAGAAAATATAAGAAATTATAAACCATCAAGAGAACTGCATATTTTTGTTATTTTTGACAAATGACAAATCCACCCATTTAGAAACAGTGCTTTCATTATCTTCTATCAAATTTTATTGATACAGAATAATTCTCTAGAGGATAACAGAAAATTAGCAACACTAGCATTTAATAAAACTATTAATCACAACAGAAAGCTTCCATGTAAGATCTTATTTTCTGTTGCTTGCTGTTTCTACTGAGATCAAATTCTAATCTCAGGTAAGCTGAAGTGAACTGTTATGGAGGGACTCTATTTTGCCAGCAGAGACAATACTCATTCACATTCCTGAACATGAAAAATGAGGTTTTGCCCATTTTGCTTAAAATGAAATTACAGGGCAACAAAACAACAGGAAGATTAAAGGAGAGTGGATCCATCTCAGATGGTACATTGCTGTTTTAGTCCTCTAAATCTCCAAGTTTCCATATATATATATATATATATATACATATATATATATATATATATCTCACAGTATCACAGTATCACCAATCACCAATGTTGGAAGAGACCTCATAGATCATCAAGTCCAACCCTTTACCACAGAGCTCAAGCCTAGATCACACACACACACATATATATAGAATCATAGAATCATAGAATCAACCAGGTTGGAAGACACCTCCAAGATCATCCAGTCCAACCTATCATCCAGCCCTATCCAGTCAACTAGACCATGGCACTAAGTGCCTCAGCCAGGCTTTTCTTGAAGACCCCCAGGGACGGTGCCTCCACCACCTCCCTGGGCAGCCCATTCCAATAGCAAATCACTCTCTCTGGGAAGAACTTCTTCCTAATATCCAGCCTATACCTACCCTGGCACAACTTGAGACTGTGTCCCCTTGTTCTATTGCTGGTTGCCTGGGAGAAGAGGCCACCCCCCACCTCTATCTCCAACTAATAGAGGCTTAAGCAGCCTCTGGGTGGCTTAAGCAGCCTCTGGATGGGTTAAGCAGATGAGTGCTTTTTCATACCTGTTAGCAGCTCCTCAGTGACATTTAACAGCAAGCAGTGACACTGCAACTCCCTTGACTTTAAATGCAGCTGACTCTTAACTTCTTCATCTGAAACCAGTTTCTGAAAGCATCCTGCAACACTTAATAATGAGGTGTATTGCTAATGACCACAGTATTTTTTTTTTCATCCAGTTTAAGCCCAATTATTTTGACAATTATGCTTTTCTTCAGTGAAAAAATGAAAGACTATTCAGAATAGGGCCTGGTGCTGTATTATTTAAAAATAGGTTTTCTATCTGTCTCTATTGACATATCATGCTACCAATTTTTCCCTTTCACAAATGTCACTACAGCAAATGAATTGTCAGCTTGTCACAGTGAATAAGAAAGTTCTTTCCTGTGTCCCTGGACTTCGACATAGTACAGTGATAGCAATGCACAGACTGAACATTTTGAGATCCTTTCTAAAATGGGAGTTACCACCATGATAAAAGCAAATAATTTACACTTCACATGCATTTTTTAAGTGCTTCAACCCATTAGGGTTTTTTTTCTGCTCAATTTAAGAAATACTCCTTTTCACCTAATGCTTTATCCTTACAGCACCTTGTTTTCTGCCACAGTGAGAGTCCCACAGATACCTGGGCTAGTTTGAAGCAGGGTAGAGCTGGCGGAGTCTAATCTGGGTATTTCTAAAGTGTGGGGGGTGGGGAACACCCAAACCATCACAACACCTAATTTATGGTGCTGTGCACCTCTGTCACTGGATTACATGTCAGGCACTGCAAGCTCCTGCTACCTCTGGGTGTGACCTTCACTGAGCCTGAGCCTTTCCACAGGCAGGATGCAGACAGGGATGCAGAGAGACTGGCAAGGAAACCTGATGGTGCATGGGCCTGCATGGTTGCACTGCACCATGACGGTTACTGATGTGCATGGGACATGCTTGGGGTTGTTTAGGCTTGAGAAGGCTAAGAGGGAGTCTTGGCAGTATCTATCAACATCTGAGGAGTGGGTGTCAAGATGAAGGTGATAGTCTTTTCAGTGGTGCCCAGTGCTAGGCCAAGGAACAACAGGTATAAGAGCTTCCACCTCCATGTGAGGAAATGCTTCTTTCCTTTGGGCGTTATGGAGCACTTGAGCAGGCTGCCCAGAGTGGCTGTGGAGTCTCCTTCTCTGGTGGCTTTCAAAACTCACCTGAGTGGATTCCTATGAGGCCTGTCCCAGGCGATCCTGCTTTGGCGAGGAGGTTGGGCTCGCTGATCTCTGGAGGTCCCTTCCAACCCCTAACATTCTGTGCTTTTGTGATTCTATGGCAGCGCCTAGTCCTGGCTATCATTCTCACTGCCCTCCCAAGCCACTCAGCAGCAGGAGCTAACACATGCTGATGGGGTGAGTTAGGGTTCTGTGGCAGACAGAGGCCCAAGGACTGAGATCAAAGGTTAAACGGGTTTTTGCTGCCATCTCTTGATAAATCACGGGAAAAGGCAGCAGGAGCTGACAGAGCGTAAAGACAACACCCGCTGGGCTGGGGCAGGCATTTAGCGTGTGCAGGTGGGGATGAGTTTACCTTCTGGGTGGACAGAGCACTAACAAGTTGTCAGGAGCGTTTGACAAATGAGCATCATAGCTGCACTAGGAGATAGGTTCATTATAAATAAACCCCATCCTTATTCTCTGACTCAGGGCTGCAAAAGTCTGGGAGAGAAAAATGATTTCTGCCTTTGAGGGAATGAGTAATCACCTAACGACACAGTTTCTGTGTACTATGGAGAGACCCTTCCATTGTAAAACTAGGCTTGAAACGTGGCCTCTGTCATTATAAGAGATGCTAGGTCCTGGTGAGACCCAGGTTCAGTGGATGTAGATCTCCACAAGACCACATGTTCCTGTCAAATGTCAGTGATAGAGACATTCCTGTGGCTAGGCTATTCAGCCAACTCCCCACAACCTCATGTATTACAGTATCACAGTATCATCAGGGTTGGAAGAGACCTCACAGATCATCAAGTCCAGCCCTTTACCACAGAGCTCAAGGCTAGACCATGGCACCAAGTGCCACGTCCAACCTTGCCTTGAAGTGCCCCAGGGACGGCGACTCCACCACCTCCCCGGGCAGCCCATTCCAGTGTCCAATGACTCTCTCAGTGAAGAACTTTCTCCTCACCTCAAGCCTAAATCTCCCCTGGCACAGCCTGAGGCTGTGTCCTCTCGTTCTGGTGCTGGCCACCTGAGAGAAGAGAGCAACCTCCTCCTGGCCACAACCACCCCTCAGGTAGTTGTAGACAGCAATAAGGTCACCCCTGAGCCTCCTCTTCTCCAGGCTAAACAATCCCAGCTCCCTCAGCCGCTTCCCTCTGGTGCCTACAGAGCTCCCATGTTCTTGGCTAGATAAATCCTCCTTGTTCATACATGTGGATTATCCACGCTAGGAAACACCCCCCTGCAACTCTGCAGATCAGGCCTCAGAAACAATGACATCTGAATAACCACAGTTTAGCTTCATGGATCTGCAGAACAGTAGCGGTTGGAAGTGATCTCTGGAGATCACTTAGTCTAACCTCACTACTAAAGCAGTGACCTAGATCAGGCTGCACAGGAACAAGTCCAGAGAGGTTTCGGATATCTCCAAAGAAGACTTCAAAATCTCTCTGGGCAGCCTGTTCCAGTGCTCCGTTACCCTCAAAGGAAAAAAAGTTGTCCTTATGTTCAGATGGGACCTCCTGTGTTCCAGTTTGTGCTTGTTGCCCCTTGTCCTGTCACTGTGAACCACTAAAAAGAGTCTTGTCCCACCCTGCCCTTTAGATACTTGTAAGCATTGATAAAATCCCTTCTCAGTCATCTCATCTCCAAGCTAAAGAGCCCCAGATCTCTCAATCTTTCCATGTAAAAGATCACAGTATCACAGTATCATCAGGGTTGGAAGAGACCTCACAGATCATCAAGTCCAACCCTTTACCACAGAGCTCAAGGCTAGACCATGGCACCAAGTGCCACGTCCAATCCTGCCTTGAACAGCTCCAGGGACGGCGACTCCACCACCTCCCCGGGCAGCCCATTCCAGTGTCCAATGACTCTCTCAGGGAAGAACTTTCTCCTCACCTCCAGCCTAAATCTCCCCTGGCGCAGCCTGAGGCTGTGTCCTCTTGTTCTGGTGCTGGCCACCTGAGAGAAGAGAGCAACCTCCTCCTGGCCACAACCACCCCTCAGGTAGTTGTAGACAGCAATAAGGTCCCCCCTGAGCCTCCTCTTCTCCAGGCTAAACAATCCCAGCTCCCTCAGCCTCTCCTCGTAGGGCTTGTGCACGAGGTCTCTCACCAGCCTTGTCGCCCTTCTCTGGACACGCTCAAGCATCTCAATGTCCCTCCTAAACATTCTCCCGTCCCCTAATTGTCATCATCACAGTCCTCCACTGCAGTCTTCCCAGTACTTCCCTGTCTTTCTTAAACTGGAGATCCCAGAAGTAGACAAAATACTTGAGATGTGTCCTCATTAAAGCACAGTGGAGAGGGAGGAGAACCTCCCCTGACCTGCTGGCCACACTTCTCTTAATGCACCCCAGGAGACCATTGACTTTCTTGGCCACAAGAGCACATTGCTGCTCCACAGATAGCTTGTTATCCACTAAAACTTCCAAGTCCTTCTCTGCAAAGCTGCTTTCCAGCAGGTCAGCCCCTAAGATCAGCACAGTCTTCTGGTGAATCAGCCACTCCTCCAGTTTTGTATCAGTAGCAAAGTTGCTGAGGGTACACTCTATCCCTTCATCCAGATCATGATGAATGTTAAACAAGACTAGACTCATTACGGACCCCTGGCCAACACCACTAATTATAGGCCCCCAGGTACTCTGTGCCACTGATCAGAGCCCTCTGAGCCCTGGCATTCATGCAGTTCTCAGTCCACCTCACTGTCCATGCATCTAACCCACACTTTATAGGTGTACCTGTGAGGATGTTATGGGAAAGAGTATTGAAAGCTTTGCTGAAGTTAAAGTAGACAATATCTTTTGCTCTCCACACATCTATCCAGCCAATCATGCCATTATAAAGGCTGATTGGTGAAACATGTTTTCCCCTTGGTGAACCCATTTTGACCATTCCCAATAACCTCCTTATCTTCCAAGGCCTAAAAACCACTTCCAAAATGAGCTGTTTCATCACTTTTCCAGGGACAGAGATAGGCTGACTGGTCTGTATAAAGGGACAGCCTTCCCTTCTCCAGAATTTTACCTCCAGGGACTAATATTCCTGAGGGCCAGAGTTTCCATATTCTTTTTGACATTTATTGGGAAAAAAAATCAGAAATGAAGACTTTAAAAATAATACTATTTTTAAAAAGTGAATTCTCAATTAACTACTCTTGAAAACTTGGACCTATTAATACTGTTTTCCAAGGCTGCCACAATTTCTGCTTAGATGTGGAATAAAATGAAAGCAGAACAAATTCAAATCAGCACAAGATTTACTGAGGAATTCCTTTAAACAAGCACTGTGTAAAATGCACCCATTACCCATGAACAGAACCTGAGATCCTTATGGATCCTATCAACATCCTTGAGGATATCCTTTTTAACAGAATTTTGCATCCTATCCAGCATAATAGGAATGTTTCTTTTAATAGTAGGAGAAAAGTTTTCGTTTCCTTCTTTCAGCAAATGGATAACAAAAACAAAGTAAAAAGTAATCCACACTTCATTAAAAAGAAAGCTGGAAAAACCAAGCAGTTCCTCTCCCTTCCTTTAGCCACATGTTGTATATGAAGTCAGGGATTTTCAGTTGCATTAGAAAGCTCTCTCTTTCCCAGTTTTTAACATTTCAATGTTGTTGTCTCAGCTGGAGTGACTTTGAGTTGTCCTATACCACCTAGTAAGACTCTCAGTTGCACAGGGGAGAGTTAGGCCAATGACTTTCTAGTACAAATTGCTTAATCACTGCAGGATGCCTGGAGAAAAGAATCCTTTTGAGCAGGAACATGATTCTTGTACATTTATTTAGAGACATAATTCGATGCCCTGCTGTATCCTCTAGGAAATTCTAATTGTGTTTAGCTGTCATCTTAAGTTCTTATGTGATTTAATGATATGAGATAAGAAGATTATTCTGATAGAATATTAAGGGGAAATATCAATTTGATTTAATCCCATATTTATGCATCAGCATCCTCAAATGACCCATGCTATTGAGGCACTGTACTTCCTAATGAGAACTAAGCTTTCTGACATTGTTCCTGTAAAACTTCCAACTGAAAACACCAGTCCAAGATCTGTATTTCAACTTAACAGCAGTCTGAGACATGCGGGCAGATAAATTCACAAATACAAAAGCTTTCCTTAAGAAAGAGACACAGTTCACACTAAGAGAATAAGGACAAAAATTGTTTTTGACAGTGTACTCTCCAACCATCCAAGCTCCTAAGCAATCCTAAGTGAAGTCCTGCCATGGATGACCAGAAGGTATGAATTATGTTGCTGCCATATGGCTTCACGCATTATAAAATATGGCTGAATTACAGTTGAGCTGCTCCCCATTTTCCTCAACAGCTTACAAGAAAACGAGAGTCCTGTTGAATCTTGGGAAGTTATACAATGCTAAAAAAAAAAGTCTAATAGTGGAAGAACAAACCAGCAATCCTACCTTCTGCTCCTAATTGTCTGGGTGGCCTCAGACTAATTACGTTATTGTAAGCCAAAATAATTTATAAGTCAAAAATGAAGAATCTCCCTTTCTTTACTCTTGTTCATGTCATGCTATTAGATGACCCAATATAATTTCATAGGTTTTAAACATGTTTATTGGATCAGATTAAAGCACAGGCTGTTGCTCTGTCTCTGACAGCAGTTCATCCTCCAACCCCATGCGCATGCTCAAACAATAGTTTCAGTTTAGGACAGACTATAAGAAGAAGGCAGTGAAATTTCCATTATAAAAACACTCAATCATTGTCCTTAAAATTTTATTGCCATAGGATTATGTTTTGACAAAGCTTGATGTCCATTTTGCATTGCAACAAGCTATCACAGAACAATGCTGGAATGATCTAGCACATAAGAGCTAAAAATGACAACCATCTGCAGGAATTTGCATCTAAACCTGCTACCACCTTATGTATTGATCTTAATTAACTGTGTGGCCAGTAGGACAAGGGAGGTTATTCTGCCCCTGTACTCAGCACTGGTCAGGCCACACCTTGAGTACTGTGTCCAGTTCTGGGCTCCTCAATTCAAGAGAGATGTTGAGGTGCTGGAACATGTCCAGAGAAGGGCAACAAAGCTGGTGAGGGGCCTGGAACACAAACCCTATGAGGAGAGACTGAGTGAGCTGTGGGGGTGCAGCCTGGAGAAGAGGAGGCTTAGGTGTGACCTCATTGCTGTCTACAACTACCCGAAGGGACATTATAGCCAGGTAGGAGGTGGCCTCTTCTCCCAGGCAACCAGCAACAGAACAAGGGGACACAGTCTCAAGTTGTGCCGGGGTAGGTATAGGCTGGATGTTAGGAGGAAGTTTTTGACAGAGAGAGTGATTGGCATTGGAAAGGGCTGCCCAGGGAGGTGGTGGAGTCACCATCCCTGGAGGTGTTCAAGAAAAGACTGGATGAGGCACTTAGTGCCATGGTCTAGTTGACTGGATAGGGCAGGGTGCTAGGTTGGACTGGATGATCTTGGAGGTCTCTTCCAACCTGGTTGATTCTGTGATACATTCTATTCTGTGATACACCTAGACTCTTGCAAATCTGTAGGTTAATGTATTACTCCCTTCACTCCTGTGAAGAAAAAAATACTCTGTCAAGCTCTGTTAATTAAGATCAATACATAAGGTGGTAGCAGGTTTAGATGCAAATTCCTGCAGATTGTTGTCATTTTTAGCTCTTATGTGCTAGATCATTCCAGCATTGTTCTGTGATAGCTTGTTGCAATGCAAAATGGACATCAAGCTTTGTCAAAACATAATCTTATGGCAATAAAATTTTAAGTACAATGACTGAGTGTTTTCTTTTTAGAGCAGATAGCCTGGCTCTCCAAATATAGCAACCTAAACATCACATAACCTGAGTAAATGGAAATACACTTTCATGTTTAAGTGCTTTGAGAGTTGCTATTCCCTTTTTTCTCTTCAAAGAGTAGATGAATTTCTGCATAAAAGTTGAAAATAATGAAGCATGGAAAACTATGGAAGACAGAGAGAAGAGATGGACTTTTCTTCCAGAAAGAACATATCCAACATAGGATTTTCTGCTCCAGTAGTAGCTAAATCACATGGAGAACTTTCACATTGTCATATCAATAATCTCACATTAAAAGACATGTTAGAGAATGCAAATGTAGTCATTACTTTGCTAAAATAAAGGACTTTAAAAGCTAAGCTATTTTCCAAAGTTTTCCTTTGCTGAATCCAATTATTTGCCTTCTAGGAGGCTATAGGATTAGAATGGGAATTATGAGCTAACAGAGGCACATGAGGAGGCCTCTGCTGAATGTGATTTTCTATCAGCAGAAATAGGACATAGGCTAACTTTTCCTATATGCAAAACAGACAAAAAGTAAGTACGTAGCTTTGAAGTTTTTACCTCTGTGGAGTAAAATGAGAATCCCTTCATGAAAAATAAATATCAACATTTTCAGTATGTGGGATAAATTAATGTCAAACATCTCATGAAATTTTAAATCTTTGGGGCAAAAGCACACTGAAAACACAGACAAACACTTTGCTGGTACATATTTCAGAAGAAGGGACAATTTCATAATGATGACTAATCTATCAACATTTAAAAGATGCAAACACAGGCATGACTGCAATTATTCTACTATACTAAAAAAAGGTCAACATGAAGAGTTCACCGAACAGCCAAGCCATGAAGGATATATAGAATTGTAGAATTCATTAGTCAGAAAACAATTCTTCCTTTTTAATTTTACTGATTTTCATTCAAATCTTTACTTATTATGCCACTATCAATGCATCTTATTAAAGATTAGGCTGATGTACAAGGTACCCTGACTTTAGTATTCCCTATCAGTGGTATGCATAGACACAAAGGCTTCACCGTTCTATTTTCTCTCTCTTTCTTGTTTAGACTTTAATTTATTTTGTGTGCTTATAATCCCCTAGAAATCTTCTATTAGCTTCAGTGAAACATTTCCACCCCAGATCAGATCTCAGATATAACAAAATAGCCAAAGCAACAAATCTACATATAGATTTGCATGCTCAATGAATAAAAGCAAATTAAGGTCTGCAACTAAGATTTGATTCTTTGTGATGTTAAAGTGGGAACCAAATGTGATTGCACAGAAAATTCAGAAAAATTCATCCCTAAAATTAAAAACTGTATCAGAAATGTGAAATTAATGCCTACAGATGCCAGGTAATGCACAATTAAGTAATGTAATTTAGCATATGTCCTACATACTTAGGTACAGTGGGGGGCAGACATAGTATTAGAGCACAAATCTATGCATTGTGGACCATATGTCACATTTGTAGACCACTTGGAAGCTGCAGCTGGTGCAAAATGATGTTCCTATTTGCTTAGCAGATCTGGCAGTAGGAGAATACCTTCTGCTAGTGTTATTTTTACTATATGTTCCCACAGTACAATTTCACCCTGTCGATGCTGATTGCAAAACCTGTGTATGTTTTTGATGATTGTTACCCAAAAAGCTCCTTCTTCTTCATGATGAGTGTCCTGCAATTCATCTCATGTCTGCAGTATTTTGTCTCTGTTTTTTTTTCTTTGTACCTTACTTCTTTTAATTTGAGGAGAATTACAGTACTAAAAACATTCTTTATTTTGTTGTTATTTGCTTTCATTCCTCATAGCAGTTTTTCAAATCTCTATTCTCATCCCCATCAATTAAAAAAGTCACTAAAGTTTTTTCAGGAAATATTTCTCCAAGACCTGCTTTCTAGAATGCCATTAATTACTGGAAGATTAAGAAACATTGATGATTTATGCTTCTCAGGTATTGTGAGCCAGATCTGAAAAAGTGTCATGCTTATTTAAACAAATTGCTGTATCTTGTATCATTCCCTAGAGCCATGAAAAAAAACCCAACTCATTTTAGATCTTTATCCTCTCTATAATTCAATTTATTAGTGCATATGCATACACACACACACACAGAGTCTTTTTTTTCCCCTATGGGGCTATTTTTTTCCCCATTTTTTTTGCCAGAAGGCATTCGACAGGCTTCCCTGATATACTGCCAAACACAGCACACCAAACTTCCCAATGTGTCCAGGTGAGTAATTAATGTCTTCTACCAGTCTCCAGCAGAGTACACCCTGCAATTGATCAATTTTATTATGATATAATATCACAGTTATACAGGCTTAACTAATTACCCATTTTTTCAAAGGTGTCATTTGCTACTAGAGAGAAAGAAATGTTTCCTCCTCTAGCAAATCCCTCCAGCATACGCAAAGCATTTAGTTGTTTCAATTTGAGAGGAAGAATGATGGGCTAAGGCAATGGCTGTGGTACACGTAGCAGTACTTGTCCACCTGCAGATGCCAAGTTCCGTCCTTAACCTGTCCAACTCTACGGAATTTTTGTACCTGTGTAGTTCATATCTGTTGACCTCCATCAAACAAATATCTGGATCATTCTCTGGTTTACCTTCCCTGATTCTGATACACAATTTTTTCTTTTAAACTGAGGATTCTTTTTTTTGTGTTTCAGAAAAATGGGACAATGTTGAAAACATGTCAGAATTGCATTCATCAACAATTTTGTGCAGAAAATTAGCTTCAGCAAGCTGCCAGTTGGTCATCTTGCTTCTATAACTAACCTCCATAATCACATGGTGATCAAAAACACCACCAAAACATTAAAGACATATTTTGACCCTCTGAGATGAGGTAGGGAATTTCAGGCTGTCCTGGTGTCCTTCTTTCTCATAGTTAAAACTGTCCTGTCAATGAACAGGGAGAAAACTTCTCATTCACTTGTGGCATTATTGTCAAGAAACTTGCAGGATGCTCATTTATGCAAGTGTGAAATGTTCCTAACAGATTCAGTCCAGGAAGTACCAAACTCAGTATTACTCCTTTAAGGATCAAAACTCTCTTGCCTCTTGGCAAGAGGTGCAAGCCCAGGGCTGACATCTCTGTGTATCAGTGCTGCTCAGATGCAGCAAAGCCCTTAGAGATTTATTTAACTATAAGCATTTGCTTAAGTCCCTCCTGGTTCTGGAAAACATCGAAGCTTTCATTGTAAGGCTTTGCTGATTCAGGCTGCTGGTTAGGTGCCAGCTTCTGGCTGAGGTGTTAAATTCAAGCCTCTTCTGCCTGGTTTCTTTCACCAGCAGCAGTCCATGTCACTAAAAGAAAACAATAGGATTTGAGAGAGATGTGCTCGCCGTGGTGGTCTTTCTCTCTGGTGCTGGCTTTCCTTTGATAGTAGTTCTGACGTGAAAGTGTATGAAGAGGTCTTTGCTGAGTGCATGTAGTTACTATTCTGCTTGTGCCTTTGCAGAAGGAAATTAGCTGTGAAGGTTTTCAGAAGCTTAAAGCAAGCAAACAAACAAATTAAAAATTCACATCGCTTTACGAGTGTATCATTCCTTTGTTTCCCTTCACATGCGGCTTTGAAGAACAGCTCTCCCAGGGAGTGACACCAGAATCGTACGCCTGCCTTTTCAGTTAAAGGAAGGCACCGCTGTGCGCAGGATGTCACCACCCATTTAACACCTTCGTACACTTTGCTAACGCGTAGAAAGCAACAGGGAAGCCACATTTTAGTCCTCGCTGGAATTTCAGCCGAGACATTCACGGCTGCTGCTAGCTCAAGCCCCATCGGTTGCGCGGCCGCTCAGCAAAGCGCCGTACAAGCGTGAGCTGCCGCATCCCGAGCCCCGCCAGGCGGGGAGCTGCCGGGGAGCGGTGGAGCCAGCGGGGCCGCCGGGACCCGCGCACGTTTGGAGTCGCTCAGCGGCCGCTGCCTCGCTGAGCTGTCTTCCGGCGCCCTCTGCCGGAGAGGAAGCGGAGGTGCACCTAAGTCGCAGGCAAACGCGCTCCTCCGAAAGCCGGGCTCGGACAGAGGCTGCAGTGTAAGAGCCGTAAAGATCTGATCAATCCCAGTACCTTCACGGTCTTTCATAATGCCAGATGCTGGGTTGCAATGAAAGCCTAACAGGATTTAAAGGTGGTTGGACAAGTGGTGTTTTTATCACAAATTGAAAAAAGGAGGAACTTTAGGATGCTCTAAAAGTTTCAGCAGCGTTTCTCCAAGCATCTGTAGAACACTAAACACTTTTAGTGGTGCTAAAGACTTTTAGTAATTCAGCTGTTTAAAAAAATTCTCCTGCTATATGCCTCTGTCTGTTGGCAGCGTGCATTTCCTTAGCTCTGTTCTTTCTTGATGCCTTTGTGTTATCTAGAAGGTGTTCCTAATTACAAGAAGAGAGTGGGGGGACCACAAATATTAGAATCCCTTTCTGGCAAAATTTTTCTTTAGTAAATACTGGATCAGCTGTGGGGGGGAAAGGGCTGTCATGGAATCCAGGAGGGGAATGTGAAGAGGTAGATCTCCCATAGAGAGGTTGCTAAGGAAAGATCTAACATTCTGCACTGTGGAGGAGTTACTAAGAAGGGAGATCTCCACAATAGCTTCCTTGAAATGCCTTTGCTCCCTATCCAAAAGCTTTTCTGGACAATGTATAAAGAGAACTACACAGTGGCATTATGCAGCTCGCTGGAGTGACTTCTGTAGATGAGGTCATTGGTCCATGGTTGGGACCTGTAGGCACTAAAGTAATGTCAATGGAGCTTCTTGCTGTGACTTCTTCATCTGTACATCTGGAGAACTGCTTTGTCTGAGTTTTTAAATGCCTGCATTCACAACTATCACTTCTTTTCATTTAGCCTAGAGAAATGTATTAACCCCAAGCACAGTACAGGTTGTAGACCTGTTTATCACAGTTGAAAGACTCCAGACAAGTCTAGAGACACTGCTTCCCAACACACAGCAATCTCCTACTTGATTAGAGCACATATCAGTTAGATGGACAAGGCAAAATTCTATCTTGATTGTGAAGCTTTGCTTTAGAGGAGTATTAAGTCGCTTAATATCCACCATTTGTTAGGCCAGTTGTGTTTACTGAAAGCATTTGAACTGCACCAATTTTCTCTGGCAGGAGAGGCCTTGGGGGTGGGAAAGAGACACTAAAGACCGTGGGGCACCAAACCGACCTTCCTCTATGCTTGTTTCTTCTGTTTTCAGCACTCCACTTAGAGCCAGTCCCCACATGCTACATGGTGATTGCTGAGCCCTGCTACTTTCCACAGGCTGATTGTAGCTGAGAAATACATGACCCTTGCTCTCACACAGACATACACAACATGAATGATATTTCTCAGGCAGGAGCAAGATGGGGCTTTTTTTCCCCTCTTCATCATGCGGAGTACACTGCCTATTTTTGACTAACCTCAGTTATGGACTCCAGGCTGTTTTGATAGAGCATGTAGCATTTTGTGCTCTGTCACATCTGTTATTATGCCACTCGTAACTTTCATTGACGTGGTTGTCCAACATAGAAATGCCTGTAAGCAAGACACATGCAAACAGTTTTTTACTCATAGTAGCATCCCAACAAGTACTTCCATGGGCTTCACCTTTACCTCCTGTAATGTGATTGATTTATTTTGTCAGCAGTTAGAATGGTCCCTGCTGTGAAGCTCATGTGCTACTTGTCCAGTGCTCATGTTCCTTTTCTGTTATATGCACTCAACAGATGTGACTTGGAATAAGGAGACATATGATGTGAACGCCTTACAGAAGGCATGAACCCAGCATGTTTCACAGGCTGCCTAAGTATCATTAGGTGTTACTAATCATGTTGTGGGATCTGAAATGGGATTATGTCTAATGAATGAGAGTCCACTTTCAGCAACAGATGTGATTTAGGAGTTTCATGTCTGAGGTGCTCATTCCTCATGTCCTGCAAGGCATCACTGGTCCTCAGTTGTGACTCTTCAGTGGTATCATTGTACCTTCTACCAGTGCTATGCATGCACCTTCCTCAAAAACAAAAACAAAATAGGAGACTGTATGCATTTCTTGGAAAGCAATTACCCAGATTACACAAGCAATGTAATTGGCACAAGGTTTACTTGTGATAACCTCTTGGATAAGAACCCGAGATAACTGTCAGTGAGTGGGAAACTGGCAATTCAGAGCAAGCCATCTAAGGAGAATTGTTGTTACAGACGGCAGGAAAAGTGATACTATTTGCATTTACTATTTGCATTTAATCAAGCCATTGATGAAATCATACATCTTGTTAAATGAAAAACTACTGTAATGCTATTTTAAATGTATTTAAAGGATGCAACACATAACATCTCACCTACCCTATTTGCTTCAGCACTATTTCCAGAAATTCTTAGTGAGTATTCAAAAAAGTAAAAAGATTCAGAGTTTTCCTTTCAAACTAAAAGTATCTCAGATTATGAGAATACTGTAACTGCAAACCATTTTTCACACTCTCTGCCCATCCCACACCCCCCCCAGCTGGAGCATTCATCTCAGAGGTGACTGAAGTGATTCTACCTCATATTCTTTCTTACCATATGGCAGGAGCAAGGAATTACTGCTTGCCTTCTCCAGGCAGCCTTTACAACTCCTTCTCAGCAACCACATTCCCACAGAACTGAGTACTGCTGTCTGCCCTCTTTCTGTGTCAGAGAAGGTGATGAAAATCTTCTTTCATTCAGCCACAGCAATATCTTCCTTAAGGTGTTTCAATGCATGTAGTCTATGCAGACCAGACCATGGGGCTCCTGAGGATTTCGCTCTCTCTATAATGAAGCTCTGAAGACAGAAAACTTTTCCTAGCACCATCTTCTTGAAATGGCTAAACTTCCCACTTCCTAGGTGTGTCTTCAGCGGAATAGCATTTTTCAGTGAAAATATTTTCACTGAAAAAATTTTATTGAAGTATTTTTATTGCTGATCCACAACAATAAGACAGCTACAAACTTGAACATAGAAGATTTCACCCCAACATGAGGAGAAACTTCTTTGCAGTGAGGGTGACAGAGCACTGGAACAGGCTGCCCAGAGGAGTCTCCTTCTCTGGAGACTTTCAAAACCTGCCTGGATGCATTCCTGTGTGGACTACCCTAGGGTATCCTGCCTTGGCAGGGCGGTTGGACTCTATGATCTCTGGAGGTCCCTTCCAACCTCTAAGGTTCTGTGATTCTGTGCTTATTAACACAGGGTTGTGAAAATAAAGGAATTGTTCCATGTTCCTCAGTTCTTAGTAAGTTTTGCCCAAGAGGAGAAGAACATCTGTCAAAAAGCTATGCGAGTTTATATTCTTGGGGTTCTAACTATTATTTTGGGGCAGGTCAACTTTTGTGTTTGTAAATTCATGAGCATTTCAGTAGAAAATCAGTTGCATAAAGGAAATGATATATAAATTAACCCCCCATAAAACGTGACTTGTCGTGTTTTGAAATACACAAGGAGCAAAGCACCGCTCTCTGTTCTTTGCATTAGCCATGGTGTTCTCACAACTCCTAAGCGCTATTTTTGCCTTGCCATAGGAGGAAGAGCCAATCTAATTCAGGCCACAGGAGGCCCCCACAGAGCAGGCAGAACAGCAAACTTCCACAGCTTCTTTGGATTTCATGTTAACAGATGTGCTGAATATCTGCTCTGTGGTCTTAGCATGTAGAGGAGACTCACAGCTGACAAGATGAATAGAGCATTAGCAGTTCTGTTGAGGAATAGACACAGAGTCTATACTTTGGGTGCTGATAAACAGCAAATCCCGCTAAAATAGAGACAGTTACTTCAGATTAGTTACTAGAACATGAAGCATAGTAAATGTCATACTTTGAAATAATTTCTATAGTAATAAAAGTCACTGTGACAATGACACCACTGTTGCAAATTTCATCTATTCCTCTCTTGTTTATAAGCTCTGCAAGTAATAATACTTTGCCCATCGGAGTTCATTGAAATGTGTTTCATTATCCCAATCAGCCCCCTGATTTATTGTACCACATTTCCTTCCTACTGTATTTGAACTTCTTCTAATACTAAGGCTGATTCCAAGCCCATTACAACCAGTTGCAAATTAACTTTTTTGCTGCTCTGACTGCTGAGGTGTGTTATAATAAATTAATACCAATAATTTTGTAACATAATATTCATGGACTTCATCTTTTAATTACCCTCAACTAATCTAGTTACATTTCTGATTTAGATCATGATTTTCGTGGTCCCAGTGTGGACTAGCATCTTTCCCTTTCTCATGAGTGTGGGCAGTTAGAATCATAGAACCAACCAGGTTGGAAGAGACCTCCGAGATCATCCAGTCCAACCTAGCACCCAGCCCTAGCCAGTCAACTAGACCATGGCACTAAGTGCCTCATCCAGTCACAGTAATTCATTTTCCCTAACTTTGGGATGAAAAATTACCATGATGCACCCATGTTGAGTAAGGGGGGAGGAATACACCATAGTTTATGGGCATGGTTTCTTGGGAACACACTTTAAGAATAATCTGGGGAAGTTCTAAAGTGTGAGATAAATACCTACATAAGTGGAAAATATGCTCATGGACAATCTGTTGAGAACAAGAAGGAAGGTCTAGCTCCATGACTAGTGCCAGCTAATGTGCTAAATGCTAACATTCAGCTTTTCCAGTGCATGCCAGCACACGGATACTCACTAAATCTCCACATCTCAGGATTATGTTTGCAGCACCTCTACATATTTAACAGATTTGAAGTACACTCATTAAATAACTATGCCTTTAAAGCAGTGAGTAACAGAGCCAGAGAATATATAGGACAACTATAGTAATGACATTAGAATAAGTTAAATTCTATACTTTTTGCTAGTGTTTTTTTCTTCCAGAAAAGTTAATTCATGTTATATTCTTTGTTGATTGGATTGAAGTCTAAGAAATGTAATGCTTGGTTGTGTGTTTGGTTGATGACAGTGTCTGAAGACTTACAGATATGTCTTCATCTATCCAGAGAAGATATCCATTAAAAGGCAAAACAGAAAAGGGAAATAAACATGTCCTATCTTTCAAATGAGTGGCACTTTCCACTGTGGAAGATTCTGAGTAGGATATCTGTGATGGTTTGGGTGTTCCCCACCCCCCCCACACTTTAGAAGTCACCCAGACTAGTCTCAGACAGCTCTGGGAATATAAATGAAGCTATTTATTTACAGCTAGCACAATATACAAGCAGATATTTACAGTATATACAGAAATATACAAGATAAAAGGTAATACAGGAACACAACTCCCCTCCCAGAAACCTGAGTCCCCAGGAGGGGCTCTCAACCACCCCTGTACCTTCCCCCTGCCCCTCTCAACCCTACCCCAGTCTTAAGGAAGAATAGAGGTTCAGCCAAGAGGTTAAGAAGCAAAGGTGAGTGGAAGGTGAGGTTAGGGAGATGCAGCTCAGTCAGTGCCCAGCCAGAAAGAGCATACAAAATGGCGAAAGTGTTATCTAATGTTTACTTTCTTCCTTGTTCAGCAAGATTGTGAGAGAAGCAGACATCACCATTGTTTTCCTTTCACAGCCTATAATCTACATTTTCTCACCAACACATTCTAGCCTGCTTCAAACTAGCACAATATCCTTTAAGAAGTTCCCACACCTCTGAGGCTGTCAGTGATGCCGAGACTTACTTGATAGGGATATGCTGTTTGTAGTGCAGCATAGGGAGTACATATTCTGTATCTCAGGAAAAATCTCTATGTATTTGCAGATACAGGATTTGCTAGCAATCACTTCTTCCTGGATTTGCCTACATTTCCCAGGTCAACTATTCTAGTGTGTTAAAAGTAATGAATCAGACCTTACTACTGAAGTTGCAGAAGCAACACATTTGCAGTGAATATACACAGGTGTTAAATGTGGGAATAGAGTCAGGGCCAGATGATTTCTTGATACTTTTCTCTCTATATTTCTTTTTTATTTTATTTTATTTTCTCTGAGTAATTTAAATGGTTTGAGATTATTTAACAAGAGGGGAAACATGTCTCATTTATGGGGCCAATTCTACTACTTCCACATGCCAATGGCTTATATCTAAGACTCACGTATGCAAGCAAATAGTGTGCTGAACTTTGACACATTAGTGTCTTGTCCAAAATTTCTTTTTTGAGGGATCTTAGTTTATTCTACTTGAAGTAACAATAAATTTTGCTTGCCTGGTGGCAGAACAAAAGCTTTTGTTAACACAAATGCTTCTGAGAGGTAAAAGTTTCCTCCCAGCATGTGATGCTCTGGGTTCTGCTACCATATCCTGGCTCTATGGAGAAGGCTTGCCTGACTGGCCTATATTTACTAGTATCTCATGTATCTCTACTACAACTTACATGTCAAGAGAAAGTTGGTTGAGAAAATTGTCTGTAAAGATGAATTCTGTAGGAATTATGTGGTAGATGATACAGTTAAACTACTGCTACAATGACAGTCTTACCCTAAGAGAGACAGATAGGAAGAGTGGATTGAGAAGAACATCTGTAAGTAACTCCAGAAGAGAGGAAAGACTCTGAAGAGAGAAGGAAGATTTAGGAGATGCATTTGATAGTGATGGGGAAACAGAAAGAAAATAGATCTCTGGAGCAGGCTAGTTGGAGAGAGGAAACAAAATGGAATTGAAAAGAAAAATATTAAACAAAATTCTTTTATTCATAACAATTTGAAATACTTAGCACAGTTTGTTACATTTATATTTTAGTATCTTCTTTTACATGCACATTTCAGACAATAGGGAACTTGACATTGTTGTTAAAAATTGCTTTTACTACTTCCTTTAAGATCTTTCAAACTGTGAGCTTCTCTCACAATTTTACTTTTTCTTTTCCTTCACACCCTTTTCCTTCTCCATATTACCTTTATATAATCAAGACCAGTCACAAGAATTAGAATAACAAGTTCTTCTGCACCTCAGACAGTATTGCTCTGTATACAACTAAATATTCAAAGGTGTTTATTTATAACAGCAATAATTTTCCTATTAGTTCCAAACTGACACTAATTTACCAGACATCTGCACTTAGCAATGTTCTGATCTTCAGATAAAAGATTCCCTTCTTCCTTTTTTCCTTCCCGTTGTAAACCCTCTTAGCTCAGGTTGACTACCTTTAAAGCTTGACCTTTTCCACTAGATGGCACATGGGGCTACATGAGTGGCAGGGGATGCACAGGTTGTTGAATCATGATGCATGTGCCATGTTTCTGCCTCTCTCAGAGTCCCAGGACTCTTACCAGAACTATTTCACAAAATTAACATTTGCTTCTTTTGTCCAGCGTCCCAATAAGGGCTTGCTCTGAAACAAGTCCAGAAAGTTAAAGAAAATCCAATAGTTTAATTTATTAAAACAACAGATGCAATAGGTGATAATTGCACTGCCTGTAGTATGATCTCAGGATTAACAAATCTTGGGTAACATTTGACAAAGCCAGAGATGCAAATCTTTGCAATAGCTTCAATATAGAAATGCAGCAAAAGTTGTATATTGAAGGTGTAATTCTTACCAAGAACAGTGTCTCTGCCTTGGGTGGAGGAAACGCAGCACAGCCCATCAACCATCTTCATCTCTTTGTTTTTCACCCAACTGCTGGTGCTGGTCATGCTGTGCCTCTGCAGGTGCTGGTACCAGCGATGGTACCAGTTCTGGTACCCTGACGACCTGAGAAATCTTCTTGTGGGTTTTATACCCTGGCTCCAGCTGTCAATGCTCTCTAGGTGATGTTTAGCATGAGTAGAGTCAAGAGTTGAACAACATAGTCATATATATTTAACATGCACTCAGTTTGGCTCATTAACATACTGCAGAGAGTTGACTTTAATGTTGAAATTGCAGTCAATTTGACAAAGGATTTTGCTTGGGCACTCTGGTCATAAAACTCTGATTTGGAAGTGGGTGTTTAGTTTTTTTACTTTAGCATCAGCTTTAGCAAAAGCAGAGCTATCTTGACAAGACTTCCTCCTTTGGCCATTAGCAGGCCATGTTTGCAGATCTTCATTTAACACAAATACATGCTGATTATAAATCATCTTGGCCTTGGAGCATTCTAAATCAACTTACCTTCCTGTCCCACAGTAAGCTAAGTGGTTTTATCACAGCATGCAATACTTAAAGAAGAAAGGTCCAATTCAGGAGAAATACATTCCCTAACAACTACCAGCTGGAGTAGCTCCATTTGCTTCACTGGTATATGTTGATCTATAATAGCCAAAACCTATTATGAACTGCATATAAATTTGGTTTCTAAGCTGTGTTATTTCCCAACTCACAAGTGGATAATTTCTGTGTTTAATATGAAAAGACTCTCACATATTATATCCCAATACCTTATTCTTCATAGGTCCTGAGAGGTGGTTGGTGAGAAGATTTGATCATCACATAGAATTGTACCTGGTTGCCATATCAAAATGTTAGTAAAGAACCTTACAGGTACAATTCAGTGGATACAATAATTCAAATTGTTTCAATGGAAAGGAATAAAGTTGAAACTAATCATTAGTTATTTGGGTATCTGATAGCTCTTTAAGCTTGAATTGTGATTCTAGCTTTTAATTCTCTGTCCTCTTCTGTGATAATTACTGAAACCCATACTTTATTTAACAATTTCTGAGCCACAGTTTGTATATCCTTCTTTTCTGCCAGAAGACTATGGGATTGTTTAGCCTGCAGAAGAGGAGGCTCAGGGCAGAGCTCATTGCTGCCTGCAGCTACCTGCAGGGAGGCTGTAGACAGGTGGGGTTGGGCTCTGCTGCTAGGCAAGCAGCAACAGAACAAGGGGACACAGCCTCAAGCTGTGCCAGGTGAGGTCTGGGCTGGATGTTAGGAGGAAGTTGTTGGCAGAGAGAGTGATTGGCATTGGAATGGGCTGCCCAGGGAGGTGGTGGAGTCTCTGTGGCTGGAGGTGTTGAAGCCAAGCCTGGCTGGGGCACTTAGTGCCATGGTGTGGCTGATTGGGCAGGGCTGGGTGCTAGGTTGGGCTGGCTGAGCTTGGAGGTCTCTTCCAACCTGGCTGATTCTGTGAGTCTGTGAATAAAGCCAGTTCTAGCTTTGTTACAAAACAAAACAGAATTTTAGCTACTCTGACACAAAGGAGTGCCAATGAGATTGGAGTTTTGTTCCACTTACCTTGGCAGGGACCCTCAGACATTCCCTCCATGCTCATTCAATGCTTCACAGATTCAGTCCTGCCCTTTCTACAGTGTGATAAGAGAGCAGAAGGCAGCAGCTAAACACAGAGGAGCTCAGGCAGCACCCGTGGCTGATGTTAGAGCAATCGTCAAGCCTAGCCCTACATAGCCGGGGGGCCAGCAGGCCCCCCGGCCTTTTTGATCACCTCCACCACTCACCCAGTGTGCACACACCAAGGTAGGAGACTCACCAGTGGCGACTGGAGGAGGATCCTCTGCCCAGTTGGGCAAGCTTAGGGCCACTGCCTCTTCTGGGGCTGATTATAAAGGGGAGCAAGCAGGGAGGGCAAAGTGGTCACACCTGGGGTGGGAGGAGACTGCAACAGCACCCAGGTGCTGTGGGTTTGGGGGATAAAAGGGGGAAATGTGGGGTGGGAAAAGAGCAAAGCTTATATTATTCACCAAAAGAGTGACTGGCATTGGAATGGGCTGCCCAGGGAGGTGGTGGAGTCACCATCCCTGGAGGTGTTTAAGAGGAGAGTGGATGAGGCACTTAGTGCCATGTGTTAGTTAATTAGAAGGGTTTGGTGGTAGGTTGGACTCGATGATCCTAGAGATCTTTTCCAACCTGGTTGATTCTGTGATTCTGTGACTGGCTGGCCAACAGCTTTTGACTGCCCATCTGTTTTTGGAAGAGACAGGTATTCCAGCCTATCTGTTAGATCAATTTTTAGAAGCATGCATGACTGGGAGGATGAGACCCTTAGAAGTAAAACTTCTGTGTGAATAATGAGCACATTATTTGTCTGGGAGCCACAGAAATCAGCCTTGTAAAGAGTCCCTTCTTGTTCTAAGGGCTCAGATTACATTTGGCTTATACCAAATATAGAAACTTCTGTATTACATTTCTTGTCTCATGCCACATTGGGATTGCTGATAGTTGGGAAGCTGTCCAGTTCACCAAACAAAGTCCATGACTACATTCCACAGAGTCCATGACACTTGCCCAGGTCCTCCCAGCTGACATTTCCCCCATATGGAAAGTCTTTAAAGAGATTTACACTTAAAAGCCTTTTTGCAACTGGTGCAATCACACAACATTTGTTGATGTAGAGCGATTCCCAGCTCGTTTTTGTTCTGAAGTGAGCTCCAAGTGCTCCCTAAAAATAGGCTTTCAATTTTAGTTTATTTTTACTGTCATGCTGACCATTCTGCTGGTTATGATTTCTACAGTTATCAAGACTTTAGAATAACCACTATCAAAAACTAGCACAAACCAAATCATCCTATTGCTGTCATTCTTTCTTCTTGGGCCATTTGCCCAGGCTGAGGAAAACCTGTTACTTTTTATCTAAGCTACAAATCTGAGCTATGGAGGAGAAGATAATTCCTGTGCCAAGGACTTTCCACGAGAAATGTTATTTCTTCCCCAGAAGAAAATTGCTGACAGAAAAGATCAGTAATATATTACATTTCAGATACTATGCAGAAACAAAAACGCATGGCACAGAGTGTGTGTGTTCATGTCAGCCACCACCACACAAAAGAACTCCTTTAGATAAGTTGAATTTTCAAAGTGTTCTCTAGAATTCATCTGGAGAGCAGACTGTTATAATTGCTCACTTTGTGTTAGAAGGTGAAATCACTAGTTCTGCCCTAAAATCCAAACCATGGTATGGTCATCTCCTGAGGACAGTATATATGGAAGCTTTCCAGCACTTTTCACCATGCCACCAGCACCTAAGGTGCCTCATCTGAGCCTCAATCATATGCCCCTAAAGTTGGCCACATCAATCATTGCTTATTTTTTCTTGCCTAAAGACTCCAGATGGGCATGTAGGACTGAATGGGATGAGTCTGAAGGACATCAACATCAGCAATGTTTTTCTGAATAAAAGGTCAGCCTGGAAGCTGCCTGACCAGGAGTGAAAATAGCTGCTGGGTAGCAGAAGTGAAACATCCTGTGCTGGAATTGTCTGTAAACCACCACCCACTTCTGTGCAGCAAAACTGTGTGACACTGACTTGCCCATGCTGAAAACAAACAATTGATCTGTGAGATATCTGTGAAAGATGTGAAAGGTAACAAAACCACTGATAGAAATGAAATGTACGTGCTAGAAGTTAGTAGCTCCAGGACTCAAAAGAGTAATGTCACTGAGATTTAAACTGTGATTTGTACTAGAAAACCTCAGAAAGATAAAGGAATGGCTTATTCTGGTATCTCTTGCTTGACTGATGACTGCCTGGCCAGGAGACAGTCTGACCTTCTGAGTGTCTACATTGGGCTGATGAGTATGTTGATGCTTAGGCAAGTAGCTTGTAAATTCCATCGATACTTCATGTGGGTATTACCTAGAAAAAAACATGCTAACTACTCTTGACTTTATTTATCATACACACTTAAGACTTTCAACTTAGTTAACCCTTTGGTACATGCCATTAGGTGTTAAGGATGCCAAAACTTGAGATTTCTCAGGTGTCTGTCTGAAAAGGAAACCTAGAGGAGATGGTCTAAAAAGAGAGAATAAGAGTAATCGAAGCCAGAGGCTCTGTGTTTCTCATTGAACACCATGATGAGAGCACCTTAAACTCATCTTGCATAGCTCTGGGCATTTACCCACGCACCACTGGCCTAATCAGAGCTGGAAGTGGCAATTGTCATCTGTCTAGAGAGATATGTGAGTCTTCATTGTTGCTAACACTGACCACTCAAACACAGGTCTGATAATATCATTAAAAGCAGAGATTACCAAGTCACAATGTTCCTTACTTTTCTCTGAAGACCTAATGTGCTGAGAAGGAGACAACAGCAAAAAAAATCCTCAAGCGTGTTAGGGTGTCCTTAAGCTGCATGAGCAATGGGGTACAACTGCTGTTTTCTGTCTCACTAGAAAGAGTAAAATATGCTCCTTAAAAAGAATTCTTGCCCCTGGTGCTGGACTCTGTGAATGAATTAGCCTCAGTTTATAATTATCTGCACAAATGACTGCCAAAAAAACTAATGAAACTGGCATGAGCACCTGATTGCAGTCCAGCATCAAAGTATGTCAACAAAATAAGCATACTAAGCACGGCAGAACAACTAGTTGGAAATGAATCTGGGAATCAGATAAAATGATACAGTATTGTAACTGGAACAGTTCTTCCTGTTCCCTGGAGAGTAAAAGGAACAAGAAACATGAGAGGCACAAAACTCACATAACTTAGGAATATTAGCCTAAACCCAAACAACTGCAGTTTCTGACATTCATTTAATAGCCATATAAGCTACCAGCAAAGTAGTTCATAAAAAATAACTTCAAGCATTCAAACACTGCTTACTCAGGACATCCTGAGTCTTGTTTTGTGAGTATGAATGAAATGTGAGCCATGGGTTTATTTTTATCCCTGACTGCTCTGTCACTGTTTCAGAGGAGTCCAACTAAACGCAGTGGCATGAGTCTGTCAAGAGCTGGTTAGTACTTTTAGAATTTTCTTCTCTCCTGAAAGCTGCTTTTAAACAACAACAACAAAAAAAATTGCTTGATAGGAGCATGTATATTTGAGTAAACCTCATCTGAAATACTGTGAAGTTTTCCATCTCCTGCCTTGTCTCCTAGCAGTTAGTCTTGGAGGTTGCTGAGGACTAGAGAAAGCTAGTGAGTTTTTTGCATAAGGAGATCAAGGGTTACAAGTTCTGTATAGAGAGCAGTGATATTCCTACCTGTCTAAGGAATCTTGTTTAACATCTCTACAACCGGAGGTTCTCAAGTCCTTAGTATGCAGCAAGAACCCAAAAGCCCAGGAAGACATGCTCAGAAATTATAGAAAAACACCAACCCATATTTTCCTGTTTAGATTCTCATAAATACTGAGGTCATTTTTACTTCCTTGCTTGCTAAGTTTCCTGAGAACTTCTTCCTGGTTTTGACCTCGAGATTTTGCAAAGACCTTACCTGACACATTTGCTCAGTACTAATTTCCATTTTTCTCTCTCCCTCTCCCTCTCCCTCTCTCTATACCTTTTACTCAGCAAACTGGGCATGAATAATGAAAATATAATATAATATAATATAATATAATATAATATAATATAATATAATATAATATGTGTGCATTTTGATAGATTTCTAATCTGAAACTATACAGCAAATGAGCACAAATGTTGTTATTATTTATAGTAAAGGAGCAGAGAGGTCCAATTAAGCTATTTCCTTGAGTTCATAGCAGTTATTGGAAAGCAATCGCGAGCAGGAGCTTAGTGTAACTGCTCTTTATGCCTTCTGAAGGAAACTTACTTTTCACTGCAAAGGTGTTAAACATTGATTTGAAGAATGTCTTAGTCTTACCCTATTTGTTGCAGTTTCAGAGTGCTGGAGTGCTGGAACTGGTCCAGCCCAGTAGGCAACCCTTGGGCTCCTTCAAATACCATCTACTTCCAAGCATAAGAGCAAAGAACTGAGCAACCCTTCCACCTGTTAAAACATATGGACATATAGCAGGGATTCCCAGATGGCCAAATCTGAGACTTTCTAAGCTCTGTTGCATGCAGACATGCAGACCAATCTGATGGGCTCAGAATATACTACAAAAGGAGAGTATTTTTTTCACCCTTTCCTACAATTCCCGTAGCTTCTGGGATTTTGTAACCTAGGATCTGGGGATTTCTAATGGTGTTCTTCAAGTCTATTTCAAAGAAAAGTAAACTTTCTAAGTATCATTATGATAAATTGCTTTTGTGGTGCTATAAACTGTTTGCATTTAAAAATAGATTTAGTTGTATTATAAAACACATTACCACACCATAAAATCAAGAGCAGGTGATCATATATGTTTCAAATCAGAACTCAAAATCAATACAGAACCATTTCAAGGTCTGTTTTCAGTCACTTTGCCAAACAGTTGCATGTGGTATTAGAAAACTTGCACCACAGCAGGAGTGGATGCCAGGCAAACAGTTGGATGACTCAATCTGAAGGGATAGTAGCAGCTGTATGGCAATAACAGTATGCATAACAATGGCAATATGCTGTAATACCATCCTCTGGATGTTTTACTGCTTATCTGCAATAATGCTGTCAGTAAACCTACAGTACAGTACTCAGGAGTGCTGAGCCTAGTGATGTGCAGATGATGCAGTACTTCTCACATGTTCAGTAATGAAGTGCTTAGAGATTAAATTCCCACCATTATAACTAGGAGGCTGCCACTGCTAGAACCGCAGATCTGTAATTTGTATTCTCATCCTCAGCAAGGCCATAACTGTCTCTAGTTCCAAAGCAATTATTGAAATAACTGCAAATTCCAAGTGGACATTTAAACTTGCAAATAATTCCAATATACTCTCTGTATTTATTAATGACACCCTATCTGCATTTATTTTTTAATGTGTTATGTATGCACGCACAAAGTCAGCTAGAATTCTGCTCAGAAATAAGGAGGACACAGTGAGTCACTATTTTGAGTTACATCTACTATGTGGTGACATAATCCCACAGAACAATTCAGGAAGCTCTCAGATCTGGAGTAAAATTCTTGACAGACATTAAGTTTAGATTTTGAACAGGTCATTTAACTTGGAGCCCTCAGAATCCCCTCTGGGTTTACACGCTGGCTGTAAGGGTAAATCATTCTGTGTATGTACTGTGCCACTGGTGGAGAACTGCTCCTGACTGCTAATTTTAGCCTACATCCTCCAGAAGACTAACACTTTGGACTTGCTTAGCTTTATCAAAGAGATCCTGTCACTTCCTGTATCATATACTTCTGGCTGAGGTCTCTAGTGTTTGCATATCACTAAGCAGAGAAGGAAATTTGAGCATACATCATCTGGCAATATTAAATCTCATGGATTATGGAAAGTAACATTTGTGCAAGACACAAGAGAATAAGAAAGATTTCTCCCCCCCAAAAAAAAAGAAAAAGAAAAAAAGAAAAGACAGGAACAGTGAATAATATCTTTGTCAATAGCTACTGGGCACATATATTAAGTGAGTCTGCTTGCAGTTTGATATCATCCTTGGCAATTTTAGTCAGGTAGTGTGAACCTGCCTGAATTTTTGTTTGTTTGTTTGGTTTTAAGTTCACAGATCAAAAAGTTGCACTTCACAGAGTGTTTGCACACACTAGAGCCAGAGACATCTGAGTCTTGAGCTGTGTTGCATGCTAGGGTTTCTGAGGTCTTGGATAGACTTATGACTATCTTAGAAAAATATGAAAGGCAAACTGTTTATGAGCCTCCCTCGTTCACCAAATGTACGTGCTGCATTTCTAGTTGTCATCCAATCAGCCCTCTCTTGGAATGAAAAGATGGAGGCATCAGCAAGCAAGTTCAAGGGGATCTCAAGGGGAGAGAATGAAAGCCAAGTTTAGCACAATGTCAAATGTGGTAAAATTTCTTCCTTCAGGTTCATGTAAGTTAGGGAAGGTGGAGATACTGTCTCCCTGATACCTCCTTAGGGAAGCCTACTGCCCTCCATTGCACCTCTGCTCTGCCTGCACACACAGCATATGCTGAAGTTATGGCCTCCCACCAGCCCAAGCCAATGCTCAGTGGATGCCATGGCAGGTCGATTTAATTTAGCAAAACAGCAGAAAAAATCGAGGTAAGTCACCAATCAAACAAACCAGCAAAAATATTTATTGCCTTGCAAGGTTAGTGGATGGACCCAGCTTACCGTGTGATCAGATGAGTACCAGAACAACACAAAGAAGGAGTAGATCAAGCATCTGGGAGCAGATACAAGAGGTGAAAGGAGAAGAGTAGGCAGGAGAAGGACTGACACCTACTGCTTTTACTGGAAGGAAGCCCTTAGTTGGGTTTTGCTGTAATGTTAAACAATACTCAAGGAATATATGCCCTACTAAGTATCACTGCTATGTAATGACAGTGCTCAATGCATGTCTTAAGGTGAATGAGCAACATACATTTCATAAGCCTGGTATCAGATCCCCTGATGATTCAAATGAGCATCACCACACCAGATGTTGTTTATAGGTGATTTATAGAGTAATATTATTAAAGTCATACTAAGAAGAGTAAAACTGAAAAGAACTATTGGAAAGAAGGGTAGAGAATAGGAAGATCATTGTCATTCTCTGCACATGTGGACACAACTCGTGGCACTGTGTCTGAGAAACCCTATTCTAAGGTGAGGGGAGAGGAATAATAATAATTTCTTTGCTGATAGATATGTTGTCAGAAACTCTTTCTGCATGTCCTCTTGGAGTTCAAGAGAAGTTTGCAAACCCTGAACACACACTGTGTCTAAAGACAATCACGTCGGACCACAATGCTCCTTTCTGTTACTCCTTTTCAGATTAGCAAAGCAATGGCTGGAGTCTGCAAAGACTGAAGTCAAGGTGAGATCTGTCCCTGCCAGGTTTACAAGATCAGCCCATATGTCTCACAGGATGGGAAATAGTAACATAATGACAACAACACAGGTGAGAAATCTTCAGTGTGAATCTGGTGGCATAGGCTAGATTTGACATAACCCAGAGGATCATTGCAGTTAGTGATGCTTGAATATATTACCTCTTCACTGCACATTTGGAAACTTCATTTACTTTCAGAAGAGAAGGTGGACATGGATGAGGAAAGGGCCAAGCTACATGCAAAAAAGTAGATAAAAGTAGATATACCACAGTTAAACTATTAAGTTGTATACAAAATTGCAAACAAACCATTTCTGAATGAAAATACAATGCAGCATTTGTTTTCATACCTAACCTGACACTGACAGAAAATCTGCAAACTTGCAGTAATAAAACCTCTGATTTGCCCATTTCTTTATATGATGTACAGGTGTTGGAGATTAAATGCTCAAAAGGACAAAGGGAACACAGCACCAAGTGTTGTAATGTCCTGCCTGTATGTGCCCTATATTGTGATCAATTTGCCTCCAGATTTGAATGGCACATGAGAGATGTAAGCCAGCAGACATGGAATAACCCACTGCCAACAAGCAGGGTAGCAGCTGTGGGGACTAATTGGCAGCAAATGTTGGTTTTAACCAATATTCATTGACTCACAGGAAATGACCATAGCTTGGTTATACATTGCCTAGGAAATCAGCTGAGGTCTGTGTGCTAATTAGTAGCTGTTTTACATGGACACCTATAACACTGGTAGATGCTGAAAGTCTCGGCTCCAGGGTACTTATCAGTCTGGGATCCCTGAGAATCCTGTATTTTATATATATATTTATATATATATATATATATATATATATAGATATATATATATATATATGTATGTAAAAATGTCTATATTGAGGTCTTCAAGAAAAGCCTGGATGAGGCACTCGGTGCCATGGTCTAGTTGACTGGATAGGGCTGGGTGATAGGTTGGACTGGATGATCTTGGCTGATTCTATGTTTCTATGATTCTATATTGAAGATTAATCCAGATTTATCAGCATAACCTGGAGGAACTCAGAAGCAACATTTTCCCAGCCCACCTTGCTAAGACTTCCTCTTAGCAATGACCCAAGAATAGCTCAACCATTTCCCTGTTGGCTCTATGGCTTTGGTGCTAATGTTCACCTTCTATGTCTTAGCTAACAACTTTTACCAGATATAGTGCTTAACTTATAACCTCCTCATAGAACACCTCCATTATGTTTCTTTTGTTTATAAAACCAATTATCTGATCAAAATAAGATATCAGGCTTTTCTATTGTGATGGTCCTGGAAAATCCATATTGCATCATTGTGATGGTTTGGGAGTTACATCACTGCACCTCCTCTCCAAATTCACCAGACTAGACTCAGTCAGCTGGAAGTTAAGGAAGCTGTATTTACAGCTTAGCACAACTTACAAGCATATATATGTATACACAATAGACACAAATATTTACAGTAATATACAAGTTAAAAGTAATACAGAAATACAAAACACTTCCTAAAGCAGTCGGACTGCCAGAAGGCTCCTGACCCAAGCCTCCTCCCCGCTCCTATGTCTTTCCCTCCCTTCAGAAATAACCAGATCAGTCCCTGTATATCTCACGTGATAAATGTGGAGAGATCTGAGGTGAGATATCAAAAAGATGACAAGAAGGTTAGAGGAAAAAAAAAGAGTTAGGTAGGATTAAAGATTTAAGGCAGATGCAACCACACAGACCACCAGAGAGAAGGGGAAGAAGTGAGAACTAACTGGGAAGTGTGTGAGAAGTGAGTGTCTTATCTATATTTTGACTAGTTGTGTTTCTCAGCAGAAGAATGAGTGATGTAGTTCGTTGTTAGTTTTTTCTTTCTTCTCACAGCTAAGGATTTAATTTCTCTCAGTAAAATATTCCAGTTAGCCTTAAACCAGCACAATCATGTTACATTTTCTTATTACTCACATGTCTTTTACATCTGTCTGTTTGTTCTAGTAGTCTTGTGCAAACTTAAGATCAGTTTCTTAAGTAGTAAATTAATTTTTTAGATTATTTTTGTCCTGAAATACTACAAATCCAACTCTCCTACCAAGCAGTAACCACGTAACTTTGGGTTTGTTTTCTTTTTTAATACCTGCCATTTCAGTACTATAGAAGACAGAAATTTTTGTATCCCTTCGTTAAAAGAATGCCAACTGTTTGAGTGAACACTTTCACCATGATTTGGATGATCTGCTCTCCAGCTTCTCATTCTCATTGCCAATCTCATCTTTACCTTCACTTTCTACACCGTTGTCTTTACTGATATGTGTTGGCTGACACAGTAGGACATAACTGATGCCTCTATTAGCATTCTGTACCTGGGAATTACACAGTGCCCCACAGTGACATGGGATTTCTCTTGAGAATAATATTCTAAATATCTCTACACATATCAGCTGTGGATATTTATAGCAGCTCCCACTGCTATGCAGGAGAAGGTTCTTTTTATTCATCTTAACCTTTTCCTCACTTTCCCCTGAAATTATTTTGACTCAGTATGATTCTGTATTATACTTTATCTCTTTTTTTTTTTTTCTTTACAAACTTTTACACAACAGTTTTAAACAGAAGTCACAAAATTGATGTTATATTAGCAAATAAAAAACAAACTATCACAGGTATCAACAAGTACTTAGCAATACATTTACTTCACTAAACTGAAATAGTTGCATAAACAGCATGCCAGATTTTCTCTGATGTCTCCACGAGTCTGCCAATGAAAGCCAGAGTGATCTGTGCTATTCTCTTAAAATAGGCTTAAAATCAATTTGTTTCTCTACTGGTCAATCATTGTTCTGCTAACACTCAGTCTTGAGCCAAAATCTAGTCAGTGCCACCATATACTCATTTTGATTAACTGGTAAGTTGGGTTCTTTCAGGGAATACTTGCATGTAGCCTTCCCTTTGTTTCTGAACTGCAAAAACAAACGTCCCATCACATTATTCCCAAATATGAACAGAAGTGGAGAAGCCTCATAGGACCATTTGCTTTTCAAATGCGTTCACTGTTTCTGGGAGCAAAATCAGCAACAAATCTAGACTGGTCTTTTCCAACTATTCATTCAGTATTAAACCCATGCTCCTACCCACACCTAAATGTCAGAGACAGAAACTAACTAGCACATGAATAAATTGCAGAATGGCACACTTTATTTTACGCTCCTCTTACAGCACTAGTTTGAATTAGAAACAGACCTTAAACCATTAACCTAGTTCATTTTGTAAAGATAGTTCTATAACACACAGAAAACATTAAGGAGTTGTATCTTAAATTTTTAAAACTAATTTTCAAGCTAATATGAAAGTTATTACTTGAAGCTTAATATTATCATATGCACCTGTAAAGGTTGGTCAATTACAAGTTACCCATAAACCCTTTTTTGTTATTTTAACATCATAAATAGTAATCTGGCATTAAATATTTGTGATCTGGGCCAGTAACCTTTTTCAGTCTCACAGGACTTTTTTTAATTAAACTATATCTTTGTCCCATGTCTATAATCCTCTCTTTGACATTTTATATACAAGACACCTTGCTGCAAAAAGGTCAAGCAGTACAGTTATAAATGGAAAAGAGATTAAAAGTATTCTCAAGCCACAGTGATCTAAAAGAGAGTTAAATACAGAGTGTTCTTCACAGGCTTCCTTAGATGAGTTAAGAGGAAGCCCTGTTGGCAGATTTTTTATTATAAGAGCAGCAAAGCAAATGAAAATTATTTGCCAAAAAATGAATAATGCACAATTTTAATTTGCATATTGGAATAATTATCTCTAAAAGAACCCTATAGGGTTTCATCTCCATAAAACTTTTATGTAGACTATTGCTAAATGCAGCTTATGTGTTTATATAATTTTTCCTTCTAACATAGTTTCATTATAAAAATAAAGCCCCACAACAACTACAGTAACATCTTGCTACAGTTAATTACAGCTCCTTCTTCTTTTCTTTTTTTTTTCTTCCCTATTTTCTTTCCTGCAAAAGAAACACGATGGAGATAAAGCACTCCTTCCTGAAAAGCCTGTGAGAAATTCAAGAATGGGAAATGGCAAGAGGTACTGCAGGAGTCTGTTCAAGTCAGAGAGGGATAGTTATAAAGTACCGTAAGTAAACATAGCTGCAGTACAACTGAGTGGCTTCTTTATGTTCACCAGAACATTAAGCAGAAATTGAAGGAACGTTTTTCCCTAATATTCTCCAGCTGGCATACTATGACTTCAACTTACTCACTCTATGCCACACTGCAATAACTTTGATGGGGTACATGGGTACAACTAAACAATACATTACTTCTAATGTCTTAAGTAACCTAGCAAAGCGTGGTACCCAATTGCTAAAATGCTATTGCATATCTTTAGAGTCTACTTTCTTACCCCCAAGAGGCCAAACCCTGATTTGGAAACTCTTTATTGCTAATTTCTTTCTATTAGTTTTACGTAGTCCAGTGAAAAAAGGGATATTTCTTCTAACTCTGTGTCATCAGAGTGTCTTTTGTTTAGAAGGAAATGCTTGGAAACAGTGTAGTTTGCAATGACCCCTAGTACTTCAACTCATTTTTGGATGGCCTGTTTCTGTGTTTTAAAATGGTCCACTGACTGACTTACATACAGAAAAGTTTTTTTATACCATCAGCTTAAGACTATCTGAGGCGTGTAACCAAGGTGTGATACAGAGGACCTAAGTTTAGAAGCTGAGTTCCCTGTAGTCTCTCTTCACACATCTGCCTAAGTTAGCTGAGTTAATGAGGATATCCAAAAGTTCCCAGTGCAGCCATAGTCTTTGTGGGAACAGCAAAATCAAAGTACTTTTATTACAGACTTGTATGTACATCAGAATATGAGTTTCATTCCTGTACTGTCTTTCTTCATTTCTGCCACCTCAATCTTTATCAGTCCTAAATAAAAGCTTACTTATGTTTTCTGATTTCTTTCAGCTGTTAGGAGCTTTCCTAAAGCAACAGAACTGTTGGTATCCAACAAATCCAGTTCCTGTCCAAAGAAACTAGACACTCTGTTTGTAGAATGTCATATCTGACAGAGATAGATTAGCAGCTCTGCTTCTGTTGACTCAGTCTTATTATATCTGTGTGCTAATGAAATAAACATTCTAAAGAGAATCCATAGCAATTTATAAGGTAAAAACTTGCCAGTAGAACAAGGACATAAAACGTAAAGCTCAACTACACATTAGTGTAAAGAAGCAGTGTGATGAATTGGATACCCTGCCCGTGGTTTATTACACATGTTAAGATCTATATTCTCAATTGTGCACTGTTTTCTGTTGTCTTTTCAGCTGTTCAGAATAAAAGTAAGCTTGTGGTCACACTCTGAGGTAGCTCTTGCTAGACAAGGAAGCTTGATAACAAAGGATGTACTGCAGAGCTTGGGCTTTGGGCTTGACATGCTACAAGACTTAACCATCTCATCTCTCTATCACCTGCTCTGGCACTCCTGAGACTCAGGATTCTCAGCAGCTTTCATAAAGCACCATACATTAGAAGCCCATAAGAGGAAAGAAGATGCTATTAATAACTTTCATATTAATCGAAGTATGTTTCCACTGGAAAAGACAACTCCAATTGTATTTTAAGCATATTTTTAACATTTCAGTGATCTAGAGGTTTTTGAAATAAACAGATCCACCCACCTGGGGGTAGTGTTACCTGTTACACTTCATTCAACCTAAAAGCAAACTGCCATTACAAAGTATCTCGTTTTCAGTCTTCTCCCTTTGTTCTGGTTTTGGCATTTCCCCACCTCTGGAGTGAACTGGTTCAGCTCACTAAACAGACAGAAAAAATGTTTGATTACTTAGTTATTATTATTCATCTCTCTGCAAATGTTAGTTTTTCTGCTGATTTAGCTCCCTAATTCTGGTTTCCATGGGACCAAAGAAGCCCCAGAGACAGTGCCAGTAAGTAGCAGAAGCATATGGCTGGGACCAGGGAGGAAGAGGGCATAGCTTGCTACTGTAGTGGCTCAATAGTTTCACAAATCACTTCCCTCTGGCTCTCTTCTGCCCATGGCAATTCTCACATGATGTGTGTCTTACACTTCTAGGTTGCACTTCTTATCACTTCCCTTGCAGATGGCATAGTTGAAGAACAAGGAAAATAATGCTTTGATTGCCTTTTGGTTGTTTGGGAGCTCATGGGATCAGTGAGCCTGAGATTTGCCCCAAGCACTTACAGCATTGTGTTTCTACCTCAATTTGTCTACCTGTGGTGAATATGTCTATCTATCATTTGCCAGCTGTGAAAATGCTGAAGTGATGCTTTAGAAAAGCTACATTATTTCAGTATTCACAGAATTCTGAATAGCAGTCCCCATTCAGCTGACTAAATGAAGCTGACTGTTGGCATTTCTAATATATAAGGAGTTCTCCACTGGCTTCCAGCTTCCACCACTCCTAAAAGTCTCAGGACTATGCCATATCTGCCAAGTCCACGTGGAAGTCTCAGATAGTCCCAAGTGTATCTCATGTCACACTGTGTTTTGGCAATTGTATTAAATGCCATGGCCTGTCTACTACAGACATTTAAATACTCAGGTATGTAATAGACATCTACATCCAGCTGTCTTAATCACAAACTGAATCTAATCCTGAAAGCTCACCTTTTTTCTTACACATAGAATCAGAGAATCAGAGAATCATAGAATCATAGAATCAACCAGGTTGGAAGAGACCTCCAAGATCATCCAGTCCAACCTAGCACCCTGCCCTAACCAATCAACTAGACCATGGCACTAAGTGCCTAATCCAGTCTTTTCTTGAAGACTCCCAGGGATGGTGCCTCCACCACCTCCCTGGGCTGCCCATTCCAATGGGAAATCACTCTCTCTGTGAAGAACTTCTTCCTAATATCCAGGTATCTACTGTCAGTGTAACTCAGTTATTTACACAGTGATGACAGACATAACATAGGATATATGAAAGACACCTGTGCCTTCTTGCAATGGCATCTGGAGTCAAAGGATCTCTGACAGACCTCACGTTTAGAGAAGTGAATTGAGTCCTGAGATGTCCAAAGTCTCAAGTTGTCTCTCTGAAAGGAATTGTCCCAAGATACAGCAACCTGACCACTTTTCACAGGTTCTTTTTTGTCTGGACCCCTTTTCTTCAATTAAATAATCTGGGAATCTCTTTCTCCTAATTCCAAGCTCACAAATGAGTGAATACTCACACTTTTCCCATCTGCTTCAAATTTGTGCATCCTCTGCCCGCAGTTCCTCACCTCCCATTGCAGACATATGCTACTCAAGACATGTCTTTCTCTTGGTAGGCTGTGGCCAAGGTGCTTGCAGGAAAACACCCTCTCACCTGAAATTTCAGCAAGTCTGTCCCAGATTTTGCTTATCTTGTGGTGCCTCAGAGGAAACATTGTCTTCACAAGGCTTCAAAAGAAGACATGGAAAAAATACAAGGCAAAAGGAAAAACAGGCCAGCTGACATAGACATAGAGGCTTAAAGGATGTACTGCACATCTTCATGATGTTGTCCACCTTGACAGCTGAGAATTAGCAATTTAGAAATAGAAATATAGAAATGCTGCAGGAAGCACAATAGGGAAACAAGGAGTATATTAGTTTCTTAATCACTGCTGTCTCATATTTGAAATTAAGGAATGTATGAACCTGCATATGTGTTTTTCCCTCCATGGAATTCAAACTATATTGCGTATGTGATAAAAATGACTTTCCCATAATAATTTACTTTCCCATTCACATCAATATTCATACCCCAGTGTACAACTTCAAACAGATTTTTCCATTGCATCTATCCACAGAGCAAACAAATCTTTATGCATGGTCTTCAATTAACTTTACTTGGAGCAGACTCCATTAACATGTAAATGAAAAAGTCACTCTGGCCTGGTCTACAATGCCCTAGAAAGTTTTGCTGGCCTATTTGGTTACAATTATGAAGAAGTAATATCTTTAACAAACACAGTTAAACTGCCAAAAGGCCTAATATGGTGTGGTTACATCAAGAATTAATTTCATTTACTATTATCTCCCCTCTTGGAAAGTAGCAGTACCTTGTTGGTCATAAAACTATGACAAAAGCAGAATTATCTGTACTTTGCTGGCTCAGCAACAAAAAGAATAGTCCATAAGTGTAACAAAATCACAATTCCTCTTTTTAAGGTTAGCAAAAGTGATAAAGGATCACTTTAAACCAGCACTGAGGTTGTTACAATGCCAAAAATCATATTGCTCTATCCTGCTGATAGTAGGTGGGACCTATAGTTGCTATTTTGCTAAACACTGCTCCAGACCTTAAGTGTGATTACAGTAAGCAAGTTAGCACCTTGCCAAAACTTAATACTAGATTAGTACTAATTTTAGCTGCAAACCACTTTCCAGCTTCCATCTGCTTCTTTCACAAGTCTTCACAGAAGAAAGAGCTTTGGAAGCAAAATTTTTTTGTGAAACATTTTCCATCTAGTAATTCATTGTGTGCAGCTTTGCATATTATCCCTAATGTTTCAATGTGTCACAGAATAAGCTCATTGCAATTTTTCATTGTGGTTTTCACAACCTTTCTTTCTGCAACGTTCTTCCACAATTTAATCTTCCTAGTAAAGTAAATATATTTCCAAAGTATTTATTTCTTTCATGAAATAAAGGCCAGGGTAAAAGAGCTTTAGCTAACTGTAATAGTGAGGTAAAAAGAAAGAATGTCCTAGATGTTTGGCTTGAAGATGTTCCCTTATATTTTTTGACAAACCTATTTCTCTACACCGAAAGGTAGCCTATGCTATTGCTCAGTGATTTTATTCTTGTAGGTTGGAGTTTCTGCTTAAAAAAACTGAGCTCACAGTTCTGCAGAGGCTGTGCTGTCCTCCTGTGCAGCACATTACACTAGACACTCTGAGAAGCAAATATTCATCTCATGTTTTCTTCAAGCATGCATGCGTCCCATGGCTCAAGGGTTCACCTGGAAAGGGCTGGGGTCTCCCGAAGTCTGCTGCAGCTATTGATGGGTTTGGTTTTTTTCAAGTGATACAATGCTCCTGGCCTCTGCAAAATAAGAAATTTGACCATCCTTCAAGCTGACCGTTTGCACAGTATGTTAAATCTTAAGTTGCTCAAACAGGCTCTCTGTTGAGTACTCAGAAACCACAAGCCATCCACCAACTGGTTTTTGACACATGACGGAATTTGTGGTTCTCAGTTTGCTGTCATTAGTATCTGGCAACAGCATTTAGCAAGGGACATTAACAAAAGTTTTTTGGCAGTGAAGGTAAATTACACCTACCTGTGTTCCTAGCTAAACCTCTCTGAGGTTGAAAAAGTAAAACCTACATCCAGAGACAATGTATCATATATCTATAGCAATAATACCTAGGTAGTTTTAAATAAGTCCTTTAATGGCTGGTTATGGAAATGGGTTTGGACAATTTCAGTGGTACTAAAGCACTGTTCCTTTTCCTATAATTCTCAAGGTCATCATTTGTTCTTTCTTTAGATAAAAATCAATCCTTGGGAATGGCTTCTTTATTAGAGGTGCATCACATCGTTTAGTTTGCAGTACAGTTACTTTTTGTTTTCCCCTTTTAAAACTCTCTGATGAATACCACCCAGCCCCAAGGATCTTCTAACATTAACTTTATCTAGTTGCTCTAATGCCTCATCTTCAGAGGCCTCTCTTTCTGACAATGCCTCATCTGTAAAAATTAACCTTGAGTTAGAAATGTCTGCCTCATCCTCCTTAGCGAAGACTGATTATAAAGAATTCCTGTAATTTCTCCTCAATCTCTTAATTCTTTTTAATTACAAATTTAGTGGTCCAGTTGACACTTATTAGTGGTCCTAGACATTTATTTAGTATGTTCTTCCAGATACAGTTAAAGAATTTCTTATGGTTGGTTAAAGTATTTTGACTTACTGTTTTTATTTTAATCCCATTAAGGTTACTTGATCTCTAATGTGCCGCAGGGGGAGATAATCTCAGTGTTTGGGATTACAGTATTGATACGCTCTTACAGTTTACATGGTAAAAAAAAACCCAGCATAATGGAGCCATTGAAGTTCTATTTTAAAACTGTCATCTTATTGATAGCTCGTGAGATGTCCAGAGACTAGGCTGAAATCAGAGACTTGAAAAGCTGCCTGGCCTGAGCTCATACCTGTGTGGCTGCAGATAGTTAGGGCTGCTGATATATAGCACAGTAGACCACTTTGAGAACTATCCTGGTATTTCAGAACAGTCCCCTATGAGGAGAGGTTGAGGGAGCTGGGGTTGTTTAGCCTGGAGAAGAGGAGGCTCAGGGCTGACCTCATTGCTGTCTACAACTACCTGAAGGGGCATTGTAGCCAGGTGGGGGGTGGCCTCTTCTCCCAGGCAACCACCAATAGAACAAGGGGACACAGTCTCAAGTTGTGATGGGGAAAGTATAGGCTGGATGTTAGGAGGAAGTTCTTCCCAGAGAGAGTGATTGGCATTGGCATGGGCTGCCCAGGGAGGTGGTAGAGGCACCATGCCTGGAGGTATTCAAGACTCAATGAGGCACTTAGTACCATGGTCTAGTTGACTGGCTAGGGCTGGGTGCTAGGTTGGCCTGGATGATCTTGGAGGTCTCTTCCAACCTGGTTGATTCTATGATTCTATGATTCTATGGGGAAATGCTTTATGCACTGAGAGAGTACTGAATTTGAGTCTTCCTCAACCAGCACTCCATCAATGAAGACATTGCTTAAAACAAAACCCAATAATTTTAAACAGAAGACTGATTCTGTGTCAGTTGCCAGATGTACAACGGACCCACACTTCACCAGAGAGCTGAGGACCGTGGTGGCTGATACATCTTTCCATATTTCCAGGTGCAAAGATGGACACAAGTGTTTGAACTCTTGTGTTCAAGAGACACTCAAAGCTTTTATAGGGCTAGCTCTTTTCTTGATTGGCTTCTTAGCAAGATGAAAGTGTAAATTGCTATCTTAGCCATCTTTTTAGATGATCAGCTGCTAGTTGGGGTCCAGCTCTGCCACCCCTTTAAGCAACACTTTACTGCACAAGTATAATCGCTGAAATCAATGTGACTAATTGTGCAGTAAAGTACTAATCAGGTTGAATAACGGCAGCAGAATAGGGCCCTCAGTAATAAGAATTAATCAAACCATATCTTTGAAACTGATTTTTTTTCATTGTACAGCTGAACTGACAGAAGAGATGAAAGCAAAAGAGACAATACTCAGGAGCCTAGTTACTGATAAATAATTACAACAAGGACGTTATAATTATTTAATTAAAATTTGTGCATGGGGAGAGATTATGAGTCTTTCAGCTTGCTGCCTCATTTAGATGATACTAGTCATTAACCAATTTTGCTATAGTCAGCTATTAAATGTCCACACAGCCTGCCTTATTTTTCAAACCTCTTCAATCAGCAAAACTGGCTGCATGCACTGTGTAATGCTACTGAAGAACAAAGTGCCACCCTTAGTAATAGAATTAAAGGTAGTCTCAAGTTTTTAAAGGAAACTTCTACTTTAATTAATCAAGGGCATCGAATAAACAGGAACAGTAGAGTGTTTATCTCTACTTCTGAAGTTCCTAATTACTAAACCACACAGAGATCACTGTGGAGTTGACAATGCTGCTATAATGTTCCCTACTGAAGCTATTTTGTTCATTCCTTTAATGTAATTTTCTACTGGCTTTTGTTTGGGAATATAATTACAGACACATAACGTGTCAGAAAATTGGTAGCTACACCACAGTAAACCCTCCACATTTTCAAGGTGACCTTCCCAGCAATTTCCTCACATTTAGTAATTTTTAGTCATAGAATCATAGAATCATAGAATCAACCAGGTTGGAAGAGAACTCCAAGATCATCCAGTCCAACCTAGCACCCAGCCCTATCCAGTCAACTAGACCATGGCACTAAGTGCCTCATCCAGGCTTTTCTTGAAGACCTCCAGGGATGGTGTCTCCAAAGCTCCAAGTGCCGGGTGCTGCACTTTGGCCACAACAACCCCATGCAGAGATACAGGCTGGGGTCGGAGTGGCTGGAGAGCAGCCAGACAGAGAGGGATCTGGGGGTGCTGATTGATACCCGCCTGAACATGAGCCAGCAGTGTGCCCAGGTGGCCAAGAGAGCCAGTGGCATCCTGGCCTGCATCAGGAATGGTGTGGTCAGCAGGAGCAGGGAGGTCATTCTGCCCCTGTACTCTGCACTGCTTAGACCACACCTTGAGTACTGTGTCCAGTTCTGGGCCCCCCAGTTTAGGAGGGACATTGAGATGCTTGAGCATGTCCAGAGAAGGGCGACGAGGCTGGTGAGAGGCCTTGAGCACAGCCCTATGAGGAGAGGCTGAGGGAGCTGGGATTGGTTAGCCTGGAGAAGAGGAGGCTCAGGGGTGACCTTATTGCTGTCTACAACTACCTGAGGGGAGGTTGTAGCCAGGAGGAGGTTGCTCTCTTCTCTCAGGTGGGCAGCACCAGAACAAGAGGACACAGCCTCAAGCTGTGCTGGGGAAATTTAGGCTGGAGGTGAGGAGAAAGTTCTTCACTGAGAGAGTCATTGGACACTGGAATGGGCTGCCTGGGGAGGTGGTGGAGTCGCCGTCCCTGGAGCTGTTCAAGGCAGGATTGGACGTGGCACTTGGTGCCATGGTCTAGCCTTGAGCTCTGTGGTAAAGGGTTGGACTTGATGATCTGTGAGGTCTCTTCCAACCCTGATGATACTGTGATACTGTGAAAGTTTTATGAGCATGTCTTTCTGCTGCCTGAATTTGCACCCTTAAAGCATTTTGCAACCAGCTGTTTTCCAACTGGCAGATATTTTATTTCTTCTTAGGTTTTCCCTCAGTTTGCAGCTGGTAGGCACTCTAACATCTCCAATGTTTTCCCTCAGTTTTCAGCCTCCTGTTGCCAAACAGATGGCATGTTCTCACATTTATACATCAAATCCTAACGTTCTTTCAGTTACACCAATACACAACAGGAGTGACACTTCTGCATCTGTGACAGTTCAGTCTATGTGAAATAGATATTTGCAATGGGAAAAAAAGAGTCCAACAAACATGAGGAGATGTAAGTGTACAATATAAACATAATTGAATGTGAATTACAGTATTTAACTTGACTAAAGGAAAACAGCATTTTTGTGGGCTTTTTTGACACACCACATTACATTTTATGACATTGCTTTGACACTTTCTGTTTTCCTTCTGTTCTAGCAGTATCTTTTATGAGGACTTACTCTGAAAATCCAGTAACATTGGAATGGAATAGTTTCATTATCTGTTGCATAAGATTGCTCAGGGTCAATGTGTGAAAGTGGTTTGGATTTTCAGATAGAACAACATATCCAGACCAAAATTAAGAGTGTTTATCCACCTGACTGATGCATTTTAGGTGGGATCATCCTACACATGCAACTTCAGCTTCCTGGGCTGAAAGCCTAAATTGCTAATGTAAAAAGGCAAGAAAAAATGAGAATGTGAGCAACACAAAAAAAAAAAATCCATTTAAATCTCATGGATTGAAGTCCTCTTAGAAATGCTTATCCAATAGGCATGGAATACAGCATTTTAACTCTAAAATGAGCAGGATGAGAAATAACGTAAACATATCACTGCAACTATGAGCTCCCACAAACTGCAATGTCTGGGTATTCAGCATGAAAATAGGACAAAACCAGACTTTTCAATTCCTTCCTTCATTTGTATTTCAACAATTGTTCTGTAAGAATCACCTACCAAAGAAACTTAATTGATATCCATCAAGAGTAATTGTATATATTAAAATCATAGAATCAACCAGGTTGGAAGAGACCTCCGAGATCATCCAGTCCAACCTAGCACCCAGCTCTAGCCAGTCAACTAGACCATGGCACTAAGTGCCTCAACCAGGCTTTGCTTGAACACCTCCAGGGACAGTGCCCCCACCACCTCCCTGGGCAGCCCATTCCAATGCCAATCACTCTCTCTGGCAAGAACTTCCTCCTAACATCCAGCCTAGACTTCCCCCAGCACAACGTGAGGCTGTGGCCCCTTGTTCTATTGGTGGTTGCCTGGGAGAAGAGGCCAACCCCCACCTGGCTACAATGTCCCTTCAGGTAGTTGTAGACAGCAATGAGGTCCCCCCTGAGCCTCCTCTTCTCCAGGCTAAACAACCCCAGCTCCCTCAGCCTCTCCTCATAGGGTTTGTGTTCCAGGCCCCTCACCAGCTTTGTTGCCATTCTCTGGACATGTTCCAGCACCTCAACATCTCTCTTGAATTGAGGGGCCCAGAACTGGACACAGCACTCAAGGTGTGGCCTGAGCAGTGCTGAGTACAGGGGAAGAATAACCTCCCTTGTCCTACTGGCCACACTGTTCCTGATGCAGGCCAGGATGCCATTGGCTCTCTTGGCCACATGGGCACACTGTTGGCTCATCTTCAGCCTACTATCTACCAGTACCCCCAGGTCCCTTTCCTCCTGGCTGCTCTCCAGCCACTCTGTCCCCAGCCTGTAGTGCTGCTTGGGGTTGTTGTGGCCAAAGTGCAGAACCCTGCACTTGGCCTTGTTAAATCTCATCCCATTGGCCTCTGCCCACCCATCCAGCCTGTCCAGGTCCCTCTGCAGGGCTCTCCTACCCTCCAACAGATCAACACCTGCTCCTAGGTTGGTGCCATCTGCAAACTTACTGATGCTGGACTCAATCCCCTCGTCCAGGTCATCAATAAAGATATTGAACAGGACTGGGCCCAGCACTGATCCTTGGGGAACACCACTAGTGACAGCTGCCAACTGGATGTGATGCCTAGTTTCCCCTGAAACAATTTTTGAAATTAATTTTTAAATCAGTTTGTTTGTTTGTTTTCTGCTAAAAGTGAGGAGTTATCAGCTATTTATAAAGGTAATTCATGCATACTTCAGATACCTGAACTTGAACTTGAGATATCTTGATGCCTGAACTAAATGCACTGTTTCCATGATGTTATCACATTTCATGCAGTCTTCTCATGAGTGATTTTGAATGCAGCTAGAACTTTTATGAGAGTAGTGAATGCACTGGTGTGTGATCTTGGACTAGCACTCTCCTTGGACTTGGGCTTATTTTGAAAGATATCATGGGTTAATTGCAAACTCAGTGTTTAAGATACCCCTAGACAAATGTGCAAAGATGAGGACAGTCTTTCAGAATGTGCATTCATCATGTACCAAATATTATTGATGGAAGGAATAATTTCCCTTCAAAATGTACTTTTCTGAGTCTTATTCTAGGTATAGAAGCCCTTAGAAATTGAGCTAAGTCTCTATTACAAAACACCACAGGAAACAATAGTGCAGAAGAATTTTTATTGTTTTTTTTAACCCAGACATTCATAATTTAAATTCATGTCATGTCCTAAGGAAACACATATTAATCAAGCTATGGCAGAGGGCAGTGGAACATTTTGATTCTGTCTGAATAGACAAGTTATATATTCCTGGAGCCCGAGAAAGTGTGACTTCATGCATGTGACTTAGTGGTTAGGACACTGAGTGCCCAAGAATATTAGAAGCTGACAATAAGGATGGAGAAGACTCTTTTGATGAGCAGTTCACCTAATGATATCTGACAATGCAGTAGTTACAAAAGTGTCTTGAGAAATGAAGGTTTGTGTCCCCTTAGAAAAAAAAACCTGTGTGTGTGTTTCCTACACAGCAAATGACTATGGAAACCATTGAGCTCTCCAGAGGACCACTTCAAGCAGGAATTCTTCCAGAGTTTGGCAAATTAGATTTGATCTAATAGTGTCTAATAAATTCTACTCTGAAGATAGAATGAATGGAGAAACCTTGATGGGCCAGGCATGGAAGAGGTATCAGATTGTACTGCACCAAGCTGCAGCTGGCCATGGCCAGAGGCAGAACAGCTAAGATACAGGAAATTTTCCTGGACAAACTGCTGATGCTTGTGATTTCTACAGATTTCTATGGATCCCAGGTTACTGAGCAGGCTAGAGGACAAAGGGGACTTAGATCTTTATTTTGCCTTTAGATTTTTAACTCTACTGTCAAGGTCCAGAGGGCAGAGATTAACAATATCTCTGTCCAGAGAAGCAAGAGCTGTTGTTATAGATTTCTGTATTGTGAAATTAAGGTGCAAGCGAGACCATATATATCACCACAGAACTATTTATTAAAGGATAAAGTTGGACAAAACAGAGGGAGAGGGAGAATGGGAGAGAGAGAGAGGAAACAACTAAGAACAAGACAAGAAGCAGTGAAGGAAAAGAGCAGGGATCATATTATCATCAGCTGCAGATGGAGAGGAGAGAGATGGGTGCGTGGCCCAGGGTTGTTCTTCTGTGGAGTTGGTCTGGAGTTCTTCTGATGGAGGTGCAGCTCTAGGGGTGCTCCGGTGGAGGTGCTCTTTGTGGGGATGCACACCTGGAGGTCCACACTTTGGCAGGCAATGCTCATGTCTTTTTATACTGTTTTTTTTAGATTGGTGTCCAGGTGTGGCTCCCCAGGAAATCTTCCTGTGTATCCATGCATTTGTAGGGGTCCAGCGGCAGCACTCAGAGGCCCTCCACCCCCTCCCTGCACTGCTTCCCTGTCCATACCCCAAATACACATAAGCCTTTTCTCTTCAGGGTAGCTGACATAAGATGTGCACATCCTGGGCATACAAGCCAGGCTGAGCTCCGGGAAGTCCACAAAGGCACTGCCTGTTGATTTGCTTCCACCCAAGCACCTTGTCTGAGCCCGGAGGGTTAACAAAGGCAATCTTTATCCTTGCTGATTTACAAGGCAGAGACCATATCTTTGTTGATTAGGGAGAGCCGATGGCAATCTTTATCTTTGCTGATGACCAAGGGGAGATGATCTAGACTCTCACACCTACCTACAAGTCTTTTTCTGATCTGGCCATTAAATCTTCACCTTAAAGAGAAGAATGTATTCAGTAATACTGGTGACTAACCTGAGCAGAAAAACACATCGTAGGAAACTATCGCTCTTTCATGAGAAGCTGAGACAGTCACTGAAATGATCAGCCTGTGCTGCTGTCAATAAGTTAATTGTCAGAGAAGTGTTTCGAGGAGTTTGCTTTGATTCAGACATACATCACACTGAATTCAGGCTCACAAAGGCTATGAGTTATATCTTTTTGTAACAGGCTAGCAGTGACAATAAGCCAGCATACTGCTGCTGACACAGTAATGACACACTGATGATGTGCTACCTCATCTGCCAGTTTCCCAACTATTCCAAATCTTTAAGAGAGAGAAGTCTTCTCTACTTGGTGAAATGACTCTTGTACATTCCATTTGCTGTGTGTGTGTTTTAGTTCTCATGATTTTAAGTGTTGCTTGTACGTAGACAAGTCTGAGATGTCTTTCCTAGTTTTCTCTAAGGGCCTTGTACTTCAGAGCCATTTCCTGCTCTTTATGTGAAGTATCTATTGGAATGCCTGAGAAATAGGCTAAGACAAATAAAAATTATATTTTTAGGTTCAGATGCTAATCAGAGATCTTTTTCCTTTGAGGTGAACTCCTAATTTGTTTCCCGTTTTCCCAGCTGGCAGTCTAGACAACATGCCCAACCAAGTCATGCCAACAAGCTACCACTGCTGCACGAACCAGTTTGCCTTCTTTGCAACAGAAGTCATGCAGCTGTTTGGCAACTGTCATGGTAGGTCTGATTGGCCAAAAATGGGCTTTTCCACGTCCTGGCTTGCCCAGGCATGATTTTCTGCACTTCCCCCTTCTACTGTGGGGAGATGCAACCAAGGGAAAGAGGGCAAAAAATCTGGAGCCACTGAGTCTAAGGACTCTAGCTTGTCCAGACACGTTACCCTGCTACCCCTCTATTCTGTGCTGAGGAAATCAACTGCAGGAAAGGAAAACAAAAGCCCTGGCTTCACCTAATATGGTCAAGCTTGGAAAAGTGCCATTCTGGTTGGCTAATCTATGTCCAAAGCCCCACTAGTCTCGGGCTGTACTGATAGGTAGCATGAAGTACTGCTGCTGCCTCATTGCATCCTGAAACTGCCTGTAAACTCCACTGCCTTGAATTTACCAGGAACAGGCTCTAAATGCCTGTGCATGATCAGCCTGCCTAGCCAGTGTGACATTGTGACTTCATTACTGTCTACAACTACCTGAAGGGAGGCTGTAGCCAGGTGGGGGCTAGTCTCTTCCCCCAGGCAATCAGCAACAGAACAACCGGGGACACAGTCTCAAGTTGTGTCTGAGGAGGTATAGGCTGGATGTCAGGAGGAAGTTCTTCCCAGAGAGAGTGATTGGCCATTGGAATGGGCTGCCCAGGGAGGTGGTGGAGTCACCATCCCTAGAGGTGTTCAAGAAAAGCCTGGATGAGGCACTTAGTGCCATGGTCTACTTGACTGGCTAGGGCTGGGTACTAGGTTGGACTAGATGACCTTGGAGGCCTCTTGCAACCTAGTTGATTCTATGACCGCACATCGCATTTCATCCTGCCTGCCTCTCCGCAACGCTTCTGCTGAATTGGTAATCAAGAAGAACCAGGTCAGAGACTGTGCTATAGACTCCCAGCTTCTGAGGCAAGAGCCTGGGAAACTCCAAAGCCTCTAATGGCTTTGAGACCACCATCAGCAACCCCTCCACATGCTTTTGTGTACTGTCTGATAATATTTTGTGAGTAAATACTTAAAGCCTCTTCTAATTCACTAATTGCCTTCTGCCGTAAGCAGAAAGGGGCATCCTGTGTCCATCTAGTGGATAACTGGTATAATTAACCACAGGCAGTATAATTAACTGCAAGAATCTTCTCTTCCATCACAATGTTTATGTTTGACACTTTATGAAATGTGGCCTAGTTTTGCCAGTTCCCTGTGTGTATAAATTTCCAAACCATGCATTTTGAACCTTGTGGTTAAGTTTTCTAGTGAGTTTTAATGTTAATAAACTGCTTTCATAGTTATTAACAATCATTGCCTGGATATCAAAATTAATACAGATTATTAATTCTGCACAATCCATCACAGAAGCATAGATGATAGCCAGAGAAATGTCTTCCCATAAGGATCCAACATCCCATGGTACAGGGCAGCTAAGAGCTGAGCAACTGAAAACTGAACTGTAGAACATCAAGGACGTGTGAAGGTGTGGCTGGACAGTCAGGTTATGGACTACAGGGAATCTGGCCTCTTTATCCAAGCTACCTTCACCACATATGGCATAGAGAGAACTTTTGCATTCTGCTTATACCCTGCGTAAGAGAAGCCTCAGATGGGCTTACTTTACAATATTGCTGGTGTTCTCCTGTCTTACTTGAAAATACACAAGTGGCCAATGAGAGCACAGCCCTTTTGGGCACCAATCCAAAGCAATATCAAGCCTCCTGTTAGCTTCCCAGCTGGGAATGACACATTAATTAAAATTAGTCACACTTACAAGATGAGTGGATAAGAGTGGAAGAAAATGAATTAATGGGAAGTGCAAAAGTGCAGCTAGATATTGAAAACTAAATGAAGAGAAAAATTATCACAGTTATGAAGTTTGGCAGCAAGATAGCTATCAGAAAACATACAAATTATGCAAGTGGCATCCAAGCACTACAACTAGAGGCTGGCAGTGCTAGTGATGAACTGGATGTATTTGAACAGCTGGCTTCTCTGGACTCCAGGCAGAGAACTTTTCCAGGACTATATAAATTGAGAGAAAGATGAAGGAACATGACTGAAAATGTGTTCTTCAATACAATTCCCTCTACCTTAATACCTGCACAGTCAAAATTCAAGAAAAATCATGTGTGCTAGAGACTGGAATCTTCTACTAATTGCTCATATTAGAGATAATAGTCCTACCTTTCTTCACTGTGCTGGAATATTACAGTTTTATTTATCATAGGATTATAGAATGGTAGGTGTTGGAAGGGACCTCTGGAGATCACCAAGTCCAACCTCCCTGCCAAAGCAGGATCACTTAGGGCAGGTCACACATTAATGTGTCCAGGTGGGTTTCGAAAGTCTCTAGAGAAGGAAATGCCACAACATCTCTCAGCAGCTTGTTCCAGTGTTCCATCACCCTCACAGTAAAGAAGTTTTATTTTATATTTATTTATATTACTGCTAACTTTCCCATTCCCACTTTTCCTGAGAATTTGTGATGGGGACAAACATACATGAAACAGTAAACATGAGGTATTACTTCTTAGCACTCTAGGGGCAGAGTGATTGACATTTTGTAAGTAGGGGTTTTGCAGATATAAGAAGTATGTGACATAAGAATGCTCAGTATGTTGATGAGAACTGGGTAACTTATTTTGCCAAAAAAAAAAAAATCCCTGTAAAGGTCTGGATTTACGCTGAAATAGACCAATTCCATTGCTACCTCTTTCTTTCTTTCTTTCTTTCTTCCTTTCTTTCTTTCTTTCTTTCTTTCTTTCTTTCTTTCTTTCTTTCTTTCTTTCTTTCTTTCTTTCTTTCTTTCTTTCTTTCTTTCTTTCTTTCTTTCTTTCTTTCTTTCTTTCTTTCTTTCTTTCTTTCTTTCTTTCTTTCTTTCTTTCTTTCTTTCTTTCTTTCTTTCTTTCTTTCTTTCTCTCTTTCTCTCTTTCTCTCTTTCTCTCTCTTTCTCTCTCTCTTTCTCTCTTTCTCTCTTTCTCTCTTTCTTTCTTTCTCTCTCTTTCTTTCTTTCTTTCTTTCTTTCTCTCTTTCTTTCTCTCTTTCTTTCTCTCTTTCTTTCTCTCTTTCTTTCTCTCTTTCTCTCTCTCTTTCTCTCTTTCTCTCTCTCTCTCTTTCTCTCTGTCTCTCTTTCTTTCTTTCTCTCTCTTTATTTATTTATTTCTTTATATCTTTCTTTCTCTCTTTCTTTCTCTCTTTCTCTCTCTCTTTCTCTCTTTCTCTCTTTCTCTCTTTCTCTCTTTCTTTCTTTCTCTCTCTTTCTTTCTTTCTTTCTTTCTCTCTTTCTTTCTCTCTTTCTTTCTCTCTTTCTCTCTCTCTTTCTCTCTTTCTCTCTCTCTCTCTCTCTCTTTCTCTCTTTCTCTCTTTCTCTCTTTCTCTCTCTTTCTCTCTTTCTCTCTTTTTCTCTTTCTCTCTTTCTCCCTCTCTTTCTCTCTTTCTCTCTCTCTTTCTCTCTTTCTTTCTTTCTTTCTTTCTTTCTTTCTTTCTTTCTTTCTTTCTTTCTTTCTTTCTTTCTTTCTTTCTTTCTTTCTTTCTTTCTTTCTTTCTTTCTTTCTTTCTTTCTTTCTTTCTTTCTTTCTTTCTTTTCTTTCTTATGCTTCTTTGTTTGGTCTCTATTGAATATGTGGCTTACATTTGACCCCACCATAGTCTATCTTCCTCTTATTGAATAAACTATGTTGATTATCAAGCAAGAAACTTACCCAGGTATTTTCAATGTGTCTTATCATAGAATCATAGAATCTTCTCTATGTTAACACTGCAGACATCCTGTTTCTCCTCTGCACCTGTAGAAAAGGAGGGAGCTACTTTGTTCTTGTTAGACAAAAACTTTTAAACTGCTTTCACTGTATAAAGAAGTTATCCAAAACCTCAGATGGATAGAAGCCCAGGAGACACATCTCTCTCTGCCACCAGGTAACGGTATGTAGAGGAATACACATTTAGAGAGAGAATATTCATATTATTTCAGTAGGCTCTTCACTGAGACATCCATCATTGCTTTTCTACTAGTGACCCAAACCATGCAAAATCATAGAATCATAGAATCATAGAATCAACCAGGTTGGAAGAGACCTCCAAGATCATCCAGTCCAACCTAGCACCCAGCCCTAACCAATCAACTAGACCATGGCACTAAGTGCTTCATCCAGTCTTTTCTTGAAGACTCCCAGGGACGGTGCCTCCACCACCTCCCTGGGCAGCCCATTCCAATGGGAAATCACTCTCTCTGGGAAGAACTTCTTCCTAATATCCAGCCTATACCTACCCTGGCACAACTTGAGGTTTGGAATGGTCAGGTTTGGAGTCTGAATTTTACATACAGCAGCTTATTCACATCAGCAATCTGTACATGGATACTTCAGGCATCAGCAAATGCCAGGCATGCGACAGTTTTATCAGATAACTCCTAACAACTTCATATTCAATATATGTGCCCCAATTAATATTTTTTTTCTCATGTTGCACAGTAACAGGTCTGAAAAGGAGAAGCTGAGGCCTGCTAAGGACAAGGAGTATCACTGATTCTAGAAATGTTTTTTTCTTATTTTTAAATGTTCTACCTAAATTGCATGTATTAACTTTAACAAGGTATTTATTTGAACCTTCATTTGCTAGAGGTAAAAAACCTCACAGACAATGTAGAACAACCTAGGAAATATGTTGGCAATCATGAAAGCAAAATACAACAGTAAAGCAGCTGTGTAGCCCAGAGAGGAAGCACCTGTCTCAGTGAGAGAAGCATGGTGAGGGCTTTCACCTGAATCATGTCCATCATTCAGCAATGGAAACAGCTTTACTCACAGACTGACAACAGAGTTGTTTAGGACTTTCATTTCGAGCTTGCTTTCTAGGTGATTACTGTATTACACATTGTACTTGGAGCCTATATTTATACAGGTTTTGAGCATGCACACAAGCTTATTAAAATTATTTTTTTCCCTAAGGACTTCTTCATTCTGCTTTTTCACACACACCTCCTTCACAAGAGAAACGGCTCTTCAAAACTCATGCTTTTTGTCATAATTGTTTTAAACCTCTTGGTAACTTTTCACACCAGTACTATTTCATTAAGGTTCATTAAGAGACAATATTTTTGTTACAGTAAAAGTTATGAAAATGCCCACATATTGTTTTTAATGTTAATCATGTGGGTTTTTTTTTCATTCACAAAGAAACATGAATACATGCAAACAAAAGCAAAGACACAGGAACAACTTCTTCAAAGCACATGGAACTGTAAGTGATATGATAAGTATTATTACTAAGTGATACAATAATTATTATTCCTAATACAATAACTATTATTCCCAATACAATAACTATTATTCCCAATACAATAACTATTATTCCAAAAGGGTGCTGCACTTTGGCTACAACAACCCCATGGAGAGATACAGGCTAGGGTTGGAGTGGCTGGAGAGCAGCCATACAGAGAGGGATCTGGGGGTACTGATTGATACCCGCCTGAACATGAGCCAGCAGTGTGCCCAGGTGGCCAAGAGAGCCAGTGGCATCCTGGCCTGCATCAGGAATGGTGTGGTCAGCAGGAGCAGGGAGGTCATTCTGCCCCTGTACTCTGCACTGGTTAGACCACACCTTGAGTACTGTGTCCAGTTCTGGGCCCCCCAGTTTAGAAGGGACATTAAGATGCTTGAGTGTGTCCAGAGAAGGGCGACGAGGCTGGTGAGAGGCCTTGAGCACAGCCCTACGAGGAGAGGCTGACGGAGCTGGGATTGTTTAGCCTGGAGAAGAGGAGGCTCAGGGCAGACCTTATTGCTGTCTACAACTACCTGAGGGGTGGCTGTGGCCTGGAGGAGGTTGCTCTCTTCTCTCAGGTGGCCAGCACTAGAACGAGAGGACACAGCCTCAGGCTGTGCCAGGGGAGATTTAGGCTTGAGGTGAGGAGAAAGTTCTTCACTGAGAGAGTCATTGGACACTGGAATGGGCTGCCCGGGGAGGTGGTGGAGTCGCCGTCCCTGGAGCTGTTCAAGGCAAGGTTGGACGTGGCACTTGGTGCCATGGTCTAGCCTTGAGCTCTGTGGTAAAGGGTTGGACTTGATGATCTGTGAGGTCTCTTCCAACCCTGATGATACTGTGATACTGTGAAATTAAGTATTTAATTCTGAGTGACAATAAGGCATGAAGAATGACCTGTATTTCAGGGCTGGCATCCTGGTTTAAAGACCATGACAGGTGGAAAAGAAAATTATTTTTTAAAGAAACCTTGAATTGAAATTAAATTGTAAAGCAAAATTAAATTGTACCTTGTAATCACTACATCTGCATGCTTTTTTGTTGTCTTTATGACACAATACTCGATTAAAATTAATATTTCATTTCTTCTCTTACAGGAAAAGAGAACTCAAGGGTTCAATTACTAACATAAAGCTCTAGTATTGATTACACAAGATGTATTTATAGACTACCAAACAGAACAATCAAATAAAGATCTGCTGGCATGTTACTGTTGTTTTTTTTCAGGTGCAGGAGCTTGTCCTATGATCAAACCTCATCTAACAATAGTCAGAAGCATCTAGGACCTTGCCTCCAGAACAGCCTAATCATCAACTTACCTCCATTTTTTTCTGTTTCAATGTGACTGAGATTTTTTTACTCACCATTAGTACCCACAGTACCTAAGTTACATGAGTGCTTGGCAGAGGATATATTATACTGAGTAGCTTTTATTATGCTTAAGAGATGATACACCAAGCAATAATGCTCAAGAGCAGGCAGCATTGTTCACTGGTGAAAGGTGGGCAATGTGAACAGCTTCCCATGTGCAACTCTGTATGTATGACCATTATCACCAAGAGCTGTTACCTGGGAAACAAAATGCACTTATGTACTTTATATGAGTTTCTTCAGAGTTACAATGCCCACTAATACTCTAAGACATTTTAATGTTTTGATCCAATACTTATCATCATAGTATCACAGTATCATCAGGGTTGGAAGAGACCTCACAGATCATCAAGTCCAACCCTTTACCACAGAGCTCAAGGCTACACCATGGCACCAAGTGCCACGTCCAACCTTGCCTTGAACTGCCCCAGGGACAGCGACTCCACCACCTCCCCGGGCAGCCCATTCCAGTGTCCAATGACTCTCTCAGTGAAGAACTTTCTCCTCACCTCAAGCCTAAATTTCCCCTGGTGTGGCCTGAAGCTGTGTCCTCTTGTTCTGGTGCTGATAAACCCTCGCTCAAATACCACCAAAACCAGCCACAAAATGGACAGATTGGCTAGTGTGGTCTTATTCAGGCAAAAGTCTTGTGCTAAGACAATCCATCTTTTATCTATTATTTTTCTCTTGACAGATATGCTGCTTGTATACTTGGGGGAAATAGCTAGCAGTAAAAAGCTGACTCATGACAGTTTAAAATAAGTGGCTATTGTGTAACCAAATTGATACCTTAAACTCAACATTCCTCTGCCATTCATCGATACCAAAATCTCAGATTAATTTCATAAATAAAAAAGGAATCTTGAATCATACAACTCTGTTTTTTTTTTTCATTCCAGCCCTGAGATAATGGACTGTTCAGATAAATGTTTCAAGACACCAAGCTAGGAGCAGGTGTTGATCTGTTGGAAGGTAGGAGAGCCCTGCAGAGGGACCTGGACAGACTGGATAGGTGGGCAGAGGCCAATGGGATGAGATTGAAGAAGGCCAAGTGCAGGGTTCTGCACTTTGGCCACAACAACCCCAAGCAGTGCTACAGGCTGGGGACAGAGTGGCTGGAGAGCAGCCAGGAGGAAAGGGACCTGGGGCTACTGATAGATAGTAAGCTGAAGATGAGGCAGCAGTGTGCCCAGGTGGCCAAGAGAGACAATGGTATTCTGGCCTGCATCAGGAACAGTGTGGCCAGTAGGACAAGGGAGGTTATTCTTCCCCTGTACTCAGCACTGGTCAGGCCACACCTTGAGTACTGTGTCCAGTTCTGGGCCCCTCAATTCAAGAGAGATGTTGAGGTGCTGGAACATGTCCAGAGAAGGGCAACAAAGCTGGTGAGTGGCCTGGAGCACAAAGCCTATGAGGAGAGGCTGAGGGAGCTGGGGTTTTTTACACTAGAGAAGAGGAGGCTCAGGGGGGACCTCATTGCTGTCTACAACTACCTGAAGGGAGGTTGTAGCCAGGTGGGGGGGTGGCCTCTTCTCCCAGGCAACCAGCAATAGAACAAGGGGACACAGTCTCAAGTTGTGCTGGGGAAAGTACAGACTGGATGTTAGGAGGAAGTTCTTGCCAGAGAGTGATTGGCATTGGAATGGGCTGCCCAGGGAGGTGGTGGAGGCACCATCCCTGGAAGTGTTTCAGAAAAGCCTGGCTGAGGCACTTAGTGCCATGGTCTAGTTGACTGGATAGGGCTGGGTGCTAGGTTGGACTGGATGATCTTGGAGGTCTCTTCCAACCTGGTTGATTCTATGATTCTATGATTTTGGCTATCATGCAAACCTTCTTACCTTTACATCCATATATAGTTCAATTGTAGTTTGCTGTGGAGATAATGGTCATTAGGTGCTTATTTTCCTTTGCACACGACATGTTGATGGCAGATGACACTGTTTTTGAAATCTGGAAAAGCACACAGTGAGGATTACCTTTACATCTGAAGTTAGCATGGAAGATTTCTTGGAACTGAAGAAGGATGGTCAAGACGTAATTTGGAATATACAGGTACAAAGTTGTGTGTAAATATGTAAAGCCACATGTCAAATTAAATTGCTAAAAATTGCTGAATCTCGTGGCCAGTAACTCTGAAGCTTGTTGCATTGGTCTCTGAAAAGTAAGTGCTGAGGGTTCCTGAGTATGTTTTATCTGAGGGATGTGTCAACATAGAAGTGTTAAGAGTCTATGACCAAATGATTCAGATTAATTCCAGACCTGACCACTCTCTGTGCTGATCCTCTCATAAATTGATTGCAGGAAAGAGGCTTTTTAAAAACATAAGATAATTTCTGAGAGGGAAGGATGTATTAGGGGTCTATCTTCACAACAAAAGCACAAAGAGTAATCTGAAACAAAAATCCAAGATGAGGCTGAGAACATATGCCAGCGATGAATGTGTACATCAATAAGTTAAGGTTTAGAAATCCTCACTGAAAGTCTTTGTATTAGAAATAGGAAAATGACAAAAATTCAGCTCCAACTGCAAAAATCAGCACAGTAATGATTAGAATGAGACATTCTGCCCATGTTAACCATCCTTGTTGAAGTTTTATGTTACTGGCTACAGCAAACATCTCTTTAAAGTCATTTACCTGGACCTGAGCGAGGCCTTTGACACTGTCCCACACCACATCCTGGTCTCTAAGCTGGTGACACATGGGTTTGATAGGTGAACCACTAGATGGATAAAGAAGTGGCTTGATGGCCACACCCAAAGAGTGGCTATCAATGGGTCCATGTCCGAGTGGAGGCCAGTGACAAGCAGAGTCCCTCAGGAATCAGTCCTGGGACCAGTCTTGTTCACCATCTTTGTCAGTGACATGGACAGAGGCATTGAGTGCACCCTCAGTAAGTTTGCTGACGACACCAAGCTGTGTGGTGTGTCTGACACACTGGAAGGAAGGGATCCATCCAGAGGGACGTGGACAGGCTGGAGAGGTGGGTGCAAGCTAACCTCATGAGGTTCAACAAGACCAAGTGCAGGATGCTGCATCTGGGTTGAGGTAATCCCAAACACAAATACAGGCTGGGTGGTGACTGGCTGAAGAGCAGCCCTGAGGAGAGGGACTTGAGGGTGCTGGTGGATGAGAAGCTCAACATGAGCCAGCAGTGTGCACTTGAAGCCTGGAGAGCCAACCAGATCCTGGGCTGCATCAGGAGAAGTGTGGCCAACAGGTTGAGGGAGAAGGTTCTCCCTCTCTACTCTGCTCTGCTGAGACCCCACCTGGAGTACTGCATCCAGTTCTAGAGTCCCTACTGCAAGAGGGATGTGGAGATGCTGGAGCATGTCCAGAGAAGGGCCAGAGGACAGAGTGAAAGAATTTGGGCTGTTCAGCCTAGAGAAGAGAAGGCTCCGAGGTGAGCTTCTTGTGGCCTTCCAGTATCTGAAGGAGGCCTACAAAAAATCTGGGGAAGGATTTTTAGGCTAGCAGGGAGTGACAGGACCAGAGGCGAATGGAGCAAAGCTGGAGGTGGAGAGATTCAGACTGTATGTGAGGAGGAAGTTGTTGAGCATGAGAGTGGTGAGAGCCTGGAATGGGGTGCCCAGGGAGGTGGTTGAGGCCCCATTGATGGAGGTGTTTAAGGCCAGGCTGGATGGGGCTCTGGCCAGCCTGATCTAGAGTAGGGTGTCCCTGCCCATGGCAGGGGGGTTGGAACTAGATGATCATAGAATCATAGAATCATAGAATCAACCAGACCTCCAAGATCATCCAGTCCAACCTAGCACCCAGCCCTATCCAATCAACTAGACCATGGCACTAAGTGCCTCAGCCAGGCTTTTCTTGAAGACCCCCAGGGACGGTGCCTCCACCACCTCCCTGGGCAGCCCATTCCAATGGGAAATCACTCTCTCTGTGAAGAACTTCTTCCTAATATCCAGCCTATACCTACCCTGGCACAACTTGAGACTGTGTCCCCTTGTTCTATTGCTGGTTACCTGGGAGAAGAGGCCACCTGTCTACAATGCCCCTTGTGGTCTCTTCCAGCCCTGACTGATTCTATGATTCTATTGTCAGGAAGACACATTTCCTGTAGGTCTCTGTCAGAGAGTAACTAAAAAAGTAATGTTCTGCAGGATAGCTTTTGTGGAAAAACTGAGGCAGTAAAGATCTGAAGAGGGCAGGGTTAGTCAGGGAAGTCTAGATGAACTGTCAAATCACTGCTCAGAGGTTTATGATTAACCTATTGATTGGAACGTTTAGGGGTTTAATCCTTAGAAAATTGGATTACCATAGTGATTTTGTAGGAAATGTCCAGCTGTTTACTTAGTGACTTGAGCTTTCTGCTTTCTGTACCTAAGCAAAGATATTTTTTGTTAGAAAACAACGCACAGGAATCAATCAGGTGACTTCCAGTTTATTGAAGCACTCCAGACTCTGGATGCTATGATCCCTGCAACAGAAGGAACCTTTCGTTTGTCTTTGTCCTGCTTTGTTTCAACTGCTCACCTCTGGTAGAACCAGAAGTATTTATGTCCTCCCTCCACGCTGTGAGTTCAGCAGGAGCTTAATTACCAGCCAGCATATTGGGATTGTCCAAGGAGTATCAGAAATGAGAGAATGTATCAAGGTTTGCAACACAGCTCAGGAGTAGCACCTACAGTCACTCACCAGCCTCGACTGTCAGCTCCATCTTTCTCCTGCATAAAAATAAACATTTTCCCCACAATAAAGTCTTTTTATAAAAGCAATAAAACAACTCAAGGGAGCATTGTTATCATGAGTTAATCACCCCCTTAGGGAATTAGAGGCACTTAGCTGCATCTAGAGCTTCAGCACCTGAGGGGCTGTGATTATTTCGTGATAACCAACAAGGCATGACAGACTGGGAGGTTAATTAGATAATATTCAAACTTGGTAATATTGAGTTTGAAGATTTCTTTTGAAGTTGTACAAGCAAAGCTCTGCTTATAAAACAGCAGTGGGATATCAGCACAGAAAGGATAATTAACATTTCCTACAAACGAAGCAAGGTTTTGAATAGCTAAAGGAAAAATAATAAAGTCAAAGTACCAAACCCTGAGGCACTCCTTTAACAATGAGTAATCCTGATGATTTCACTCCCTGGAATCTTGGGCAGAAATTGACTCAAATTATATAACGTCATTTAGTTGCTAACCCCTAAACGGTGGAGGCACTTCAGTCAGCCTCATACTACCTTACTGGTTCATCTTCTCAAAGAATTTTGTGAGATAGTGAGCACAGTGTTAATAGTGGATAATCATCCCAGGTGCAATCATAACCTTTGGTTTGAGAAACTGTAAGAAACTGTGCCCTTGCACCATGAGAGGTTAAAGACAAAGGATGCTGCAGACATTTAAAATTATACAAGCAGTGGTCACAAACTCGTCTCTGTGGTCAGGTCTAACACACACAGACATGGTCCTAACACAGTTTAACCAGTAATGAGCACAGCAAGAATTAAAGTCCAACCTGCTACTGGCAAGATAAATGGCCTCAGCCTCAGAAGCTCTCCCTTGTATCACACCTTTTTCTTCATGTTTCCACTCTCATTTGTACAATGTTACTTCCACAATTGTATTACACTAAGTCTTTGCTTCACACTTAGCAGTGCTAGATGTTTTCATTTCAAGATTCTCTCACTCTTCCTGCATCTAGCACAGCTGTTGTTTCCTCTGTTCTGATTAGGTCACACAGCTAGCACCTGAGCTTCCTCATCATAGATGCAGCTTTGCAATTTCTTAGTAAGTAATGACCTCACATATCAGATTTTCCCCTCTACACCCTCTATGCCTTTTTGCAAGCTGTTTTTGTGGATCAGGACCCCAGTGAGAGTGATACAGAGTATACCTGTGCACATGGGTAAGCTAGTAAAATTTCCTTCTGTTAGTAGGTGTATCAGCAGAAAAACAGAACTTAGCAGTGACCTGCTTTCACTGGCATGAAGCTCATTTGGTATTCATGAAAGCCATGAGGATGTTAAGCTTGTAATGGTATAAATGCTTAACTACAGTTTTTCTTAACATTGACTCCCATGGGCTTGCCAGGAGGGAAAAGAATACATGTGAGTCTACGAAATAACTTACCCTTGCCTATAACTTTCAGTGTCATCTATACTGTATACATAATCTTTCTTATTAAAAAAGTGAATCAGGACCTATGCATGAACAGAGATATCTGTCTACGTTGCATATGCTACCAGCTTACTGAAATAAAAGAGTTCCACTACTTTTACTCATAATGCAGAGCAACTTACCACAGAGGGGAACCCATTGATTGCACCTCCCTGGAATTTCAGAAAAGGGAACAATTTGTTTCAGATATTTCATTGGGTATTTTCTTTTTACCTAGCTGAAATTTTTGGGAAAAAAAAACCCCACACCCCAAACCCTTGCCTAATCATGAAGTATGCTAGTTAAAAATAATAAGAAATTAATTCAGTCATCAACTCCTCAACCACAAATGGATATTTTGAGTCTAGTGCAGATTTTTTTTTTCCCTGTCAAACAGCTGCTGCTAAAGGTAAACCCTATCAGAAATGCTGTCTAAACACTGAGACAAGATGAGAGGGACAAGAGGAAAACAAGTAACTGAGAGTCATCTCACAGGAGTCAAGGACTTTTCATGTGAGTGAAGTTACTCACAAACAGCAAGTGTTTACAGTCAACCTTTTATCCTGTAATTCAATCTAACTTCAGAGAAAAATATTAGCACTACTTCTGCTTTTGTTTCTTCATGGCTGCTTTACGTGTAACTTTCCTCTCCTTTGGTGTTTCTTTCTCTGGTCATTAGGGCACACATCAAGGTCCAGAAGCAAGAAATTTTCAAATGCATTCATAGGGAAGGCCACAATTTAAATTACAGCTTCACAAGCTGCTTTGCTCCACACTTGACATTTCGTGGGCAAGCTCCCTTCCCATTACTGAGTGAGCAACATCCCTGCAGCAGTTGCAGCAGTAGCTCACATGAAAAGTAATATGAGGAAAGTATTTAACGTATGTGCAGCTGTCTGTGCTGACACTCTAGCTACTGGAAACAAATTGAAGAGATCAGCCAGTTGTTTGGGAAACACCTTTGGTCGAAAGGCCACAGTTAGTTGTTATCTATGTGTTTATGCAACTTATCAAGAACTTAAATGTCAGGAAGTAATCTCTTGATAGGGTCCTCACAGCTCCCAAACGTACATTCTCACCCACAAATACTCCATGAAGTCAGTTCATGTTTTGATTTATGGGTATTTCAGCTAGCTTTGCCCAAAATTCCCATCAAACATTTGTGACTTTTAGAACAATTTGTGGATGTTTAAAATATTTTTATAGAATATTAAATTAAATTAGAGTTGAATGTTAAATAATAGGTATAATATTTATTAACTAATATTTTGCTTGAACTTAATATTTTAAATAGTATTATAGAATAATTTAATATTTAAATAGAATATAGCAGCCAGGCAGAAAGGGACCTAGGGGTGCTGATAGATAGTAGGCTAAAGATGAGCCAACAGTGTGCCCAGGTGGTCAAGAGAGCCAATGGCATCCTGGCCTGCATCAGGAAGAGTGTGGCCAGTACGACAAGGAGGTTATTCTTCCCCTGTACTCAGCACTGGTCAGGTAACATCTTGAGTCCTGTGTCCAGTTCTGGGCTCCTCAATTCAAGAGAGATGTTGAGGTGCTGTAACATGTCCAGAGAAGGGTAACAAAGCTGGTGAGGGGCCTGGGAAACAAACCCTATGAGGAGAGGCTGAGGGAGCTGGGGGTGTTTAGCCTAGAGGAGGCTCAGGGGTGGACCTCATTGCTGTCTACAACTACCTGAAGGGAGGTTGTAGCCAGGTGGGGGTTGGTCTCTTCTCCCAGGCAACCAGCAATAGAACAAGGGGCCACAGCCTCACGTTGTGCTGGGGGAAGTCTAGGCTGGATGTTAGGAGGAAGTTGTTGGCAGAGAGAGTGATTTGCCATTGGAATGGGCTGCCCAGGGAGGTGGTGGAGGCACTGTCCCTGGAGGTGTTCAAGAGGGGACTGAATGGGGCATTTAGTGCCATGGTCTAGTTGACTGGATAGGGCTGGGTGATAGATTGGACTGAATGACCTTGGAGGTCTCTTCCAACCTGCTTGATTCAATGATTCCTTTCTTACCAGCAAAAGAATTGGGAGCACCACTCTGCAAGATTCATAAAAAGGCTGGGAAAAAAAGTTTCAAAATTTGCAATCTAATTGATAAAACAGATGTTAGTACTGGAAATGAACACAATGCAACTCAGAAGTTCAGAAGTTAACTGAAAAGATAATTTAAAGGTACTATCAAAAAATTAAGACCAAGGAAGAGTAATAACATGGAAAATGGTATACTAAAGAATCACTAATACATATTCCCCCCCTGCTTTGAAAGGAGGTTAATGGATTAATATTTTATTTAATTTTCTATACCCTGAATCTTAGTCTCTTCATCACTGGGGAGGATGTTAAGCAACAGTGTGTCTCCATATCCTAAGGGCCAGGAATCATAGAATCATAGAATCAACCAGGTTGGAAGAGACCTCCAAGATCATCCAGGCCAACCTAGCACCCAGCCCTAGCCAGTCAACCAGACCATGGCACTAAGTGCCTCAGTCAGGCTTTGCTTGAACACCTCCAGGGACAGTGTCTCCACCACCTCCCTGGGCAGCCCATTCCAATGCCAATCACTCTCTCTGTCAAGAACTTCCTCCTAACATCCAGCCTAGACTTTCCCTGGCACAACTTGAGACTGTGTCCCCTTGTTCTGTTGGTGGTTGCCTGGGAGAAGAGACCACCCCCCACCGGGCTATAATGTCCCTTCAGGTAGTTTTAGACAACAGTGAGGAAGCTGCACTTAGGAATGTTAAAGCTTTAGAAAGAAGTGTAAGCCAAAGCCATTGCTGCACAATGCGGAGGGGTACTGGCATGCTCAGGTTATGTGAAGTATCAAAATCCCTGCAACAGCCTTCTGGTAGATTCGTTAATCTAGCTGCGAAACAGTTGAATGCCATGCCACAGCTAATCACCATCAACATTGCACAGATGAAATCCCAGAAGTCTCAAGACACATTAATGACAAACTGATACTTTAAGAACTGGATGATCCAAGTAGCTGCACAGCACAGGAAAGAGCATACATGATTCTGGATGCAACTGGGGATTATACAGTATCAAAAATCCCCATTTGTTTGTAACAGAAAAATCTGTTTATTTATTGCTTTTTCAATATATTGATAAAGATGACCTTACCCAGGGAGGTGGTGGAGACACCGTCCCTGGAGGTCTTCAAGAGAAGACTCAATGAGGCACTTAGTGCCATGGTCTAGTTGACTGGATAGAGCTGGGGGATAGGTTGGACTGGATGATCTTGGAGGTCTCTTCCAACCTGGTTGATTCGTTGATTCTATGACTCTATAACCAGCAGGCACGGATTGCTGCTGTGTTTTGCCTATCCATATAGGCACAACATGCTTTGACACAGAAGCCTGGTAGATAGGTCAGCACACAGTATGCCTGAGGACTTCAGGGGGCTAGAACAGAGAGGGTATGCATTCGTGGATTTCCCAAGACATCTGCACAACTAAGAACCAAAAGAGAAGCTGAGTACTCACAAATTAGCAGACACTCCTACAGCTCCTAAATGTTGCACTTCCCCCCCCCCCCCCCGGAACAAATTTAAATCTTTTTATTTATCTGTTTCCTTCAGAGTATGTGGAAAACAGTGGTAGTGGTGCAGGACAGGCTGAAACAGCTAAGGAGGAGGAAATATTATGCAGAGGCAGAGGGACAGATTGAACGTCACTTTTTGAGTCATCAACATTTGATTCAGAGATGCAAGACAGTCTGTTGCTGATAGTGGATCAATGTTCAGCAAAGAAACTACAAGCCACAGAGCCAGGAGAACTGAGAGTTTAACTTGTAGTTGATAGGATTGGAAAGTGTGTCCTGGAATTTGGAACCTGAGATTCTCTGGGTTTTAGCTCAAAATCTCTGTTCTCAGCCTGACCACTAGATAACAACATTGTGGATACAAGGTTATTTTCTCTTTAGCAGCAAAGTTTTGTATTTCTAGGATGTAAGAATCCATGTGGTGGGAGTGTATATCTGGATCACCAAGTCAAGAGTAAGCCTGTGGAGGATCAAACAGAGGGAATGGAACACAAGTGCCAGTTTGGAGCTAGATATCATCTCTTTACATGGGCTTCTCTGAGGTTCTAGTCCACCTGAAGGTGTACATTCCTTGGCTTCTGTATAACCACATGGACAGTTCCCAGTACCATTTTCTTAGCATTACATGTGGCCATCCACTCCCAGGGAAGAGTATCTGCAGCAGAGGTGGTACTGTGCTTCACAAATGGTAGGCAAGTGGTCAAAAAGTGCTGGTCACAGCAATAGTCAAGGCTGTGAAAGCAAGACATAAACTCACCAATTTCTCTTCATTTTGTTAAATGTTACTAAAAAGTTTTATTTTACCAAACCAAACCCTTAAGATGGTTTTAGTTATTAGTGTACCTGTGGAACAAATAGGTGGTTTTAGGCAAGCTAGCCTCTTACAAGATTAGGCACATACCTTCATCAGAAGTAGAATATAGGTGTTTTTTACTGCAAACCCCCTGAGGTTTATATGTGTGCTGCTGACTAGCAAAAAGCAAGAGCATTTTATTAACTTCAGGAAAAGATGCATATATTCACACCTTACCTCCAAAACATGCTGAGGTTTTTTTGGGGTATTGGCTTTGTTGGTTTGGTTTTTTTTTTTTTCCCAGAAATTCTTGATAAGACCTTACAAACCCTTCCTTACAAAGGGCAAAATACCACTCATTGCCACCAAGGCTATGTCTCCCAAATCTCTTTTGGAAGCTAATGTTTATGTCAGGACACAGGGTGAGTTTTTCTAACCTTTGGTCACCAGGCAGACCCAAGGGCAGTGCAGGAATGTTTTCCATCCCGTGAAAGAGGCTGATGCTCCATCCTTCACCAGATTGCTGCCACCACCCTGACAGCCATAAGCTCTGTCCCACAGCCACTGGCGGCCTTTGCTAACAGCACAGCAGAGGTAACTCCAAGCGGGGTGGAGGATTTGGTTGAATTTTTGGACCTACAGAAAGGCAGTTCCCAGCCTGCACCTAGCAGCTGTCAGCAATCTGCTGGCATCTTCTTCGTCTGACTAGGGCTTAGCAAGTTCTGATATCACATTGTTCCACAGAAACACTCAGCGAACGCTAGTCTGAGCGCACAGAATCCCAAGACAACAAACTGCAGAGCAGCTTCCAAATACCACCGAATACGAGGCTGGTGAGAGGCCTTGAGCACAGCCCTACGAGGAGAGGCTGAGGGAGCTGGGATTGGTTAGCCTGGAGAAGAGGAGGCTCAGGGGAGACCTTATTGCTGTCTACAACTACCTGAGGGGTGGTTGTGGCCAGGAGGAGGTTGCTCTCTTCTCTCAGGTGGCCAGCACCAGAACAAGAGGACACAGCCTCAGGCTGCGCCAGGGAAGATTTAGGCTGGAGGTGAGGAGAAAGTTCTTCACTGAGAGAGTCATTGGACACTGGAATGGGCTGCCTGGGGAGGTGGTGGAGTCGCCGTCCCTGGGGCTGTTCAACGCAGGTTTGGACGTGGCACTTGGTGCCATGGTCTAGCCTTGAGCTCTGTGGTAAAGGGTTGGACTTGATGATCTGTGAGGTCTCTTCCAACCCTGATGATACTGTGATACTGTGATACAGGAGACAAACTCTCACAATTTGGGTGGGTTATAGCCAGACTCTATGGCACCTCCAGCCCGGGCAGAGGCAGGGCCAGCCCCGCCTAACGGGTCCCGCCGGTGCAGCTGAGGTCCGGCGCTGCAGCTGCGGAGAAGTGGTCCTCTTTCGGCCACCTCCGCAGAGCCACCTTTCCTCCACCCGCGCAAAGCCTGCTCCCCTCCGCGCTGCAGGGCGCGCAGCGACAGTTCATCCGCTGGCCACTAGATGGCGCCTTGTATTTGGCAACAATGTCCGTTTCCAGCCTCCTTTTTCCCCTGGAGTCGAAGCTGTTGCAGGGGTGGGAAGCCCTGGCAGAGCGAAAAACACATTCGGCCGCTCATCCGTGAGATTCCCAGTGCCATGGATGTGGAGTTAACATGAGTGACCGTGCCAAAGCAAAACATTCTTCAAACCCTCCGTAACCCCTCTGGGGCTCCAGATGTCTGCCCTCGGCTGTGCTGTGCTCTGCTCTGCTGCGCGTTTCCCAGAGCGCTGCTCCTGCGGGACTGGGGACATCGTGTCACAACTTACCACGGAGGGACAATTTTGTTAGACACCGAAGTCTAGCGCAGCAAAGCTGGCTTCAGGGGCTTGGATCTGACATCGAGTTCACTTCCCCGCAGGGTTAACGTGCAGGATGCTGGTGGGGTATATACATGTTTGTCGCTATACACATACTTGATGTATTTGGATTTCCAAATGTTGGGCTATTTCAAGTGTGGGGTTGTGTCCCAGGTTTGGGCTGATCCCTCCCCTGGGAAGAAAATTCACAACAGAACCCCCCTTTTTTTTTTTGAAAGTCAGGAAAAGATGAAATTGTATTTTCTTATAGTATAACAGTGTAAAGAGAGATAGTAACTAGAGAAGGAAAGAAGGAAAAAAACAATACAATAACCTTAAGGGAGATGGGGGAGGGATCAAGCGGCGGCGAAGCAGCAGAAGCAGCAGTAGCCAAAACAGCAGCCGGGAGACGACAGGCAAAGCTGCAGCAGCCGAAGCCAGCGGGAGAAGGGGGAGAACAAGCTGTGCTTCTAGACATTAAGTTCTTGATGCTCCAATGAAATTATATTAATTTATCTGTTGTTGCCGCCATTTATGTGACCTATCCCTGGAATGTTCATCTCTCCCCTATGTCTGAGCTAGAGGATTAGGTCAAACAGCCACAGGTTGTTTTGGTTTTTTTTTTCCTGACATCAATTTTTTTCCCCCAGACATTGTTTCCACAACATTGTCACAGCACACTGTCTTTTTAAAGTGGTATTTAAGTTGTTCGTAACACTGATTCTATACTTATCTTTGTGGATGAATTCAGGGTTTGTTGGGAGCCTTTCCCTTTGTGTTATGTGAAACAGTGGAACACACTGCAGGTGTCTTGATTGTAAAGGGTCACGGTGTTGGAATTTACCTCTCTTTTGCTTTTGGCAACAGCAACCTCTGTGTAAATCTGATAATATGGCTGGCAAACATATGTTAGGTTAGAAAATGGTACAGCAGTTGCCAAGCTACTGGTAGTAACTAAGTCAAATAGATTCAGTAATGTCCAATATTTAGACACGTACTCTTGCAAATACAGTGGGCCTTTGGGGTTGAGGAAATCTGATAAAGCAGCTCCTTGATTTTGGACATTAAATGTGATAAGGCTAATCATAGTAATCCTTTTCTAAAGGAAACTCCCAGCTCTTCATGTTATACTAGGCTCTAGAAACTTGGGGGGGGGGAAAAAAGCTATGGCTAAAAGCTTATCAAAGCCCCCCCCCTTTTTTTTTTCCTTCTTTTTTCTTCTTGGGGAGGGAGGAGAGGGTGAGGTTTCTTCCTTTAAAATTAAACTTCTACAGTATTTTCAGTCTCTTGATCTACAGGGCGGTATTCTCCTTTGAAATACCTGGAACGTGTCCAGCTGCTTCAGTGTTGGAGAACACCAAAGTACCTTTATAATAGCAGTAGGAGAGCAAGGCTCTGAATTAGGTGCAGCGTTGGAATAAGAATCAAACATAAATGCAAGGACATCTCTGTTGCAGTCTGATTCTGATTTCCATTCTGATTAAATCACTTAGCATTTCTGGTGTTAATATTTTCTACAGTAATGTCTGTAAACAAAATATTGCAAGAGCCCCTGGTGCATTAGGCACCATGAATGGAGTGAGCAGGCAGTGTTCTTTCCCTATCTGTCAAGTTAAGACAATAAGTCTGCTTTCTTCAACTACATGAACACTAATGAATTAATATTTGTAAATGGATATGTAATTCTTAATTATTATTTAGTAATTATGTTCTAAACAAAGGTGAGTGGAAAGGCCATGGAGAGAATGCATGGATGGCCTTAGAAGGGTAGACAGAAGGGCAGGGTGCAAAGGTTAGCCTGGAAAAAGAAGAAAGGAAGCAAAGCAAAGTAAATAGTTAACAAAAGAAGAGATGGTTCTGCTTAACAAAACTAAAGTGAAAGCGAAAGCATGTGAGCAATAAAGAAGTGAGTTTAAAAAAACCCAGCACAACAACTGGATGGGACATGTTGGAAATGGAAATGGTAATAAAAAGGAAAAAGTTGAAAAAAGTAGGCAAGAAGAGCCCTAATAATGTGCATAACATTGTGGTTTAACATCTATTCTTAGTTTTAAAGAGTTCTTACAGTGTTAAAGACGTATTTAGCTAAACGGAGCACAGATGTGATGTGATTAAAAATCTGCAACCCAGGTGAGTGAGCATTTCAGTGTTCATAAGACTGGGACCCTGAGTGATGAAAATGTTATCATATGACACAAATGATATTGTTATATGAGCTGTTTTGAGACTTCTGACCAGCTCCATCATGGAGTAAGTGCTTCTGAACATAGCAACCACCCCTTCTTTCAATCACATTTAATGTCCATGGAAGCGCCTGCAGGTATTTGAATTTTCTTCTATCTAGAGTAGATACATTACAGAGATACACTACATAAGATGCAAGCTCATCCTTCATAGTTAAGAACAGGTACTGGAGCTTCATTCTCATCAGTCTATTATTTCACGACTTTTACTACCATGAATAGAATCATAGAATCATAGATACTCTTTAAGCACAAGCTTTGGAGGTGAAGCTTCCAGCTAATATAATAGCCAGCTTTAAAAGTGCATTGCAATTTGTGTATCTTGCAATTTTCTATTTCAGCTGTAGCTAAAAAAAAAGTTAAACAATACAATGTCACCTGTGCAGAAGACCAAAACAATGTACAGGGCTTATTTCAAGAATGCAGGAAACTGTTTGTGAATGGTTCTATACCAAGATTTACACAATGAGAAAATAAGTGAATATTCAAAAGGAATGGATAAATCAAAATATTGTATGATCGACTCAGACAATTCACAAACAGGTCCAACAGGCAACATTTTCCCAAGAGATTGCTCACAGAAATTATTTGCTTCATTTCAGTTGTTAACAAGCGTAAGCAGCTGAGCTCCACCTCCTCTGTGACAGAGGAATGATCTCCAGGGTATTTCCTACCAGCCTTACTAGAAAATGTATGAATTAGGTTTGGACAGTTGTCCCTCAGTTATTTCACTGACCCTCAAATTCAGAAGGCTGCTTTGAGTAAAGGTGGAGAAAAACATGAAAGATTATGTATGCTGGGTTGACTTTGATCTCTAAAAATGAGGAGGATTTTATGTTGTGTATATAATAATACTGCTAAACTCCATTTGTTAGCCAGTGTTTCCTTTTCCCTCAACTCTCAGTTTGATACAACTGCAGCATGAAACGGACTGATTGCCATGAAACTGAAAGCTGTGGGTGTGAAAATTGGGGAATTCATAGACAAATTCTTCTTTCCTTTTAAAGTGCATGCTGATGAATAGGCCCTCTTTTTTGTCTCATTGGTTTGCTGTAATTCTTGACAAACATAACTATAAACCAAGACTAGAGAGCCCAAAGGAAATTCCTTTAGAGGAACTCCATTATATCCACAGAATAGGCTGAAGATGAGCCAGCAGTGAGCCCAGGTGGCCAAGAGGGCCAATGGCATCCTGGCCTGCATCAGGAACAGTGTGGCCAGTAGGACAAGGGAGGTTATTCTTCCCCTGTATTCAACACTGGTCAGGCCACACCTTGAGTGCTGTGTCCAGTTCTGGGCTCCTCAATTCAAGAGAGATGTTGAGGTGCTGGAAGGTGTCCAGAGAAGGGCGACAAAGCTGGTGAGGGGCCTGGAACACAAACCCTATGAGGAGAGGCTGAGGGAGCTGGGGTTGTTTAGCCTGGAGAAGAGGAGGCTCAGGGGGGACCTCATTGCTGTCTACAACTACCTGAAGGGAGGCTGTAGCCTCAACATACACAATTTCAGGACTCCTGAGAGGATTTGAGATATATTTATTTCAGTTTGTAAGTGGAAGTCAGGCATTATGTCTATATACATGGAGGTGGAAGCCAAAAGCAAAATAAGCATTGAGGGTTATCACATATTTGTTTGTGACCAAGGCCAGCCCTAGTGTTTTTAAAACCAAATGTTGGGCATTCATCTGCCTGGCTGACTGGACTAAAGGATATTCAAAGTCTGAGGCTGCACAATCACCTTAAAAGTGTCTTGAAAAAGTATCCACAATCTGGAGTTACTTGCATTTATTTGTTTAAAAGTTACCAATGTTATAGTGGGGGGAAAAAGCTTTTAAATTGTCAGTTATGTTAGGTTTAATTAAAAGGGTTGGGAGATAAAATGACTGTCCCAGAGATTTTACAAAGATCTTGTACCAATGGCAGAGAATTCTCTTCTTAATGTAGTTAATTATATGAACAGGAATTGAGAAGCTCAGACACTCCCAAAAATAACGACAGAAAACAGGAAAGGAATGCTTAAATGAAAGTCAGCCTGCCTGAATACCCTTTAATGAAATTTTCTGTTATGCTAATTACACATTACCCAGTAATTAAATATCCAAAATACTTATGGAACTTATATTTACCTGAAAGAAGTATTTTCATTAGCTAGCATTTACGTGTTGAAATTGTTTTGCTCCACGTGGCAGCATTTTAGAATTTGCCTCACCTTTTTTTACAAACCTCAGATATTTCAAGTTATTAATGTTGCAATTTGGAAATCAGTCTGTGAGAAGCACACCTGTAGCTCAGTTAAAACATTCTAACAAACTACTAAGATTTAGTAGATGAAGAATAAGTGCACTAATATATCATGAACGTGTTGGTGACTAGCAGCTGTTCTTAAACATCATTTTCTATTTCTTTCTCCATAACTCATCCAGTTATCATCCCTGTAGTATCTTCTTTTTGAAGGTCTTTCTTCACTTTGGCAGTTTGGGAAAACAGATCTAATCCAAGGTCAGAAATATATTTACATATCAGATTTGTAGAATCTCTAGTTTTGCAACTGAGAATGTCAAACAAAAGGACTTCACTGTATTTTCAGTTTGCAATCTCTTTTTATGAGTGTGGTAGGAGAGATACGACCATGAATAGCACATCATTGCTTCCTTTAATTTGCATCCAAGAGCCACAAAGCCATCTACTTACCTGCTTTTATATGGGCTGGTAGGGATATTAGAGAAGAATGACACATTCCTTGCTGTGACATATGCTTTCCAGGCAGGTTGAGTTGAATCACTTAATGCTAGATCCACAGAGACTCCAGACCCAGAGCCAACCTACTTAATTTCAAATTTGAATATAAAATAAAGTGAGTGTCCCTAGAAAGGACTTTGATAATCTGATAGTTACTATTTGCCTAAAAGGTTAGAAGAAGTGTATCAGATTTCCTTGAGGTAGACAAAGGAACTAAGCCTTGCTCTTCCTCATTAGAATCCTACACTAAAGGATAGGCTTTTTTTCTTTTACTTTATGTTTCCATTTTTGCTTTTAACAATGTGGACATACATCTGGAGTTAGAGGTGCATTTCTCAAAACATCAGTCCTGTCTGTGTGCTTTAGGGATGCCCTGAGCAGCTTGGATTGAACTGCTCACAACAAGTGAGGAAATCCCTTACCTGAGGGTCTCAACGACACTTGGGTGGAAGCAGAAAACTGATCTATTCAGGACTAGTTTCAAGACATTCAAGGCAGTGCTTGTTTATCTAAGGATTTCAAGGCACTTCATAAAAATAAAATAATTTCCACATTTCACTGAGTGAGAACCCACAGCAACATAGTATTTACACAGGGCACTTCATCTGTCTTCACACAGTCATGAGGCAATCACTCCTACTCCTGCCCTCCTGGCGTTCTCTAAGTTGCTCCAATCTTAATGAGTTCAGGATTGGTAGCTCAAATACCTGAACTCATAGAAATAGTCAAAATTAGCTAAGATTATTGCTGTCTACAACTACCTGAGGGGAGGTTGTAGCCAGGAGGAGGTTGCTCTCTTCTCTCAGGCAGCCAGCACCAGAAAAAGAGGACACAGCCTCAAGCTACGCCAGGAGAAATTTAGGCTTGAGATGAGGAGAAAGTTCTTCACTGAGAGAGTCATTGGACACTGGAATGGGCTGCTCGGGGAGGTGGTGGAGTCGCCGTCCCTGGGGCTGTTCAAGGCAGGATTGGACATGGCACTTGGTGCCATGGTCTAGCCTTGAGCTCTGTGTTGAAGGGTTGGACTTGATGATCTATGAGGTCTCTTCCAACCTTGGTGATACTGTAATAATGTTTAAATTAGGCATGGACAAACCCTTTGAAATGCTAAGATTTCTATTCTACATAGATTAAAAAAAAGAAATCAGATATTTTTCTTTGCAGGTTTAGATGAAGACTTTTTGGACTCCTTGTTTAAAACATTCTCTCTGAGAAAATAACAAGAAATCAATTCTGCTATATATAGGAGTAGTCTAAACAACCATTGTTTCTAAATCAGAAAGACAATCAGAAACACAAGGTATGTATGTATAACTGACTCTACACAAAGGTGAAGAGGTGTTGTTGACTAGTCCTGGAATGGCAAATGGCTGAGACAAATGAGAGAACCAAAAACCAGTATTGGAAGAAGGGTGTACTAGCAATTAAACCTCTAAGAGCACTACAGATAGAGCAGACTGTTGAATGAAGGGCCAGTCAGGTTTGAAAGCAGAGAAAGGTTCTCTAGTTACCTGCATTTTCACTTATTAAAAACAATCAGCAAAGAAACAGGGTTAGGTACATTATAGTAAGTGTGCAACACTGCAGCAAATAAACCTGTCTTTTGCTGATCTCTTGTTGTTGCTAAAATAAACCAAGTCTGAATTAATAAGAAACTAAGTTTAACAGGTGAATGCACAATTGATCAGGAGTCTTCTAAACACACAATTGATCAGGACTCTTTTAATAAATGTGTGGTAGAAATTATTTAGTTTTGCCAACCTGAGAAGAGTTGTAACCTTTGCCAGAAGGAGCATTAGGATCCCACATTCATGGCAAATTTTAGTGCAGTCAGGGCCCCAAGAACCCAGCATATTTGAGTTCCCTACAATTACTCAGTGTAATGATCCATACTTTATTCTAATATTGATAAGCTTGAGTCCATATAAGCCCTGGGAATAGCTCTAAAGGGCTCTCTAAATGTGGCTGAACTCTCAAGCCCTCTCAAGAAAACTTGAATTTTTGCAAACCACAGTCTAGAAGCCTCACTTCAACTCCTCACTTCAACTGCTGCAGAACTGCTGAGCAGCCCTGGCCCCAGACATTGAGTGTTGAGTCCAAAGCCAAGGCTAAGGCAGAAGCTAAGAAGCAAACCACTTTTAATTTTCAGTAGAAATGTCTAATTTTCATACCCAGGAAAATAATGGTGAGAGATCTTTATTCATAATTCTAGAATTCTTTGAAAAATGTTTTTTGTGACTTCTGGTTGCTCTGGTTCATTGGCAAACCTGTCTTCAAGATCTGTTCACAGTTTGACAAATTAAATAGAGGACAGACCACAGAGAAGAGCCTTGAGGAACTTGAAGGCACTTTGTGTGGATCACTATATCCAAGCTGAGATAAGCAATTGTGATCCTGGAGAAATACCTGCTTTCAGAAATGTTGTTCTGAGTTATGACATGGAACCAAAATCCATTTATACCAAGCCCGGTGTTCATGAGGAGGCAGCTGCAGAGTTTTGACTCCCTTCCCTCTCCACCCCACCATGCTTTCCTTAACGCTGGACCTGCAGCAGGAGAGCGAGCTCTGTAGTCTCTGGTTAGAAGCAGGCTCATTCCACACATGTGGTCTGTGCCACAGTGCAGCTACAGCCCTGCCCCATTGTGACTGGCCTTTAGGAGACACATTCTGGTCCCTGGCAGGACTGCTGGCAAGGGGCTAAGATGTAGTGGTAAGAGTGTTCACAGCCATTTCTGCCACCCAGTTGCTTTTTGCTCAGTTAAACCCATCTCTGTACCTTCTGCACACACAAATGTACATGCATTCAAATAGTTTGGGTTTGTTTGTAGCACAAAAACAACATCTGGAAGATATGCCCTAACCTCCATAGGAAAGGAAAGAAGTAGTATATAGGTATAGAGGAAGCAATGTAGAGACAATGTCTCCAACACCCATGCACAGATGACCCTTTGCTGGAATTACAGGTGTTTCACAGAGGCTCAGTGGATGGTCATCAGTGCAACACAGGACCTGTGCTCACACTCATTCTTCCAACCCTGATTGACTCTACAATTCTTCTCTCCATTCTACCTAGAGTCTGCTTGGATTTGGTCTGAGAAGATCTTGATTTTTCACCTTCTTTGCAGGTTGAAAATTTTTCTGTCATTTCTTTATAGATAGACATTTGTGAAAACTAGGATAATAAAATTTTATTAGAAGGACTTACATAGGCATTGGTGCATACAGAGACAGTGCAATGAGATCACTGCAGCTCGCAGTTGGAGTGTAGTTTTGAGCATCATCATTTGACATAAAGGACCATTTGGTATAAAAGACTCCTGAGACTTCACTGAGGTGGCTACAAAAATAGAGTTTTTTTACAGACATAAGGCCCATCTTCATAGAATCACAGAATCATAGAATCAACCAGGTTGGAAGAGACCTCCAAGGTCATCCAGCCCAACCTATCACCCAGCTCTATAACACAGCGAGGAGATTATAAAGAAATTAAATAGAAAAATAAGCATAATGTGACTCTTTGGTTATAATATTTTATTACTCTTCACTGGCCCTGTTTAAATGTTTAGGATTGCTTAGCCTGGAGAAGAGGAGGCTCAGGGGAGACCTTATTGCTGTCTACAACTACCTGAAGAGTGGTTGTGGCCAGGGGGAGGTTGCTCTCTTCTCTCAGATGGCCAGCACCAGAACAAGAGGACACAGCCTCAAGCTACACCAGGGGAAATTTAGGCTGGAGGTGAGGAGAAAGTTCTTCACTGAGAGAGTCATTGGACACTGGAATGGGCTGCCCGGGGAGGTGGTGGAGTCGCCGTCCCTGGAGCTGTGCAAGGCAGAATTGGATGTGGCACTTGGTGCCATGGTCTGGCCTTGAGCTCTGTGGTAAAGGGTTAGACTTGATGATCTGTGAGATCTCTTCCAACCTTGGTGATACTGTGATACTGTGTGTGATAATGAATGAATGAATGAATAAGATTAAGTTTATAGAGGAGTGGCTTCCTCCTGGTGGCTGTCATCCATTCTGGACTGTCCTGATCAAAACGGCTTAGTGTCAGTGCAGGAGACATACATATGAAACAAAGATGTAGAAGGCTAACTTCATTTTATCTTGTCCTTCCACACAAATTGAATTAAACTATTTGATAAAAGGATATAAAATACCCTTATGCTGCACTTATATCAATGAGTGTCTGCATCTGAATGGGGGAGACAGAGAAGGCACTATTTTGGAAGCATTCTTAGAGGATGACAAAGTGCAGTACCAGAAGAGAGAGGACATTTGGAAAAACCCAAGTGATTGCTGCTTGAGGAAGGTGACGTGTGCCACGGCATTTTCTCCTTTGGAGGGAGGCAGACCATTGTCAGAAACTGAACACCACAGTAACTGCAACAGTGGATTTGCTTTGCAGCTCCTTTGTTGTTTTTTAATAACAAAATCATTATATTCCTATATTGAAGCGTCACAGCATAAAGAAATTCGAAGCACTAATTTAAATACGATTAGCTTGTTAGTGGTGGTTTTTAGGAGTCTTATTTTTTCCCCTCTGCTCCCATGCCTTTTTTTTTTTTTAATTTTTTTTTATTTTTTTTATTTCTCCAGGGTATGTCATACAGAGTGAAAAATCTCAATGGAGGCCCACAGGTATCATTGCTGTTTAGTCAGACTTCAAATTGGCCTCTAATGGTTTTAGATAGAAGAGCAGATGGAGCAGGTTTGTTCACTAGTCGGTGCCCTTGCCTCAGAGTTCACCTCAAGTTGTTTTCAGAAATTCTCACTTCATGCACATTACTTATTTATATCATCACTTTTTTTCCCCCACTTCATAGATAATTGCTACTTAATTGATACTGCCTTTATACAAGCCTCCACAATAGCAAGCAACAAGACATACTGCTAAATAGAGGAATCATTAATCTGTGTATATATTCTGGATTTCCTTTAAAGATGGGCTGGAAATAAGCAAAGTCATTAGTAGTTTGTTTGCAACAGTATATTTATGAAAGCTCTGTGGAGAATGTGTCAACAGTCAGTATGTAACAGAGCAATTAACACAGTACTTTTGTACTTTTGACTGTTAGCATGGGAGTAAACAGAAGCAGATGTGAAGTGTTTGTGCCGTTAGTATTCAGAGACTGTTCTGACATATGCAAATACGAATAATGCTTACAGAGCTTGCAACCCTTATTGTACCATGACCCTTACTTACCAAACCCTGGGACAGGACTGTTATATTTACACACTCTCCTAATAATTATTAACAATACACAGATACAACCTTTTTTGTTCTTAAAGCATTACCAACGGCAATGGTAAAGCTTCACAGATAAATGTGATGATAATGTTATGGATACATGGCTTATTTTAGGCACTGCTTTTTACCCTTATTTATGTATTTATTTATTAACTGTCAATAGAGAACAAATAATAAAGGAGCAATGAAAAATATGTAAAACAAAGAGAACAGGAATCGCCTTCAAAATACTGCTTCTGATCTAATTATGCAAGCCCACTGAATTTCAGTAGTTAATACATGCATTAGGTTCTGTGTATTTGGGACAGAGTTTGAAATGAGATATTTTTTATTGTCACTGTCTTAAATATATACATATATATATATATATATATATCTTTCTAAAGCAACTCCAGTCAGACTGTTAAAATAGGATGCTGACACTGAAATTATTTTCTGCCCTGTAAGAAAGCTCATGCACTTGACCTAATAAAAACCACCTGCAATGTGAGAAAGAAAAATAAAACAAAAACCAAAACAAAACCAAACAAATAATAATAATAATTTAAAAAAAAAGAAAAATCAACCAAAAATCATCAAATAAATAAATTTAAAAAAAAAAAAAAAAACAGAAAAAAACCCCCAACAACCAACAGATACATGAGAAAGGCTTTCTGTGGTCAATTGTTTTTCATATGAACTATATATATCTGACATACCTGGAGTGATTTGCATCTTCAAATACAATGTCAAACCAAGCTTTGTTACGTATGTGAATCATATGATTTTCAAAATTCATGTTACAGATATATGTTTCCTGAACAGGAATTAAACAAATCTGAATGAAACTGCAGTGCTTACAGCATTACTTACTACGTGGAAAATGTTTTGCCAAGAAAGTGAACAATTCATTTAAAATACCACCAAAAAAAGAATACTGATAGGTTGTCTCTTCAACAGTGTTTCCCTGTCTGGAGGCAGAAACAATGTACCCTAACCATACTGCCTTTTCCTTGTCTTGAAGACAATTAAAATCCTCTTTTGCAAGTGAATATGTGCTTATTTACATTTTGTTTTCCCCCCCTGCAAATTGGTTTTACCAGGTCTGGCCACACACTACTGTTTCTCAACTGGCGCAGCAATGGGACAGCTTCTTAGTTTGGCTCTACTGGGGCCTGCAGTAGGATCAGCAGGGTGCAGAGGGTGGGATTTTGACACCTGAAAAGCACAAGTGCACATGTAATAGCAGAGACTTTTTGATACCCAAAAAGCACAAGTGCACATGTAATAGCAGAGGCTTTTTGACACCCAAAAAGCACAAGTGCACATGTAATAGCAGAGACTTTTTGACACCCAAAAAGCACAAGTGCACATGTAATAGCAGAGGCTTTTTGATACCCAAAAAGCACAAGTGCACATGTAATAGCAGAGACTTTTTGACACCCAAAAAGCACAAGTGCACATGTAATAGCAGAGGCTTTTTGATACCCAAAAAGCACAAGTGCACATGTAATAGCAGAGACTTTTTGACACCCAAAAAGCACAAGTGCACATGTAATAGCAGAGACTTTTTGGCACCCGAAAAGCACAAGTGCACATGTAATAGCAGAGGCTTTTTGATACCCAAAAAGCACAAGTGCACATGTAATAGCAGAGACTTTTTGACACCCAGAAAGCACAAGTGCACATGTAATAGCAGAGGCTTTTTGATACCCAAAAAGCACAAGTGCACATGTAATAGCAGAGACTTTTTGATACCCAAAAAGCACAAGTGCACATGTAATAGCAGAGACTTTTTGATACCCAAAAAGCACAAGTGCACATGTAATAGCAGAGACTTTTTGACACCCAAAAAGCACAAGTGCACATGTAATAGCAGAGACTTTTTGATACCCAAAAAGCACAAGTGCACATGTAATAGCAGAGACTTTTTGACACCCAAAAAGCACAAGTGCACATGTAATAGCAGAGACTTTTTGGCACCCGAAAAGCACAAGTGCACATGTAATAGCAGAGGCTTTTTGATACCCAAAAAGCACAAGTGCACATGTAATAGCAGAGACTTTTTGATACCCAAAAAGCACAAGTGCACATGTAATAGCAGAGGCTTTTTGATACCCAAAAAGCACAAGTGCACATGTAATAGCAGAGATTTCTTTTCTCGTTCAGGTAGCTATCTGAAACAAGAATTATCACATCTTTCTATTTGTCTCGGCTGCTCTTTTTTTTTCAATCTGGATGGTACCTCTCACTAAATGAACAGCAAGCTGTAAAGGAATGAAGATCAGGCTGTGATAATTAGTAAAGTTGGTTAAAATAAGTGTCATTCAGTATTACTTTGCTGTTCATTGCCTTATCCCTAAAACTGGACCACTGTCTAAATAGCAGAAGCATGTGGAAGTAAATATTTATGCTGTGAGCAGTCAAGACTACTGTATACTGTTGTGGGTGAAAGCCAAAACAAATACAGTAGATGAGTTTATCCAGGCCCTTTAGTCCAAATGTGCCCCAGGAGTTCGAGTTGTTCTGCCAAGAATGAGAGCGACTTGCCTTCAAGTTTCTGCTTCATCTCATCAGCTAGATTGTGTATCTAAATAATTATTTGTCCACAGCTGCAGGCAATCAGCATTTTGTGCATACAGTGTAGATTCCCAAGACAAATCACGAGATAATGAAAATACATGTAATTACATGTTGGTATGCTAGTCTAAATATAATTTAGACTTGGGAGAAGAGAAAGAAGAAAGGATAGTAACAAGTGAACAAGAAAACAAAGAAATGTACTTCAGAAATAATGGAATCATAGAATAGGGGTTTGGAAGGGACTTCAAGGGTCATCTGGTCCAACCTTTCTTGGGGAAAGCACAGTGTCAATAAGATGGCCTAGCATCCTGTTCAGCTGAATCTTGCAAGTAGTCAGATTTGAGGATTCCACCACTTTCCTGGGGGGATTATTCCAGTGGCTGATTGTCCTTCTTGTGCAAACTTTTGGGAAACTTTTCCTCTTCTGTCCAAATATTTCCTGATTCTTTATTTTCCAGCAAAGTATGCATACTCATTTAGGCTGTGCTTACTTCAATGGCTGTTTGTGAATTAGAAAGTTCAGGTCTGTTTGAGGAAGTGCTCAACACCCTATGATTTCTACAGTGTTTTAACTGAGAATATTGGGAGAAAAGTCAGATTTGTGCATAGCAATTGCTGATAGATTTTCATATAAATGTAAAATTCTGTGGCCTTTGCATTTTCATGACAAAGACAACACAGAAACGCTCAAACAGGGTTTGATTTTTTTGTTTATTTGTTTGTTGTTTTTTTTCTCTGATATTTGTTCGTTGGAAATATTTTTGATCACTTTCACTTTGCAGGTGGAAGACACTTGCCAATCTTTTTAAACACATGATTTACCACCCTCCAGACAGTCATGGTTGTCACCATGGAAACTACAGAATGCTTTGACATGTTTTTCATGGCTCTCACTTTTAAGATCCCCACTCTTCATTGATAGGTAGTGTATAATTCCATGCCTACTTTTCAGCTACCTTGTTTAGGAGTGCCCCTGTGCAGTGCCATCTGGAGAGACAAGGCCAAATTCTTATCTATGGAAATTATTCAGCCTGGCTAGTCTCCAGGCTCATGGTTTGTTCTGCCTGTACTTCAGAGCAAATCATGTATCAATCATCTGGCCAAGTAGCAGTTGTGGTTTATCATGGGAGGGATGTCTACCTATCTCCTACCCAGTGACCTTGCTTGTAGGCTTTGGACAAGAAAGAGCTTGGTAGATTTTAGAGAGGCTCTGATTGTTCTGAATGCTGTTTGGTATAGATTCATTTTTAGCTTCTCTTGGGAAGTTTTAAATGCAATACTATTTTAAGTTTTCACCAAAAAGCATTTTTTTGCTAACAGATTACATTTTCTGAAAGAGATGTTTCACATTGAAATGCACACTCATTCCCAATACCTTGATCTGTCAACTCTGCTATTACTAACCTCAAATTATTCAGTTGTATAATTTATGTTCTTAAAAATTAAAATTCAGCATTTTGGAATGCTTGGCTGTGAAAAAAGAGATCTGTCACCCTAAGGAATTACTAGGGAAACATTTTCCCAAATAATCTTTTATTATGCCATAAGCCAGATGACTTTGGGGACCAAATATATGTGCACTATTTTTAGGAGTTAATTTATACAGATCTATACATACTGTAGATGAAATGAAACATTTAAGTTTTGGATATGGGAATTCTACATTTATTCAATGTCTTTTCTTGAACCTTTTCTTATGCAATATGTTTTCTAAAAAACTTCTTAAAAAATCAAATGTCAAACAAATACAAAAAATATTCCCAGGCATACAAGGCTACCCCACCACTTTTCCTTCCTTGCCTATCCCTTCTGACCCTTCTGAAGAGTTAGTAGCCATTGACTGTGGCACCCCAGTCATGTCAGACATCCTACCACATTTCTGAGATGGCAGCTATATTAGTTTTTTCTGATGTGCAGGGGCTTCCTTGCTCCTCCTGTTTGTTTTCCATCCTGCAACCATCACTGTAAATTCACTTCAGTTGGTCTAATGGTCCTGTCACCTTTTCACAGGGAGAAGTCTTAATTCCTACCCAACTGTTTTCAAGTGCTCTTGGAACAAAATACCACACCTTGAGTACTGTGTTCAGTTCTGGGCCCCCCAGTTTAGAAGGGACATTGAGATGCTTGAGTGTGTCCAGAGAAGGGCGACGAGGCTGGTGAGAGGCCTTGAGCACAGCCCTATGAGGAGAGGCTGAGGGAGCTGGGATTGTTTAGCCTGGAGAAGAGGAGGCTCAGGGGTGACCTTATTGCTGTCTACATCTACCTGAGGGGTGGTTGTGGCCAGGAGGAGGTTGCTCTCTTCTCTCAGGTGGCCAGCACCAGAACAAGAGGACACAGCCTCAGGCTGCGCTAGGGAAGATTTAGGCTTGAGGTGAGGAGAAAGTTCTTCACTGAGAGAGTCATTGGACACTGGAATGGGCTTCCCAGGGAGGTGGTGGAGTCGCCGTCCCTGGGGCACTTCAAGGCAAGGTTGGACGTGGCACTTGGTGCCATGGTCTAGCCTTGAGCTCTGTGGTAAAGGATTGGACTTGATGATCTGTGAGGTCTTTTCCAACCCTGATGATACTGTGATACTGTGATACTGTGTCTTTCCTGCTGTAGGTGTCCCCGTTCCCTATCACCATGGAGGTGGTGGACCAAAAGACCTTGCTAAAACACCTTGCTCCCAACATTGATGTGCTGCCCCCAGACTTAATTCTAGCATGCCCAGTTTTGTGCCCTTCCTGTTTCAAATACAGTTTCAAGCCCTGCTATCTCCTGTGCCAGGATCCTTTTTCCCCTTTGAGACAGGTGTATCCTGTCTGTTGCCAGCAGGCCTGGTGTCCTGTAAATCAACCCATGATTAAAGAACCCAAACTTCTTGACTTCTGTATGGCTTTTTGAAACTTACTTCAAATAGTCTTAAAAGCAAAATAGCAAAACATAGCCTTCCTGAAACCAGTATGTGATGAGTGGTAAATTATGCTCAGAGAATACTTATTAGTGTTTTCCTGTCAGGACTGGAAGGATGCGTGGAGTGGGCTTGCACAGAGGTCTGTCTTGCTCTGTACCTTTTTAGCATTTCATTAATGACTTGGATGATGGAGAAGAGTGCTTGCTTCTTAATACTGCAGACCACATCACATTGAAAGTGTGTAAGGATGCTGGAACAGGAATTCAAGAGTAGTTTTACAAATTTGGAAAATGATGATACCACTGTGGCTTTTTGTGGACACAAGTGTCCACTTTCCCACCTGCTAAAGTTTGTTGTTGTTATTATTAATCAATGTTTCATTCTCATCCAGATATTTTCTTGGAGTTGCTTATGCTTCCATGACAAAATAAAAAGTTACTCTGTTCCTGTACCCTGAAATGTTTGTGGTGTTGTAGAAAAAAAAGTAATGAGTATTTTATTAACTGAGACTTCAGATAATTTCCCTAAACTTTGACAATTTCAGATTCTAAGTCGAAGTAATACTCTCTAGAATGCATCTGTAGGAGTAAGCAAAGCTAAATAGAATACATTCAACCTCATGCCTCAGTGCCTCAGTGCCTAACCTTTCATAAAAGCCTACTGTACATCATCACTAAATTACACAAACTTGAGCAATGTGGAGTCAATGTGGGTTCAAACCTTGGCACCACATTACAAACATTATTTGTACCACACCATTCTTAGATACATGCCTTTTAGCAGCATGAATCACTAAGCCTGAAAATAACTACAGAAACCCTCACTGGGTCCTTGATGCCCCCATTTTCATTAGGGACTTCAACATTTATCTCTGTGCTTTATGCCTGTTAGATAGAGTTATAGCCTTCCCTGGAGATTTTAGATTAGGGATTATAAAATCAATGTGGTGTAAAACTATTGTTCCAGCAATCTCAAACCATCCCCACAGAAAGAGAAAAGGGCAGCTGGACCCTGACCCACCATGTGGGACAACATTGCCCTGCGAAATGATGTCTTCAGGAACTACTCTTCAGGAACCACTAACTTGACAGCCTATGTAAAGTTAGATAAGGGATGATAATAGTGTTCATGAAAATATAAATGATTACTCAGTTTACCAAGCAAGGTAGCACTGCACCCCACAGGACCTAAACCAGACTGCTCAGTACAAGCCAAAAAGCAAAGGATTCACTGCTTGTTTATTCAGTTTAATTAGGACTCCAGACTTGATCAAATGTAGTTGACTTTCCCAGGCACCCAGTGACAGAAGGAGAGGACATAGTCTCAAACTGTGCCAAGGCATGTTTAGGCTGGATGTTAGGAAGAAGTTCTTCACAGAAAGAGTGATTGCCCACTGGAATGGGCTGCCCAGGGCGGTGGTGGAGTCATCATTCCTGGAGGTGTTTAAAATGAGGCTGGATGAGGCACTTAGTGCCATGGTTTAGTTAATTAGAAGGGTTAGGTGGTAGTTGGACTCAATGATCTCGAAGGTCTTTTCCAACCTGCTTCATTCTGTGATTCCATAACTTTCCTCAAAACAAATAATCAGAAGTGGCAGCATCTGGAAGGATTGCACTCTTTCAAGTTCTTGTAGTTCTATGTACATAAATATATCCCTTTTTGTGATGTCAACATAAATTTTAAACCCAGACACTGCTTCTGTGTGTCTTGCTTTTAAAAGATGACAATGATGTTGCTTTTTAATTAACCAGATCACACGGCATGATGTATCTTTTCTATTCAGCTCTGAAAAGGGGCAACACTGGTAAATTACCTCATAAAAAACTATACTTCATCCTAATAAGCACAACAATGAAGGTTGGATAATTCAGGTAGTTTATATCATGATATACCTATCCAAACCAGTAAAAAATCTCCAGTTGCTCTAAGAGCCATTTCATACTTGCGTAAATCTTTATGGACCAGTACTTAAATATAACAAGCTGATTCAAATAACATGATTTGTTTCTATTACCTATGACAAAAATTATCCTGAACTCAAGAACAAAATTAAGAGTATTTTCCAGCAAGCTCAACAGTTTGCTGAAATCCTCAGCCTCTCCAATACATGGCATGAGAAGAAAACCAGTCTAAGGCATGTCCTACCATTGCCACTGTGGCATGTGGTCATATTAAGAGTGTGAGACAAAAAACATATGGCACATAGTGTTTCAATATCACAATAACAGTCTTGTAAAGATCATAGAATCATAGAATCATAGAATCAACCAGGTTGGAAGAGACCTCCAAGATCATCCAGGCCAACCTAGCACCCAGCCCTATCCAATCAACCTCATCCAGTCTTTTCTTGAAGACCCCCAGGGACGGTGCCTCCACCACCTCCCTGGGCAGCCCATTCCAATGCCAGTCACTCTCTCTGTGAAGAACTTCTTCCTAATATCCAGCCTATACCTACCCTGGCACAACTTGAGACTGTGTCCCCTTGTTCTATTGCTGGTTACCTGGGAGAAGAGGCCACCCCCCACCTGGCTACAATGCCCCTTCAGGTAGTTGTAGACAGTAATAAGGTCACCCCTGAGCCTCCTCTTCTCCAGGCTAAACAGGCCCAGCTCCCTCAGCCTCTCCTCATAGGATTTGTGCTCCAGGCCCCTCACCAGTTTTGTTGCCCTTCTCTGGACACCTTCCAGCACCTCAACATCTTTCTTGAATTGAGGGGCCCAGAACTGGACACAGTACTCAAGGTGTGGCCTGAGCAGTGCTGAGTACAGGGGAAGAATAACCTCCCTTGTCCTACTGGCCACACTCTTCCTGATCCAGGCCAGGATGCCATTGGCTCTCTTGGCCACCTGGGCACACTGCTGGCTCATCTTCAGCCTACTGTCTATCAGTACCCCCAGGTCCCTTTCATCCTGGCTGCTTTCCAGCCACTCAGTCCCCAGCCTATAGCGCTGCTTGGGGTTGTTGTGGCCAAAGTGCAGAACCCTGCACTTGGCCTTCTTCAATCTCATCCCACTGGCCTCTGCCCACCCATCCAGGTTGTCCAGGTCCCTCTGCAGGGCTCTCCTACCTTCCAACAGATCAACACCTGGTCTCATATGGTTTGATAGTGGTTGACATGGTATGATAGTGCATTTGGTTTAGTCACTGCAACTCAGAATGTTTTAAAACTTACTTTAAAATATCCCTCTGTATATTTATTTGTGTAGATGTCATTATACCAGCCAATATAGTGCTTAGGGAAACAGACATCAATGTTATTTCTTAAGGTTACATTTGAAAGGTATTGCAGCAGAAGTCTAAATATCACATGCATTTCTTAATTCAAGTCTTTTCTTCAGTAAGAGTAACAAAAGAATGGTGCTGGCATGATATCTGTCCTACAACTAACTAACTGCTGTCTTTTTGTGCTCTCTGGTCTACTTTAAATCAAAAAGAAACTACTCCAAAGGTAGCACTTTTTCTATTACTTTATGTTGGCAATTTTTCTTCAAAAAAGCTGTAGGTTCAGAACAGATGTTTTTTTAACAAGTATATTCTTTAAGCTTTGAAACAGGGGAAACCAAGCAGGATAGAAGAGCATCAGCACTTCTGTTGTCTGCGACCAGCCAAAGCCTGGCCACTGCTTGTGATGGCTTTCTTGCACAGACATTTTCACTTGCAAAATGGCTGTAATAAAAATAAGGAGGTCAGGCAGCTGGGATGAGAAGTAACTCACCTCATGCTGTCTCTCCTGTTCTCTGCCCAAACTCCAGGCAGGTGCTCACACCAAGCTCATTAGAGTGGAGGGCAACCAAGTCCCTTGGCTCTCCTGCTGGCAAATGCTCATCACAAGGGAAGGTCTGTAAAGTCACAAGTGACAGATAAATATTGAGCTTCTGACTATATCTTTGAAAATCCTTTACCATGCTTTCTACACACTATTTTTCTTAGTGGCTTTCAAGTCCAGTATGTTAATTTCCCCTATGTATTTCAAAATTAATAAATCAAATATATGTATTGTTTATGAAAGAAATAAGATAATTTCTATTAATAAAAACTACTACTATTGAGGTTCCTCTGGCAATAAACATGCAGAGCTTCTTCAATCAGTGAAGAAACTTGAACTCGCATAAACTACTTTCCAGGAGATATAGCTTAAGGTCTAGAGTATTTTGCAGTGAAACTTCACGTTCTGTCCCAGAATGATCTATGTCCAGGAGAGGGAAAAAAACCCCACCAAAATAAAAACAGCGTGCACATCAACATAACCTGTCTTTCAGAACATTAGCATGGAGACTGTCACCTCTGCGTGTCTGTATAGCTCTCACCCTGAATCCAGCCCCATTCCAGCAGCTGGCAGCAGGGACAGGAGCTCAGTTCAGTCTCACTTTCCACATGGATGTGCCCTGTGTTCCATAAAGAAAACTTTTTTGTGACTATAACTCTTAGATTTTTAGTTTGAGGAACAACACCTTTATCTCACACCTTTTTACATTGAGAGCCGAAGACAAGGTAGGTAAAGAACTAGTAAGTCAAGAAAGGACACAGGAGTGAAGCTGTCAGTCCTGCTAAGCAGTTACCTACAGGTGGAGATCTTCCTATGAAATCCTTTGTAGAAGTGTTTAATATTTTAGAGAAAGAAAAGAATTGTTAAAGGAGTTTTAAAGAACATCAATGGTTTTAAAATGGAGATGTCATCTAATACATTCATTTTCCATAGAATCACAGAATCATAGAATCAAACAGGTTGGAAGAGACCTCCAAGTCCAACCTAGCACCCAGCCCTAGCCAGTCAACTAGATCATGGCACTAAGTGCCTCAGCCAGGCTTTGCTTGAACACCTCCAGGGACGGTGCCTCCACCACCTCCCTGGGCAGCCCATTCCAATGCCAATCACTCTCTCTGGCAAGAACTTCCTCCTAACATCCAGCCTACACCTATCTCGGCACAACTTGAGACTGTGTCCCCTTGTTCTATTGCTGGTTGCCTGGGAGAAGAGGCCACCCCCCACCTGGCTACAATGTCCCTTCAGGTAGTTGTAGACAGCAATGAGGTCCCCCCTGAGCCTCCTCTTCTCCAGGCTAAACAAGCCCAGCTCCCTCAGCCTCTCCTCATAGGGTTTTTGTTCCAGGCCTCTCACCAGTTTTGTTGCCCTTCTCTGGACACTTTCCAGCACCTCAACATCTCTCTTGAATTGAAGAGCCCAGAACTGGACACAGTACTCAAGGTGTGGCCTGACCAGTGCTGAGTACAGGGGAAGAATAACCTCCCTTGTCCTACTGGCCTCACTGTTCCTGATCCAGGCCAGGATGTCAATCTTACAAAGAACTTCGTTTCCATTTGCAATTGTGTAGCACTTCACTTGAATTTTTCCTCTGATTTAATTTCCTTTACTTTTTTTCCCCCTCTTGTTTCTGTTCGAACAGGGGAAGTAATAATCATAGAATCATAGAATCATAGAATCATAGAATCAACCAGGTTGGAAGAGACATCCAACATCATCCAGTCCAACCTATCCCCCAGCCCTATCCAGTCAACTAGACCATAGCACTAAGTGCCTCATCCAGGCTTTTCTTTAACACCTCCAGGGACAGTGCCTCCACCACCTCCCTGGGCAGCCCATTCCAATGGGAAATCACTCTCTCTGTGAAGAACTTCCTCCTAACATCCATCCTAGAAGAACACATGAAACAAAAAAAAAGTCCTAGAAGTTCTGTTTGCTCTTCATTAAAGACTATATTATTAAAGTTACTAATATTAAAAAAAATCCAACCAAAGTAAAACAACCAACCCAAAAAACCCAGCCCAACCCAATGTATCCAGTAATAAAGGATTCACACAAAGTGATGCCTAAATGGCTGTCACTGTAAATCTATCTCTGTGGTTCAATAGATAATTTGGATTTCTTGTTTGCTATTATGTTTCTAAACAAGGGAACAAATTATACTGGTGATTCCTACTCACACATTATTTTAAAGCTTTATTAATAATAGCTACACACTCTGTTTAAAAAGTATCTGAGCAGTGGTTCAGAGTGAAAAATTTTCATATCCAAAACACTCAGTTCTGAGGTTCCAAGAAAAATAAATATTTGGCTACACAATGAGTCTGTGATACAGTCTACCATCTAAAAGAGAAGACAAACAGCTGCTGAGAAAGATAAAACAAAATGGTAATTAGCAAACAGAGGGACATCAACATAAAATGCAACTAACAAAAACTGTTCTTGGTTTCAGAAAGTCACACACAGGCAGTAATTGTCAATATGTGCATAATTTTGTTAAGGCATTCACCACACAGTCCTCATCTTTGATGCATTGGTAAGTTTTATAGCATATACCACACAAATGTTAGAAATTCAATCTTCAAAGTAGAAAATTTTTGACAAAGGGTATATGGGGCTTCAGCCCTTGAAACTTCTTATCTCATCACTGCCAGATAGAAATAAATGGCAAGAATTAACCTCATGTGCATAGAGATAATGAGTTAAAATTTAACAAGAAAAATGTATAAACAAATTAATGAGGTCTAGCAAAGCCACACCAGAATTGTTTTAAACTGACTATCCAGACAAAACCCCAAAACCCATTGTATCTTCCAAGTGAAAAACTCCCTCCTACTCTCACCAGTGTCAGCTTTGTACTGATGACACCATCCTGCTGTTCCCCAAAGGGCTGCATTGGTGTGCAGTTGTTGACAGCGTGAGCACAGAAGGAATCTCGGACACCATTAGCCAGGAACCTGGAGGCAGGCAAGAGCTGAGACAGTCATGGAGTCATAGCTAGACAGAAGCCTCCTTATGGTTTTCAGACCCCAGGCCATGGCAGCCAGGCTCTCCTCATGTCCCAGGCCTTTGCTTTCCACTGATTACCTGCTGCTCTGCATCGTAGTAGGGAGAGAAGGTTTTGTCCTCTGGGAAGAAAAGGAGAGGAATGTAAATGTTCATGTCTCATTTCCACAATAAAACAGAGGATTGTTGCAGTGAATATTTCTTCCATTTGACATCTGCTTCTGAAGCTCAGTGAGGATTGTGCAGGGCAGATAGCAAGCAATCACTGGCATCATGAAAGAATTTTTCCCTAGGATAACTAAATGGGATATCAGACAGCACATAGCAGCCCATCCAATGGGAAGGCCAAATTGTAACAATCCCCTTTTGTGGGATCCTCTGTGTTGCCTTTAGCTGCATCCCATGTGTGGTAATCCCATCTGACTGGGTGAAATCCTCAGGAAATGGAAATGCTTATATTCCTGGCATGGTGGTGACCCAGAGATAGAATCATAGAATCATAGAATCAACCAGGTTGGAAGAGACCTCCAAGATCATCCAGGCCAACCTAGCACTCAGTCCTAGCCAGTCAACTAGACCATGGCACTAAGTGCCTCATCCAGGCTTTTCTTGAACACCTCCAGGGACGGTGCCTCCACCACCTCCCTGGGCAGCCCATTCCAATGCCAATCACTCTCTCTGGGAAGAACTTCCTCCTAACATCCAGCCTGTACTTCCCCCAGCACAACTTGAGACTGTGTCCCCTTGTTCTGTTGCTGGTTGCTTGGGAGAAGTGACCAACCCCCACCTGGCTACAGCCTCCCTTTAGGTAGTTGTAGACAGCAATGAGGTCAGCCCTGAGCCTCCTCTTCTCCAGGCTAAACAATCCCAGCTCCCTCAGCCTCTCCTCGTAGGGCTGTGCTCAAGGTCTCTCACCAGCCTCGTCGCCCTTCTCTGGACATCTGGACATGCTCAAGCCTCTCAATGTCCTTCCTAAACGGGGGGGGGGGGGGGGGGGAGGCGGGCTGAATTGAACACAGTACTCAAGGTGTGGTCTAACCAGTGCAGAGTACAGGGGCAGAATGACCTCCCTGATCCTGCTGACCACTGAATTATGATTCATGCTGGGTAGTATCACAGTATGACTGTATCATTAAATATTTTAAATGCAACCATTAAAAAACACGGGTGTGCCTTCTACTACATTAATTGGACATGCAGTGATTGTGTCAGTCTTTGAGGCTGGATAAGTCCACAAGAGGTGAAATATCAAAGACAAAAAGTGGAGGGTATATCCTTCCTAAGTGGATCCAGGAAAACAGTGAGCTGTAGAAGTAGTCTGAAAGAAGCAAGTGATAGAATGTAATTGTAATATACTGGACAAAGGAACTGTAAAGGGGAAAAATCAATATATGACTAATGCAAAATGTAAATAAGTGTAAGTGGTGAGATAAAATTTTAATTATTTTATATTCACTGTTTTGCTAGGGAAATACTGTTATTAATTTACCCCAAACTACATATTTTATTATGGGGAGATTATTTTATATATATATATATCTTCATTCATACCAACGTGCTAGCTTCTCAGCTTGCACCTATGCTCTAAGATATACTTTGGATGTGTACATAATTTGCATATTCTGGAAAGTCAGACATCATGCTCTGCAGGACCTATTTGGATCATGCATGTTCCTAAATTAATGTGAAGCTCACCCACTGAACTTGTTGAAAATATTTAGTTATGCAAAGCTATGCAGTGAAGTTACATGCTGGTAAACTGAGCAGATTCAGACTCAAGACTGTATCCAAGGACAACTCAGCAGTGAAAATATAATTTGACTATGTAAAACTAGTAGTATAAGTGTCATGGAAGATGCAGTTAGATATAGATAGTGCTTTTCCTTAGAGGCAGATGTAGGAGTTTTGACGTTGCCCCTGGACAAGTAAAACTTCTCTGCAGAGCTCTTTCTTCTCAGGCCCAGAACTGCCAGATATTTAAAGGGCAGTCAGGCTATTCCATTTTTCTCTCACTGGTAATTTAATAGCTAATACTCATAACTCTCACTTCATGAGTGAAAAAGTGGGCTAGTGAATGGTAAAAAATATTTGGTTTGTCTGTGCTTCTACACTGAGATTGCTCTGCCTGAAAAAGTTCAGAGTGTCCCTAAATGGCAATTTCAAGAACATTCAATATAGGTTGTGTACTTCACAGGTAAAGCAGCAAAAGCATTTTGACATTAGGCTCAAATGCCAACAACAGCAAGCTTCAGATTTCAAATTTGTAATATGATTTATAAGGAGTGACAGACAGGATGAAACAAAATCCTCTCCAATGAAAACTAAAATTGAAGAGACTTCCACATCCCAGTCTGCAAGTTGAATCTCTCTCTTTCTCTCTCTGGGCCAAAACATTTACGTAGTCCTCTGTAGTTAAACAGAATTAGGATAGCTAGGTCCTTGCATCCACCAAAGTGTAAAATCCAGTATCAGGTTTCTGCTAGTAGACATATGCTTATTAAAAGAAAGATTAAAATGATTCTATGTACTTTCAGAATTGATAAGCAGTGAAATGCAGTGGCTTGTTTGGTAGATATTAGCTGACTCTATATGTGTGCTCCTAGTAGTCTGTAAAGTCAAATTAATTTCACAGAATCACAGAAACATCCAGGTTGGAAAAGACCCTCAGGATCACCAAGTCCAACCTAGAACCCTATTCTACAAGATTCACCTTAAACCATATCCTTCAGCACCATATCCAAACGACCCTCAAACATATCCGGGGGGGGGGGTGGGGGGGTGGGGGTGGAGGTGGTGACTCAACCACCTCCCTGGGCAGGTCATTCCAGTCCCTGACCACTCTCTCTGTGAAAAACTTCTTCCTAAAGTCCAATCTAAACCTACTCAGTCTCAGCTTGAGGCCATTCCCCCTTATTCTGTCTCCAATTACCTGTGAGAAGAGACTAGTACCAGCCCCTCCACAATGTCCCTTCAGGTAGTTGTAGACAGCAATGAGGTCTCCCTTCAGCCTCCTCTTTTTCAACCTAACCATTCCCAGCTCTCTCAGTTGCTCCTCATAAGATTTATTCTCCAGGCCCTTCAGCAACTTCATTGCCCTCCTCTGGATGCACTCCAGCACCTCTCTTGTATTGCAGTGCCAAAACTGAACACAATACTTGAGGTGTAGCCTCACCAGAGCTGAGAACAAGGGGACAATCACCTCCCTACTCCTTCTGGCCAGAGCATTTTTAATGCAAGCCAGGATGCCACTGGCCTTCTTAAATTTCCTTAAGACATATATTTATTTAAACCTCCCTGAGAGGTTTATTCTGAGGAAGAAATTCTTTTGTTACACAGAAAACTTAGCAAGCTTGTTCTGGGGACCTCACCCAGTTGTATATTTGGGTTTTACTTTCAAGATGTGTACTGTAGACACTCCAGGCCTAGGTATGAAACAGAGAGGCCAAGGGAAAGGACAATCCTATAAGGCTGTCCCAAGCAAATGGAGCTAAAAATTGTTCAAATGGATATATGAATTCAAACTGAGAAGTCTGATAAATGCTTAGTGTGCAAACTTATGCCAGTTTATTAATCACTAAAGGTTCTGCAGCAGAGAGAATTTTGTGGTTGCTCCAGGACAGTATTTCTGAAATATTGTTTCACTGCAGCCATTATATTTCAAATAAATGCAACAGATTCTTACTACCTCATTGTATGTTCAAAAGATCCAAATCATGGATTTTCAGTTGAACATAGTATTTCTACAGGGAAATATACCTTGGCATTCTAGAAAAGTCTTGGGTGTAGATGCCGAAATCTAATCACTCTTTGCCCAAACACCAGAAATTTGTCACAAACATCCTGAAAATCAGTAGAGTTAAAATCTGTAGGAACATTTGCACAAACTCAGAGAAGTGGTGGGTGGAGTCCTGTAATTACAAAGTTTTAGGAGATAGGTTGGACTCGATGATCTTAAAGGTCTTTCCCAACCTGGTTAATTCTGTGGTTCTGTATTCTGTTATACACTGACCTCATCATACCACCAGCAAGGCTGACAGCCATTTCTGCATTTTATATCTGAAAGATGATGACCAAAATGATGATTTCAGGAATGTCATTTTGACATTCTAGCTAAAACTTGTGCTAGTAATTTTTTTTGGAGGCTGAATTGTTGTAAACAGGCACAGTAAATACAAGCTTCCTTTATGCCTGTGCTTCTGCCACATGCACACAGTTGCTTGAGTATGAAGCTCCAGCATATAATCTGACAACACAAACACAAACCCTTTAAATGTTTAAAATATCCTGATTACAACAGTATTAAATCTGTGTCCCTTTACTTGGGAGTTCTGGTCTTGACAGGGACTAAAATGACTCTAAACCTCATCTCTTTTCCAGACAGAATTTCCTAGCTCCTGCTGTGTGGCATCCACCACTAATCTGACATGCCGGAATAGTGGCAGAACAAAGAGGAAAACCATTGTAAATGTATTTATTTTCTAAATCTGCAGAAAATGAGTATTTCAGGGATGCACCATTCAACCTCTGACTGCAAAGTTTTGTCACCCCTGATAAGTCTTCAGCGTAGAGTTTTATCAGTAAATGCAGAAAGAAATAGTAGCATTTCGAAACTCCATCTGGAGGTAATAAATTGTGGGTCGATCTGTATGGGGAACTTACAACAAAATATGTCAGTGCATGAATTTCAAGCACAATAACTGCTGTGCTCTAAGTCTCTACGTAGATGCTCTTCAACACTTAAGACTCCAGGGTTTTTTTTTCCAGTTTAACTTAATCCATTTTCACAGTGGACTCCTACAGAGGAATTAGTGTCCACAGAGAACTATTTCTTAAAGGTATTCTGAGATATTTTCTAACTAGACAAGCACTAATGTCAATATACTTTAAAATAGATATTTCCCCATAGTAATAAAATAACAAACTTGAGCACTTTTTCAGAGGAAATTAGAGTTCCTTGGAGATTAAATCACCCCCATGTGCTGTTTGCAACCCATGTTCTATGGCAGCCGTTCCTACTCAGACATGCTAAAACAGTGCATGAACAAAGAGCAACTCTGGCACATGCATATATTTCCCAAATTTACATAAAATTAGAATTTCCAGAATGCATAATGTGCCAGCCATCTGAAAGTATTGTTAGTCTGACTTGTCTTTGAACTGAGTGGGTATAGTATCGATTATATATGAAAAAGGCTGTTACTTTCCTTGTAGTACACACTGTATTGCAGAAAATGTCACTGTCATGTAAAAAAAGTGCCAGACTATTCATATCAAGTGGCACACAGAAAGCAGGCATGTTCTTCATCTTTTTTCTTCACACAGGGATTCATTTCATCAAGTTTTTGGCTTTCCACGCTTGGAAAATGTGAAACGTAAGCAGCCAGCCACATTTCTTGAAGCAGGTATCTGATTTATCTGTTTGGCTGACCAGAAAGGTTTGCATGCTATCCATTCAGATGACAATCAACTGGTGAGTCATGTTGGTTCTTCTAGTTGGGACATTTCAGACACAAATATTGTGATGTGTTGCTTAATGTCAGAATTTTAGATTAATTTTCAATATCTAGAGATTTAATCCACAGTATGCATTGCTGCAGATCTGGCCTAATGAGTATTACTGCCATACCACATTTTTATTGCTGTTATTTTTAAGACAGATATGTGAGAAGATATGCTACACAGAGAAAGCATTTCCCTCCATTAAAAGGAGAGCGAGCTAACACAAACTGCATCCTGTCTGCTCAGGGTATAATGTGAGATTGATTATGAAAGGCTTTCCTGTGTTTCAAGTTTAAAGATTACCAAAGCATTGTAGATTTTGTTAGGACTCACACTGAGCAAAACCAAAATAATAATGCAGGCAAAATTGTTTGAAAATAATAAATTTCACTGATCTTATTAGTAAAAGAGTATTCAGAGAAAAAAATATAATTAAAAGTATATATATACTACATATATAACAACTATAATAAAACATAATATATAATATATATTTGTATATAATAAAAAGATACTCTGGCATTTTAAAGACATTGTTAAAACAGCAAAACATGGAATATCAGCAGTGTTTAAAACTGTGTGTTTCCAAAAAGAATCTCATTGTTTCTTGCATAGTGTTACTGTGTGAAAATGCTAATTTAGAATCCTGATGTTTCATTTTTGTTCCATTAAAAGATTTTGAGTTTCCATATCAATTCCAGTTTCATTGAGCACTTTTGTGGCACAAAATTGCAATGGTATGGAAATGTAAAGGAAAAAAAATCCTAAGATTCCCCTCTTTTTGTTTGTAAATATTCCCACTAAATCTAGAGGAGGAAAATCAACTTCAAACGTTAGCTGTTAGCTGTTAGCTGGATGAAGGTAGGCTAATGGAATATCTCACAGTATTTAGTTATTTTTGAACTCAGCATTTGTTTTACTGATACTCAACAACAACCCTTACTCACCACAGTTTGACAGCTGAGAGTTGTTTTCACAGGCTCCAACTCTTCATAGAAATTTCTGTGCTTTTGGCTTGTTCTTCAGTTCCAAAGTACTTATAGATCTAATTATCTATTTAGTTATACTATTTGGAAAAAAAAATTTCTTTATACATACAAAATAGAGAGAATTATAATTTTTTTCCCCATGTAATACTATAGATTGGTCTTACTGTTGTAAATGTCTACCTTTGAAGTTGAAACCTTAATGCTGAAAAACCTTGCAGAGACATTACTTATACAGGTCACTTTTGTCCTTACCAAATTACTTCTGAAATCAACATACTTTCACTTTATTTGTCTGTTAAAAGTGACAAGAATTTTAGGTTTAGGTGCTTTTGGTTCTGATTTGTTTTCTTACTTTTGCATTGATAAACCTTCATGTTAGTCAAAAGAACCCACAGAATCAAAGAAGTTGAAAATCTAGGGAATCTGCTGTTTGCTGCTCTTTTGTTTACTAGTCTCAACTTAATTGTGGACAAAACATCTTACAAAGATGCTTTATGAATAAACAGGGTATGTAATGAGCAATCATTACACATGATTTCCTCACCCATGTGGAAACCCCCATAACTCACTGCTGATGCGCCACTTGTGCCTCTTTCCCTAGAACTAGACTAATCATACTTTATGGTGGCTTTTATGTCCCCTCTATTTATGTGTGTTACTGTTTCGTTTGTACATTCTGGTTTTATATTTTACGGTCTAATTTGCTATCTTATTGTGTTATGACTTGAAACATTCTGAAGGTCTTTTGAGTACAAAAAATACATCACAATGAAGCTTCTATAAGCCTGATCCCTAAAATAAAAATTAAGAAAATAGATGTGTAGATGTGGGGTTTTTTTAATCTTTACTCCCAAGTGCTTCTATCACCTAATGTGAAAAAACCACAACAAACCCAGACAACAACAATTTAAAATAATACATCTACTTTTATTTTCCTTCCCTAAAACCATCTAGAAATATTCCAGCTCCAACTTGGTTGATGTTTTCCAAAATGTGTTAGTCTGTGACATGTCAACCCCACTAACTTCAGGTTTCAGAGAAGCAGTTTTCCCTGTTTTACTCTTTGGTACTTCATTCTTCAGCAGATACTAGCTACAAGGAGCAAGAAATTCAATAAGAGAGATTTTCAGTATGCAGTCTAACACATCACAATTTTAATGCAGAGCCACTATGATAATGTAACATTATACCATGAACTTCGGATGGTGTTTCCACACAGAAGGTAACAATCACAAAGGAACTGTGACTTATCCACTTCAAGTGATTTTATCTGTTTTTTGACCCACTACTATTTCACAGGCAGAAAATAAATCTGAATACAAACACTGTGCATGAAACTGTATTCTCCTTATCTCGGGAACGCCAACATACTTTTCCACCATATCTGAATTTGTTTTGCATGGTACCATGATAGGTTTCCATTACAGAGAGCAATACAGTGCTAAACTAAACATCTGACTTGATAAAACCTGGAATTACCTTCAAAGACACACCCCGTGAGTTGTATTTCCAGTTTAAAGAAGACGTTTGAAGTACGTGGATGCCTGGGTGAAATGTTCTTGAATATACATGAAACCTGTTTTACAGAACCCAAGACTACTCAAACACCCCACAAGGGCAGCATTTACAAACATGCCTTGAGAGGCTTGCAAATTCTAACATGGTTGTCTGAGTGGCCACAACAAGGAGCACTTAGTGGAGTTTCTAAAGGCAGGAGAAAGTAAACAAAGGCAAATCTTCAGCAGCCAAAGATGGATAATAGTGAGTCTTTTGAAAGGTCACAGAAACTCACCTTCCTAAAGAGGAAGCAGCTATGTCTACAAAGGTCTAAAGAGACATTAAGTTGTGTACTGCCTAACAGATATGCCACCTGAAACTAGCAGGAGCGAGACTTGTGATAAACAGGTCATACGTTCATACTTGGAAGTCCTTTGGACCTATTGGGGCATAAAAAAACAAAACAAGTGCTTAATAAATTAGGATTTTTGTAAATTGTTTTGAGATATTTGTATCCCTGATGATACAACTGTGACTGTGAGTCCATGCCCATATGCAAGTGACAGTTTGGGTCCAGCAGGTGTGAGAAAGGATCCCTGACTAGCACTGGCTTGCATGTTTGGGAAGGTTTTGATCAGTTTCCATATAGCTTGGAGATGGAATGAACAAATGCAGCTGTTTCCATGGAGAATGAGCTCATGCAAACCTGCAAGGCACTTTCAGAGCTGGAAACACTTAGAAACATCACAGCAACACCCAGCTGATCCCCGTGGAACCAAGCTGGCTCCTACCGCATTTATTTGCTCTGACCATGTAGGACCTGAAATGATTCTATGTTGTCTCATTAACATTTCTCATGCTTCGTAGTGCTTTCTACTTACCCTGCAATGACACTTTTAATATGGGCCCAGTGCTATTAAGATACAGGAATTATTTCAGGACCAGCAGTCTGCCCCGTCTGGTGAGCTTTCTTGAACAATGCTCCTTCCCAGCTCTGTGGGGACCAGAGAATGCCCAGAAATATGGACAAAACCATTAATCCCAGCTGGACTCAACTACCTTCTTGAAGAGACATCAGAGTTCCTGTAGTTTTAATACAACCTCAGGCACTGGCTGCCCATTACTTCAGATACAGAAGGCTGTTACTTCTCTGGTGTGTTTTTGTGTTGAATTAATGCTACTTTGTTTGTAAAAGGCTAGCAGGTGACTGTGCTGCCCTGTAGTGGATTCAAGCGAAGGATTCAAGTGCAGAAACAGATTCTGGCTTGCCAAGGTGACTGCAGTGAACTGGTGCCAGAGGTGTTGGCCTGGAGGAAGATAATTTATGAGGTACCGCAAAATCCAAAGGCCAATTGAAGCCAGAGGTGTAAAGAAGCGAGGCACTGCAGCTGTGGCTGAACCTGAGTGTATATGTGGTTTCCAAGGGAAATGCTAGGCTCTGCGAGTAGGGGGAGAGCTGCAGAATGGGTCACCATACATCTCCTCAGTCAGCAGCCACCACCTGCCTGGTCATTGTTACCCTATGACAGTTTGTGATTTCAATATTAGTGGGTTTGCAAATAGCTGCAAGTATGAGTAGAATCCATGTCAAAGGAAACGTGTTTCAGAACAACTCTCAGCATGTCAAAACCATCAGGATATTTGACATCTGCTCTTCCTAACCACCAAAAATGACCCTTCTTTGTTATTGCAGTCCTCATAGGCCTTCAGTGTTCTGGCTAAAACAAAAAAACTACACTGAACTGTGTACTCCTTAACTATCCACTTTGCTGATGGTTTTTCTTTGTCTAAACTAGAACAAGAGCTGGGTGCACGGCATCTGTTTCCTGAGGTATAGGTGGGTCACAGCCCAGATGGAGGCAGGCAGGGTATGGAGGCCCCAAGCTTGTCATTTATTACACTAGATTAAATTGGCTCATTGCTACCACCATGTGTAAACACGTTTTACTCTTACTTTACAATACATGTCAGAAGCCTGGCAGTAATATTGACCTGAAACAAGGAATCATCATTCTGAAAAGACTGAAGAAGACTGGCCTAGAACACAAAGACTTTATTAATGCATTTGAAAAATACCTGCACTTGAGTCAATAGACAGTGAGACAATTAATAAAGAGCAAGACTAGCAATATATTTATATTCTCTTTGTGTACAAAATGTGACTGAATAGACATAAAATCCATCCTGCCATTGTCTTTCTCTTCCTGTGGTTGTGATGAAAAGGGGATGGATGGACTTAAGAATGGTTTCCTATACAGTGAGATACTTGTACAGTATCCCATTACCACCACAGAATAGGATCAGTACTGCAATGAATTATCTAGACAAGAAGCTCTATACCTACTTCTCTATCACTCATGCAAGGTATGTGACTAGACTCATGTACAAATTCACTAACTTTCCACAGAAATATAACTTAAAATATGACTTCTCCTATAAATTCTTTCTCTACGGATCCTAGAATCTTGAAGGTTATAAAAATACTCATTTGGGGGGAAGTGAAATAATTTCTCACTCAGGCCTTTCATGCATCTATTTTGAAATGCTTCCTTTGTGTTATATTTCTCTAAAACTCTCACTTTATCTAATGATTGTCAGGATGCATGCTGACAGCTGATTTCAGAGCAAGTTGCTGCTGGAAAGTCAGGTTGCTTTGTTCTCACAGCCCCAGCTGCATGCTTCCTTCCCCTCTTCATCCTGGAACACCTTTTTGTGCAGTTAGCTGGGTTCAGTTAGCAACTGATCTATTTTTCTGGCATTCCAGGTGAACCCTGGTCTGAGCAACAATTTATGTCATATCTGAGTAGATTCAGTGCAGACCAAATCGAGTTTACTTTATTCATATTATTAGCTCAGGCGTATGCAGTTACTCTGTTTCCAAGTTAGAGTTGTATTCCATCACAGGTATGTATCTGTACATACCTTCAGCAATTCACTCCCAAGCAAGTTTTGAAGTTGTTTCGGAGTAACAAGCATTAACTCTAAGGGGTTTGCCAAAATAAACACAAAATCAAACAGAAGCAGACCTTGATAGCTGATCTATGCAGTACTGTTCAAATAGCTGGTGTACCTGCTGCCGCGAGTCCCAGCACTGAAGTCTGCGTGAGAAAGAATAAATGGATTGCAACGTGCATCACAAGGTGGAACATTTCAGCTACACGTGATGAAGGAGTTGCAACATTTGCTATATGCCCCAGCATTTCCAAAACCTAGAGTGTATTTCCTTCTTTACTGAAAAGACAGCTAAAAGAAGATAAAAAACTATTGTGTGAAAGAAAAAATCAGGATGCATAAACAAAGCTATTCTGAGTGGTTCTGAGTAGGTTTATTGAATTTGGTCTGATGTATTGAACATTCCTTTGTCTGTATTCCAAGTTTATGATTTTGAAAACATTGTCAAATGTCAGTTACACTCAGGAACATACTTGTCTATGAAGAGAAACACAAATCTCTGGGAAAAAAGAAAACAACTGAGCACAGAGAGATATCAAATCCTTGAGCAAAAATATTGCTAAGGAAAAAAGTGCTACAATTGGCCCAATCACAGATTATAAGAGGATTTGTTCAATGAATGCTGATTTTCCTACACAAATATCTGTTTTATCTTTCATCGAGTTCTTTTCAATGTTCTTCCCACTTTCCAAAAAAACTTCATTTCGTATTCTATAAAGGTGATGATGAAAAGAAAATAATATTTTAGAATCTCTTGGAGGCAGGATTAATGACTAGTTTAACCTCAGTTTCTTTGAATGGGCATTTATTGATCCTCTCAATAACATAAAGGAGTGACTGATGGAGAAATCGCTTACTCGCTTTGTCTAGCTCACTTCCTTGGTGTAGTGAATGAAAAAGAATTGAGGTTAATGTTAGTGAGACCATGAAAGTAATACATGAGACCTAAGAAACATGTAATTTAAAATACCAGGCATTCTTAGTGTCTTCTTACGTATTTATTTTTAGTTTGCAACTTCAGGTTGTGTGAAGTACCTTATCGCTGTCTACAACTACCTGAGGGGTGGTTGTGGCCAGGAGGAGGTTGCTCTCTTCTCTCAGGTGGCCAGCGCCAGAACAAGAGGACACAGCCTCAGGCTGCACCAGGGGAGATTTAGGCTCGAGGTGAGGAGAAAGTTCTTCACTGAGAGAGTCATTGGACACTGGAATGGGCTGCCCGGGGAGGTGGTGGAGTCGCTGTCCCTGGAGCTGTTCAAGGCAGGATTGGACGTGGCACTTGGTGCCATGGTCTAGCCTTGAGCTCTGTGGTAAAGGGTTAGACTTGATGATCTGTGAGGTCTCTTCCAACCCTGATGATACTGTGATACTGTGATGTGCTATTTTAATATGTAGAATCTGAATAAGTTCACGCACACACACACAAAAAGTGATCACTTTAAAAGGTCAAAAGCTATTGTTTTTTTTTTTCCACTGGCAAACTCAGCTTGACTGTGTTGGACTTTTAAAATTCAATTTGTGTTCTGTCTGCCGAATCTGATAAATAAGCATCAGCAATAATGATTTGGAAACCACAGTTTTCATTGCTGTTCCTAATGTGACCATAACTATAGCATCTAGCCCTTTTAATGATTCATGCAGTGCCTGGGACATAGCTGTGCTCTGTAGCTGCACCAGTGATGGCAGACTGACAAATATAGCATTGCTTTTCACACTGCTCTGTGTCTTGCAAGCACAGCTCACAGCAACACGATAGTGCTTTTATAAAATAAGTTTGTGAGCACTGCAGAATGCAACAATAATTTGTGAAATAAAAAGAAGGAGAAAAATAAACTGTCTATAAAATCTCATTCTCTTTTTGCATGGCTTTCTGTTAATTAGCAGCAATTACAATATCGAAGGTCAAACTGCTCTGGTAATAGCAATGCAAACTTCAGCTTACACTGTTAGTATGAATATGGTGTCATAGTGTAAACTGTAATCATTCCAGAATTTTACAATCACTATTCACAGCACCCTGGGTGCAGAGAATGCCTGAGCCTCACATTTGCTGTCTGCAACTACCTGAAGGGACATTGTAGCCAGGTGGGGGGTGGCCTCTTCTCCCAGGCAACCAGCAATAGAACAAGGGGACACAGTCTCAAGCTGTGCTGGGGTAGATATAGGCTGGATGTTAGGAGGAAGTTCTTCACAGAGAGAGTGATTTCCCATTGGAATGGGCTGCCCAGGGAGGTGGTGGAGGCACCGTCCCTGGAGGTGTTCAAGAAAAGCCTGGCTGAGGCACTTGGTGCCATGGTCTAGTTGACTGGATAGGGCTGGGTGCTAGGTTGGACTGGATGATCTTGGAGGTCTCTTCCAACCTGGTTGATTCTATGATTCTTTGATTTGGAATGGAGAGTGGTGGATATGAAACCTGTGTGAGGTGTGAGCAGATGAATTATCTGCTCAGTAGAGTGGCTGGGCTAAAGAAGGAAGTTGAGAAGCTAAGGTCTACGTGGGATTGTGAAAAGGAAATTGACTGGTGGGGCCAGGCTATACCATCGCTGAGGGAGGGACAGCAGATGAGGCCTGCACAAGTAGTAGAGGATTCCATTTCCTCTTGCTACCCAGGTAAAATGGATAAAGGAGGATACCCAGGAGATGAGGGGAAGTGGAGGTTGTTCCCCCACCACAGAGGCAGGAGAGCCCCCTCCTGATCTTTTCAGTGTTACCAGCTGCCCTTGCACAACAGATAGAAGGGACTAGAAGCTGAGGATCGGGCAGAAGTGGATGGAGGAGAAAGTCCATCTGCTTAGTTGCCCAGGGTATGTCAGTCAGGCCCAAGAACTAAGAATAGTACAACAGATTTTAAAAAAGAGAGTAATAGCTACAGAGAGGAATAGAGGAACGGAGGGACCAAAGCAGACCCCTCTCACAGGGAGGTGTGCTGCCTACCTGGAGCCCCAGGACAGCAACTGTGTCCTGGGCTGCAGCAAGAGAAGTGTGGCCAGCAGGGCGATGGAGGTGATTCTCCCCCTTTGCTCTTGTCAGACCCCACCCGGAGTACTGTGGGCAGTGCTGGAGTCCCCAACTCAAGGACATCAAACTGTTGGAGCCAGTCCAGAGGAGGGCCACAAAGATGCTCAGAGGCCTGGAGCACCTCTGCTATGAGGACAGGCTGAGAGAGTCAGGGCTCTTCAGCCTGCAGAAGTGAAGGCTCCGAGGAGACCTTGTAGCGGCCTTCCAGTATCTGAAGGAGGCCTACAGGAAGGCTGGGGAGGGACTATTTACAAGGTCTTGTAATGACAGGATGAAGGGCAACGGGTTCAAACTGGAAGAGGGGATACATAAACTAAATGTTAGGAAGAAGTTCTTTGCAGTGAGGGTGGTGAGACACTGGCACAGGTTGCCCAGGGAGGTTGTGGCTGCTCCCTCCCTGGAGGGATTCAAGGCCAGGCTGGATGAGGCCTTGAGCGACCTGTTCTAGTGGGAGGTGTCCCTGCTTATGGCGGGGGTTGGAACTGGATGAGCTTTGAGGTCCCTTCCAAACTAAACCATTCTATGATTCTATGATTCACTATGTGACATTAGCTGAGTTGCTGAAGCAGGTCCAGAGGAGGGCGGCACAGCTGGTGGAGGATCTGGAGAAGGAGGCTGGTGAGGAGCTGCTGAGGGAACTGGGGGTGTTTGGTGTGGACAAGAGAAAGCTGAAGGGGGAGACCTCATTGCTCTCTGCAACCATCTGAAAAGAGGTTGAAGCCAGCTGGAGGTTGCTCTCTGCTCTCTAGTATCAGGTGGTAGACTGAGAGGAAATGACCTGAAGTCCATGGGACAGCAATGTGCCCTTGTGGCCAAGAAAGCCAATGAGGTGTGTTAAGAAGAGTGTGTCCAGCAGATCAAGGGAGGTCCTTCTCCCTCTCCACTCTGCCCCGGTGAGACCTCATCTTGAGCACTGCATTCAGTTCTGGGTTCCCCAGTTAAAGAGGGACAGGGATCTGCTGAAGAGAGTGATGTGATGATTAGCCTAATCTTATACAAGTCAACATGTTGGGAAAGATCTTGATTTACATGAGTATGTGAACAGCAGTGGATCCTTCTATGCAAACACTGCAGGTGCAAGCTCTGTGCTGTGTTATGATCCATGGTGCCCTTTCAACTACCATTTGACTACATCATGGCTGAGATATCACAGTTAATATTTCCAAAATCATCATCTGTGCCTGTCAGATACGCCTGGCCCATATTCTGTTTCAGCTGAGCACTCAAAATCACAAGGCACTTTCACAAGTCTGCCTCTTTCCTGGCATAAAAAAAATACATTTGTTCTACAGAAATAAAAATGTCTTACAATTTTACCTCCTAATTATAGCTTTAAAATGAAAATGATTTTTAAAATCATTACAATTTTGCTTCCTGATTGTAGCTTTAAAGCTAAAATTGTTTCAAAAATCATTTCAAGCCAGCCAAAGGGAGAGAAGAAAAATGTGGTTTGGTTTTTTTTTTATAATTATACAACTGCAAAGTTTGATAATAAAGAAATATTTTAGAATTTCCATCTGTCTTAAGTGCCTTGTAGATTTCTCCACAGTTTTTTTTTAATTGCCCAATAAAAACTAAACACCTGTTTGAAATTGGCATACATCCAAACAAGGAAAGAAGACGTGCATCTTTGACAGTGGGAATAATTAACTGCTGGAACAGGCTATCAAAAGATACACTATATTCTCATTCACAAACTTTAAATCAGGAGTAGGTCTGTTTTGAAAAGACACTATATCTTATCCTGAGGTCATTATTTGAAGCTCCACGATCTGTGCTGTGCAGGAGGTCATAATAACGATGGTCATTTTTTTTTTGTCAGGGAAGTCAAAGAACGTTTTGACTTCTAGGACACTCACATATCATATCCCTGAGCTCTGGCCCCAGTCAGCTGCTGTCAGCCTGCAATCTCTCATTCCTGTAAATGAAACAGCCAGCAAGTTTTGAGAGTCCCCACTTAGTCTGCATCTCTCACACTGCCCTTATTACATATCTCCCACTGCCCTTATTACATCTCCCCATCTGGCCTTGAAATCTCTTTACTTGGTACAATAAAAATAATAGATTCGTTTCTCTAAAAACGTTTTTCAAAATAAAAAGTTGTTCTGCATCTTTTATTAAGATACAAGGGCCCAATTAAGAGGTGGTTTTGCCCTCTTTCGCTACCCTAATGCCTTTAAAAACACAGTTGCTACTTCTTAGACTTAAATATTTGGACCTTGTTGTGCCAAGAGCTGTTCAAACACTGAAGTAAATGCTATTCCAGGCATGAATAGTTTGCATACCTGCTGGAAAGCACTGGACCAAATTCCACTTCAATGCACTTTCCCCCATTTCTGCCCTCTCTATTTCTCTCATGCTCATCCTGCTTTCCTTTAAGTATCAAAGTGAAATATTCATCAGCTTTTTGAAATTGCAAACATGTTGTTTTGAAATGACACAAACAAATTTAGAGTTGCACTTTTTATTTATTTATATGAGATCAGTAAGATTTTATGAACCAAACTAGATGGAGCATTTTGTCTAAAGTTAACATATTTCAGATTGGGATCTATGGAATAATGTGCTTGGGATGACTTTAAGCTTCTCTAGTCATATTCAGTTCCTCAGCAATTTCAACTTTATTCAGTCAATACATTTTAACTACTTCCTCTTCAGTTATGTGGGCTCATTTTGCCATGCTTTGTGCCAGCCAAAGGTCAATTCCCCATCTCAGTAGTTCAGAGTAGTTCATCTAAGGAAGGTCTCGCTGGCCACACTTGGCAAAAAGAGTTAAGCAGAAGAGCAGTTCCATGCTGACCCAGAGTATGAGCTGACCAAGCCTTCACCTGCCTGCAACACACCATTTAGATATACCTACAGTCACAGCACAGCTTCTGCAGGAGCCTTCATGTCAGTAGGGTGAATTACAGCATGATTAATAAACTGCTTTCCCTTTGATGCCAAATAGAAGCAAAGAAATTGTGAACACAACAAGTAGGTATGTTTGAGGGGGAACTGCAATTTGTAATGCTGTGGTTGGAGAGGTTCTCCCTGTAATACTCAGCATCTGGAGTACTGGAAGAGTTCCTGTTCCTTTAAAAGAATGGCCATTCAAAGGGCATTATGGGGTCAGGAATCTGTCTTCTCTGCTTTGCAGTCACTTCTATGTAGACACACCATAACAGGGCTCTATCTGCTGACTGCCAGCATCAGCCCATCCGGCATCTGTCTTCTTCATGCCATGATTTCCTTACCACTAATGTAATGACAATAAACTGAATAAACCTATGGGCTTCATTTGCATATGAGTAAAGTATGAGCTACATCTTTGCATAAATATGCTTTTGTGCTATGAAGAAAAAACAAATACAGCCTTAATAATGGCAAATTGAGTGAGAGAGCCTGTGGAATACTAACATTTAAAAAGCACAAAATATTAAAGAGCAAGGCACCTGAAAATGAAGTTCTCTTAAGTACAGCTGTGATGCCATATGGAAGGCAAAATATTGTCAAGAAAGAAACAAGGAAGGTATTGAAGGGGAACTGCAAGTTTTATTACTAATTTAATTAAACATTAAATTCTATTCCAAAATACTGTCTCTTCTCATCTACTGAGGCTGGATAATCTTAGCCTATGCTCAATAAAGGTTTCCTATGCTTAAAACAAGAATTAGGTGGAGCTGAATTATGTAAAACCAAAGTTGTAATCCAGTGATTCAAGATGGCTTTTCACTGAAAAAAAAAAGAGTCTGCAGTATATCCCAAGTTATGGGCTCCTAATCATCCTCATCAGTATACCTGATGTCCCTAACTCTCAAAAGGAAACACGGAGATGTGGTGAGGCAGCCCAGTCCTTCCCAACCTGGAGTTTGGAGCAGAAGTCTCCCCGGGGGAAAGACTCTCCAGAGTATTGGTACTTCTTCCCCACTGTGCCCACAATGCCATCACGTCTACCTAATTCTGGATTCATTCAGATTCACCAGGTGCCTTTCTGTTCAAAAGAGATGAGTCTGTAGTCAGTGGATTCCTGAGAAGTCATTTTCCATTGCACTGAATAGCGAGCACAAAGGCCTATGGGTTGCACTCCCAGTTCATGGTTATCTGAATCCTCTGCCAGGTCAAGCCCCATGGTGGACTGTGAAGAAAAACTTACCCACAACAGTATGATAGGCTTAAATATCACATGGAGAAAAAAAAGATTAAATTAAACTCCCACAACTGTATTGCCTAGTGCATAGAAAAACTCTGTAAATTTGTATATACACAGGAGAACATGGTATAGCACAGGTCGATTAAAAATACAGTTAATGAGAGATTACCCCCATCAGGAATCTAATTTAAAACCCAAATTTTTTGAACATGTAAGTTTTTTACTTTTGTAGGATTAAAAAAACCCAGAAGTACGTGGCAAGGAAAGCTTTATGCAGTATCAGACGACATGCTTCTGAAAAATCACAATGTTTACTTCTCACCTGAGATGTCCACAGTAAAAGATGATGTACAGCTACAGACATGAGTCTATGCAAATTTAGAATTTTCATAGAATCAACCAGGTTGGAAGAGACCTCCAAGATCATCCAGGCCAACCTAGCACCCAGCCCTAGCCAGTCAACTAGACCATGGCACTACGTGCCTCATCCAGGCTTTGCTTGAAGACCCCCAGGGACGGTGCCTCCACCACCTCCCTGGGCAGCCCATTCCAATGGGAAATCACTCTCTCTGTGAAGAACTTCTTCCTAATATCCAGCCTATACCTACCCCAGCACAACTTGAGACTGTGTCCCCTTGTTCTATTGCTGGTTGCCTGGGAGAAGAGGCCACCCCCCACCTGGCTACAATGCCCCTTCAGGTAGTTGTAGACAGTAATAAGATCACCCCTGAGCCTCCTCTTCTCCAGGCTAAACAGGCCCAGCTCCCTCAACCTCTCCTCATAGGATTTGTGCTCCAGGCCCCTCACCAGCTTTGTTGCCCTTCTCTGGACACGTTCCAGCACCTCAACATCTCTCTTGAATTGAGGGGCCCAGAACTGGACACAGTACTCAAGGTGTGGCCTGAGCAGTGCTGAGTACAGGGGAAGAATAACCTCCCTTGTCCTACAAAGGCACAGCCACAGTTGCTAGTGTTGAGTTTCTTGCACTGCATGTCGTGCAAGGTTTGATCATTTCAAGATAATAACATCTTATTTAAACTTCTTAAAATACCAAATGATACACCATGTAATGAATAAATCAGTGCATTGCTGTACAGGCTGTTTATCATGCAAGTTAGCGTACGATTGAAGGCAAGTGTCCATGCTCCAGGGCACAGGTGGCTGAAGTGATTAATAATGGTCACCAAGACTCAGTGTACATGAAATGTGGAAGTAGAATCCCAGCAAAACAGGTTGTTAGCATATTCTAGACACATCATTCAATAACTGCATTTACAGCAGCCTGCTCACCTTGCCTGCAAGGCTAACAGAGGCATTCGCCCCCAGGAACAAAGCTTTCATTAACTGACTTTATATTACTGATTACTTCTACATACAAGGCAGGGAAATTATATAATCTGAGAATGCTTTGGGTTGGGAGAGACCTTTAAAGGTCATCAAGTCCAACTCCCTCACAGTGAGGAGGGGCATCTCTTTACAAGCAACCTGATCTAGTTAAAGTCTTGTCTGAGTTCGTGCCCTTTCCTGGAGTGCAGGACGTCTCAGAGAACACTGATGTGTCAATCACAAGCTTAATCTGAACTTTGAAGAAGGTAATTCTCCTATTTATGAAACTTTTACCTACTACAGAACACTGTAGACATATGCTTGATTACGTGTGTGGTTTTTTCTCTCTCTTGCCCATCTCTCTCTCCTCATTTCTTTCAGCTATTTTTAAATGTTTGTTAATAATTTTGCTATAATTCTACAAAAATACTGCATTCTATAAAAGGATTAGACACTAAAATTACATCACAAAAAATGTGAAAAATGTTCTAGTTAGTATTTAGAAGGATTTTTTTTCTTAGACAAATGCTTTGCTATGGATAAATCAGTAGTTTACCAATCAGTATTTCTCTTTCATACATAAACTCTTATAAAAGTCTGACGTCTGTTCCTCATAACATGAAATGATTATGATTTCAAGCCAAATGGCCCTGTGACTATTGAGTCACTCCTCATAGGATTGCTTACTTCTGCAGATATCAAGGCATTATTCAGTGCACCTAACTACCCCAAACCATTTAACAGTCTGGATCATTCAAAGTAAGAAAACTACACAAGAGTCCTCCTAGCTTTGCCACCTAATGGTAGTGGATTTGGGTTCATCTGCTACACAGAGGAACAGGCAAGCTTGTATGAAGAAATAAGGAGTTTCTGCAAAGCTTAATCAGGACTTTCCCCCAAACAGGTCACACTTGTATTTAAAGAGTTTGGGCCACTCTTTTGCTGACTGCCATGGGAGCAGAAAGTGTTTCTCCCTAATAAGTGGGCTTTAATTAGTAAGCTGATTCTTTCACTTCCTATCTTTTTCTCATTCTCCTCTTAGAAACACCAGGGAAGTGTGATGGGATGGAGCTGCCTTTTGTCTTTCCCTGAAGAAGGTAGTGCAAGAACCACAAGGAGCTGGCATTCTCAGTCCCAGAAGGTGCCCTGGTGGAGAGGAGAAGAAATTTCCACAAAAAAGCAAGCAATACAGTAACTCATATGAGTCCACATGTCCTAGGATTTCCCTGCTGTCACATGTATGCAAGGCACGCTCATGCCCTTGTGGTCACTGGCAATCTGAACATCCTTCTGCAAGTATATGTGCTAAAAAGAAATTAAAGAAGCTCCTAGGTGGCTCTGAACTATACTAGACAACATAGGAATTGAAGGAACTCCGTTAGGTTTATATTTCTGCACTTACAACCACAGGCTGACAGGTACTCCTGTTTTCTCTTGATGCACATGGCTTCATGTAACTGGGGACTGATGCACATAAACAGCTACAAAAAGACTTGAGCTGGAAGTTGTCCCCTCCTGGAGGGCTGGAGCATCCTGAGAGATTGTGTTTCTGGTTCTCAGAGCTATGCCCTAGTCCTGAATCACTCAATATTAAGGGCAAGGGAAAGATATTCCCTACTATAATTCCATTATGTGTAATGGATAAGTTACAAAAAGAAGTTAGCATATACTTAAATGTTTACTGCTTAATATAGCTAATACTGTGTGTTACCCATCCAACTTACTCAGAACTTATTAAGCTTTCAAGTCTCTGAAGAAGGCAGCTCAGAAACTTTTCAGTTAGCCATTTTGCTTGTTATTTCTTCTCCATTTACCTATGAAATCTAGTTCTCCCTTGTTGCCCACTTGTCCTAATGTCACCCACACACGTATGCATACACACATCTCATATGTATCAAGTCAAACATTACTCCTTAAACGACTCAGCTCATCTAGTTCATGACTGCTCAGAATGCAGAAACTACCAGTTCCTGCCAAGCTTGTTCCAGAAATATTGTCCTCACTCAGCCACGTGCAGTTTTAGTCAAAAAAATCTCCCCTGACATCCAAAGAAGACCAGAGCTCTGGATTAGCATCTCAAGTCTGAATCCTCAGCAGCATCAAGACATCCTAGTTCAGCAAAACACCTTGAATTATGTCATCATCTGTGTACCTCTATGGTGTCTTTTGCAGAGAGTGCTCTCAGAAGAGCCTCAAGTCATAGCAAGCTCAGCTTGCTGCCTGAAGGGAAATTGTGGTGGGATTTATGCACCTTTTTAGGTCTGAGAGGAATCCATTAGTTCCACCTGTTTTTAGGCACACATATTTCACCACTCCAGGTCTTTGGCCTAGTTTATGTAAATAAACAGAGCAATTCTGACTGTGTGTGATCAGAAGAGGCTTGATCCTAAAGCACAGTCACAAGATCACAGAATCACACAGAATCACAGAATGTCAGGGGCTGGAAGAGACCTCGAAAGATCATTCAGTCCAACTCCCCTGCCAGAGCAGGATCACCTGTACCAGATCACACAGGAATGCATCCATGCAGGGTTTGAATATCTCCAGAGTGGGAGAGTAGCCTGTTCCAGAGTTCTGTCACCTTCACATGGAAAAAAATTCCTTCTCATGTTTACATGAAACTTCCTGTGCCTCAGCTTCCACCCATTGCCCCGTACTCTGTCATTGTGCATCACAGAGAAGAGCCTGGCTGCATCCTCCTGGCACCCACCCCTTACGTATTTATGAACAAGCTCTTCAAAAACTCTGTAGGCTCAGCCATCAGAGATGTTACCTTTTTCCTTATGAGATATTCATGGCTGAAACTATTTTCCAGTCCTGGTTAGTGAGGCACTGCTATAGGATGGAAAAGTGACTTCATAAATTATGGAAGAAGTTGACCTCACTGAGGAGACATGATGGTGTTTTTATCTAACTATAATTTCACATAAAATGTGTATGTTGTTCTTGGAACAAGGTTTATATCCATGTGTATATATATATATATATATATATATATATATACTCTTTCTCCAATCCCAATTTCTCCAATCTTCTAGGATTGCTTTTCTCAAAGTGTTCTGTTTCTGAAAGCAGCAGCTTAGGCATCTCAGTGCACGGCTGTAGGGTATGAAACCTGATCTGATAAAAACACACTACTATGACCCAGCATTAAGTATCTAATCCCTTTGACAGGAAAGAGTTTTATACTCTACCATCAGGGTTTCTATTAGACAACTTTGGCAGCTCCCTATTTGACACATTGTCTACTTTGATTCTCATTCACAGGTTTAATGGAGAGCTTAGGTGTTTTTTTCAGGGATGTAGATACCCCTAAATTTAGTAGAGTGACTGAAAATTACCATGGTACCTTTTCCTTAGCAATCTAGTTCCAATTTTGTCCTCTTTTATTTTTTGTTTGTGATATTAAATAGGCCTTTAAAGGCTGCAGGATGTTTCTATAGCCTGTCTATTACTGAGCCAAAAGTCCTTGATGGATAAAAAGCAGCAAGTAAGTATCAACACAAAATATTTGGGGCATTAATAATGTAACTTGTTCTCACATTCTCCCAGCAAGGTGTTTGGATACTGAACTTCTTCCCACTCCTCCTCCATTTAAGGAAAATTAATATATTTGTTACATCTACAGTTAGATAATAGCCACAGGACATACCTCCCATGGTGTGGGGTGCATATATATACCTGTAATAATGCAAGCAAGCCTTTTTTTCTATTATGTTGGTTTTAATCTCCTTATTATAACAGAATTGAGCCTTTCTTGACCATGGGCCTGCCCTGTAGGATCATACCTTCTTTCTCTTGTGTATCCTGAAGAAATAACTAGAAACTACTAGAAATGAAAGTATTAACTGGAATTATATTGCTGATGCCTAGCAGGCAACCTGTAAATATGAATCACTGCAAAAATGCCACACTTATTCCCTGAAATAACTAAAAGATGAATGTTTTGTCAATCTTGTAAAAGTTGTTGCTTCTGTACTAAAAAAAAAAAGAGTTTTTTTTTTAAGACAGCTTATCAAATAATAAATAATAATAATAAAGATAAAATTACTTGCTTTGTTGTTAAAAGTACGTAAGTACTTAAAAATTCAGGCACCTGGTTTGCAGTCAGAAGTTACAATATGCTGACTAAATATCTTAAACACAGAATATAAAATCCCATTCCAAACCTCAGAAATGCTAACAGTATTCTGCTTACATGCAGATGAAATATGCTTATTCTAGCATTCAAATATTTACCCTAAATTCCAGCTCTGAATGACCATATGTGTTAAAATGGCAGCCCCAGATGTTTAACTTGTCAGACAGAGGAGTACAGCTGTTTGAAGCTAGCTTGCTGCAGAGACTGAAGTAATTTAGTTAAATTATAGCTGGTATTTAGCAACTAGTTTAAATATGTTATGACACATGCTAAAAGACCATTACTTTTTAACGAATATCGGTATTAATGGAACCTCTCTACTTATCTCCTGCATTCTTTTTGCAGGTTGTATTGACTCTCCTGACCTCTCCAAAGCATTTTTCTGCCATTCAGAGAATGATTCATTCCAAAGACTTTCTTCCACCCATACTCCCGGACTCGTCAGTCATCCCTGATCCCTTTTCTTGCTGTGCAATCAGGTGAGCTGAATCTTTGACAACCAGTCAACTGTTTTGAAATACATGGGGAAAAAACACATTCGATTTGCACATTACATATAGAAGGCAACCACACAAAGGTTCCCATTGCTCCAGAACAGGGGCCCTCAAACTTTTTAAACAGGGGGACGGTTCACTGTCCCTCAGACACTCTTGGGGGCTGGACTATAGTTTGTCAGGGGCCAGACTATAATATGGTTCCAGCCCAGTAGTGTCGGGGGCCGGACTATAGTTTGGTTCCAGCCCAGTCCCAGCAGGTGCTTGGGGGCTGTGGAGGCCTGCGAGCAGATTAAGTGGCAGCAAGTGGCTGCTTGGTTCCCCCCCAACCCCCGTCGGGGGGGGAGGGCAGGGGGCTTCTTTAAATACCAGCTGGCAGGGTTGAGGACCCTGGGGAGCCATATCCGGCCCACGGGCCATAGTTTGAGGACCCCTGCTCCAGAATATCAGAGCTCTTGGGTAAAAGAGTAAAATATTCCTCAAAATGCATGCTCTTTGGAGTCACCGAGATTCAATAAACAACACCACCAAAGCTTCCCGTTTCCATGGTGGATGAGCTGCTCAGCTCTGCTTGCAATAAAGCCTGTGTCGAAGGTATTTAAAGTTATTTAGCTATCTCAGATGCTTGAGCATTTGGACTATGTCTGATTTAGATTTCTTTAAGAAGTAGACATTACATGGGTTTTAGGACCAAATTCTCCTGGGATGAATTGCAAATGAGAGCATTTACCCTCAGATAGAAAGCAAAGTAGCTGTTATTGTGGGCGGAGGACCGCTTTGAT